>NC_058081.1:137918068-138518068 GCF_014858855.1 Bufo gargarizans
TTTTTTCAAGTAACAAAGCAAGGGTTAAAAGCCAAACAAAACTCATTATTTATGGCCCTAATTCTGTAGTTTACAGAAACACCCCATATGTGGTCGTAAACTGCTGAACGGGCACACGGCAGGGCGCAGAAGGAAAGGAATGCCATACGGTTTTTGGAAGGCAGATTTTGCTGGACTGTTTTTTTTTTTTTTTTTTACACCATCTCCCATTTGAAGCCCCCCTGATGCACCCCTAGAGTAGAAACTCCAAAAAAGTGACCCCATTTTAGAAACTATGGGATTAGCGGGCAGTTTTCTTGGTACTAGTTTAAGGTACATATGATTTTTGGTTGCTCTATATTACACTTTTTGTGCGGCAAGGTAACAAGAAATAGCTTTTTTGGCACCGTTTTTTTTTTTTTGTGATTTACAACATTCATCTGAAAGGTTAGATCATGTGGTAATTTTATAGAGCAGGTTGTCACGGAGGCGGCGATACCTAATATGTATACTTTTTTTTTTTTTATGTAAGTTTTACACAATGATTTCATTGTTAAAACAAAAAAAGTTTGTGTCTCCATAGTCTAAGAGCCATAGTTTTTTCAGTTTTTGGGCGATTATCTTATGTAGGGTCTCATTTTTTGCGGGATGAGATGGCTGTTTTATTGGCACTATTTTGGGGTGCATATGACTTTTTGATCGCTTGCTATTGCACTTTTTGTGACGTAAGATGACAAAAAATAGCTTTTTTTTAAACCGTTTTTATTTTTTTACGGTGGTCACCTGAGGGGTTAACTCATGTGATATTTTTATAGAGCCGGTCGATACGGACACGGCGATACCCAATATGTATACTTTTTTTTTAGTTATGTAAGTTTTACGCAATGATTTAATTTTTGAAACAAAAAAAATTATGTTTTAGTGTTTCCATAGTCTAAGAGCCATAGTTTTTTCAGTTTTTGGGCGATAATCTTGGGTAGGGTCTCATTTTTTGCGGGATGAGATGCCGGTTTGATTGGCACTATTTTGGCGTACATGCGACTTTTTTGATCACTTTTATTACCTTTTTTGGGAAGTAAGGTGGGCAAAATTTAAATTTTCTCATAGTTTTTATTTTTTTATTTTTATGGCGTTCACCATGCGGGGAAAGTAACATGACCGTTTTATAGATCAGGTCGTTACGGACGCGGCGATACCAAACATGTGTAGGGAATTTTATTTTTTTCATTTTTAATTAGTGATAAATGTGTTTTTTGATTTCTTTTTTTTTTTTTTCACTTTTTCTTACTTTTTTTTTTTGACCCAGACCCACTTGGTTCTTGAAGATCCAGTGGGTCTGGTGTCTGCATAATACAGTACAGAACCTATATAGGTTTCTGTACTGTATTTTACTTACACTGAACAGATCTATGCTTTCAGCATAGATCTGTTCAGCACCATGGACAGCAGGACGCCTGAGCAGGCGTCCTGTTGCCATGGGAACCTTCCCCGTCTGCCACAACTTCGCAGACGGGGAAGGGTAAGGACTGGGGCTTCGGGGGGCTGTCTGGGGGCTCTCTCCCTCTCCCATCGGGGGGCTGCAAAGGCACAGCAGCCCCCTGATGGGAGAGGGAGGGAGCCGCATCTTACTGCTAACTCTTTCCATACAGCGGTCCGTACGGACCGCTGTATGGAAAGGGTTAAACGGCTGACATCCATTCACAGATGTCAGCCGTTTATACCAGGGTGCCAGCAATGTGCTGGCATCCTGGTATACCCACTAGAAGCCAACGATTATTCGGCGGGAGGCGGGCGGGGGATCGCGATCCCGCCTGCCGCACCGCCCGCAACACCCCCCCCCCCCCCCCTGCACCTCCCACCAGGCTAAAATCATGCAGGGGTGCAGGGGGGGTGATAACTATAGATTTGTGCCACACTAAAGTTTCTGATCGCCGCAGTCAGGGACCGCGGCGATCAGAAACAGCAGAAATAGCAACAAACCGCAGGTCTGAATTGACCTGCGGTTTGCTGCGATCGCCGATACGGGGGAGTCATATGACCCCCCTCGGCGTTGTGACAGGATACCGGCTGAATGATTTCAGCCGGCATCCTGTGCGGGTTAACCCCTGGGGCGCCACAATCTCAATTTAAACTCATGACGTACCGGTACGTCATGGGTCCTTAAGGACTCGGGATCCATGCCGTACCGGTACGTCATGGGTCCCTAAGGGGTTAAAAAAGCCAGCAGCACTCCAGTAAAGTAAAAAAATCAACGTGGTTTATTCACCAAGTGTCAATAGCAGCGACGTTTCAACTCCTTGTTGCGGACTTTCTCAAGCCAAGCTTGGCTTGAGAGAGACTGCAACAAGCGGTTGAAACGTTGCTGCTATTGACACTGGGTGAATATAAACCACGGCTTTTTGAAATATAATATATATGTGTGTGTGTGTGTGTGTATGTGTGTGTGTGTGTGTGTGTGTGTATATATATATATATATATATATATATATGTATATATATATGTATATGTGTGTATATATATATATAAATATATATATATATATATATATAATCTCTATCTCTATCTATCTATATCTATCTCCTGGGGGGGCAAATACTAGGACTCATACAAAAAAAAAATACACACGCACACAGGGGATATATGTATATACTGCATAACATATATTCCAACTGGCCATTCAGGGCTAATATATATGTATATATGCATATTTAAATGGAGATATCTGTCTTCCCCTTCTCTCTACAGTGGGTCATGATGGATCAGCCTTGCTCCACATCCCAGGACGGAAAGCAAAGGTCCTCCTGGTTTATATCGGTATCATAGTTTACATTATTAATGCAGATGTGAATGGCTTTTAACAAGATTCTTACAAATTCTGATGGCTCCTATATTATTTTAGCAGATCCATTAGCTTTATTATTCTTGCCATCAAAAAGGGTGATATTACACTGCCTGATCTCTGGCATTGGAAGCCCTGATGGAAGATGAAAGATGGCACTCACGTGCCCAATAATTTGCCATCTTTCATCCTGATGAAAGACGACGATCAGTCTATGAAGGAGCATTTGCTAGTTGATCACCTGCTCGATTGTACGAGCCGATTATCAAGAATGAGCTTTTGTATTTCCGATAATTGTCAGGAACCCTGTGCAGTGTAATAGGGACTTCACCCATCTACATCCGATTTTGGTCCTTCAGATAGATAAATAAATTAAAATGTGACCCCATGATTCCGTCATTCTTTGTAGATAGGACTTGGAGAGCTAACCAGTTGGTGTTGACTGCTGCAGATCACAGGACCGTGTTTTTTTTTTTTTGTGCAACTTGAATTGCAAGTCATTCTAGTGGGATCAGGATCCACCTACTGTACCTGTCCTCTGCAAAATCAAATATGTGGATTGACAATTTTAGCTTACTTGATAAAGAGCACACTCTGTGTGTGCAAGGAACTTCAGCCTCCGGTATTTCCAGGAATAAACACTGTTACTTTTGTGTTCCTCATAAATGCTCTTGTAAAAAGAGAATGCTCTTGTGGGAATGTGGTACATCCGTGGAATCCTGCCACCCAGATGGCGTGAGCCCGCCTGATGTGTAGTGATCTGGTTCAAGGATATTGGGAGTGCTCTTATTTACCCTCACCCACGCTTCTGTTTGATCATGGAGAAGTCTGACTGCATCACATTATCTCAGCTGTCACTTTTATTCTCTATGCAAGGAGGTCAGGGACATTGAATTAGTTTATTTTTCAGTAATATGTTAATGAACTGGAAAAAAATTATATAACACTTCCCTCCCCTCAATGTTTTGTGCCTCCTTAGTGCTGGCCAGCGGTTGTGAGCAAACACACCGACTCATCAGACAGACCTCAGCAAGCATCTGTCTTTGTTTATTTGTAGATACACGTGTACTATGCGGATCTTTTCTATTAGAATGCCAATTTGTGCTTACTGACCTCTTCCAAGAGGTCTATATTCTTCTATTTGTAATTTCCTTCATTGTGCTCGCCAAGGCAGTGTGGCTGTAAAAAGTAATTTTCCTGATTAAAACCAACAGTTCCTATCACTTCTCGTTACGTGGGGTGTTTGCTTTGAAAAGCAGCTCCGATTTATTATTATTTTTTCCCCCCTTCTCCAGTGTTTGGCTTTTATAAGGAATCGACCCATATAAAGTAATGGGAAAAGGTTTTCAATCTTGGTTACACACTGAATCCTTCTGGGAGTCGATAAGCTGTAGGTAATAGTTTTCCTGTTTTAACCCTTTGTTCTGTCTCCTCTAATGGCCAGAGCAACATTTTGGATCAATTTTTATTTATTTATTTTTTATCAGCCTATCGATGTAATTGACTCTTAGAAAAAATGCAATCATCCCAAAGTAAAGGTCGTATTGATTTAACCGTTGTAATATGGTTTATCTGAAAGCGTATGTGTTTAATCTGGGACAAGCAGTCCCTCAGATACTCATGTTTTTATGTATGATATCATAATTGCACAAAGGATCGGTGCTGGGAACTCGAACCTACTTTTACCTCATTAGAGGATGATTTCAGGATTCTTCAGAGTATAGATGGCTGGCTGGGAAACATCTACATCGGTACAGCTGATCATTGCATGGCATCAAGGGCGGAGAAGGGCTCGATCACTACTTTTACGTTCTTTTATCCTGATGAGATGTTTTATGCTCCAGGTGTTTTCTGAAAACAGAAAAAAAAGTTTTTTTGTTTTTTTTCAGACACAACTTGAAAGTAGGTGAGCTACAATTCCAGACAAAACAGGATAAGACCTACATGTATGGTCGCTGTGGACTCTGAGTCCCCTGTGTCGATCGAATGACTGTACGCATGCACCTCCCTTCTCATGAGTGGTGGCGCACATGTATTCCAGAACCCCCGATCTCATGATTGGTTGGTTCCCCGTAGTCTGACCCCCAGCAATCGTACAAGGAACACTTAGCCTAGAGATAAGTGGTAAAGGTAAAATGTGGCATCACTTCTTATATTACTTCTTCTTTTATGTAGTGTTTAGTTACAGCTATTTCAGCCATGGTTGGGTTAAAGGGATTGTTCCAGATTAGAAAATATTTGGCTTCTTTCTTTCCAGAACATCATTACACCTGCCAGTGGGTTGCGTCTGGTATTGCAGCCCCGCTCCATTGAAGGGAAAACGACTGGGCTGCCGTACCAGACACAACCTGTGAACAGATATGGCACTGACAGCTGCCATGTTTTTGCAGTCCTGTACAAGCCCTTCTACATAACCGGGTTATAGCGACTTTTGTCAGAATGCTGGGCATTGTTATTTCCAGTTCCAGTGCAATCGGTTGCAGCATTTTGGAAATGTAGCTTGATACAGTAGGGAAGGTAAACTTGTTGGGAGGGAGACGTACAATGTCCTTTTATCTCCTGCTGCAACCCCAAGAAATGACGTGGTTCTTTTATACCAGTGATTGTCGTGTATAATTCTAGACCTATTCCCTTCACAAAACAGACATTCAGCAGAGTATGCAAGATGGTGGATCAAAGAGCATCCCACAAAAGTCCTTTGTGCCTGAACGCATGACAAGTCCAGAGATGAGCCAAATCTGACAGAAGTGCCGGTGGCTGCATCTCCACCGGGGCATCAGCGACATGTTGTAGTAAAACTGCAGGTTTTAATGGGCTTCAGCCTGAACTTCAAAAGCTGCGTGTCACACTTCTGTTATGTTCAGAAAAATCTCATGCTTTGTGATGGTTCTACAGGGGCTTGTATACTTTTACAGCCATTTATTAAGTGGCTTGTTATAACCACTTAACCGCTTAAAGAATGTATAACTGGCCAATCAGGTAAAATTCCATCTGCTGGAAGGTGACCCCTTGTAAGAATGGTTATGCCATTCTGTTACCATCAGACACCTGCTGGACCTCTGTTTGCTGTGTTGGTTTCTGATCCATCTGAAACACTTATGCCTAAGGTAGAGATAGTGGTTTGTGTATGATTCATTGATCAAATTTTGTCATGAAAACTGCTGTCACCAATAATTTTTTTACATTTTATTTTGTTAGCTCCTCACCCACCACCACAATGTTCACAATATTCTTGCCTGAAAAGTATTTGTTAACCATTTATCATTTAGGCCCCGTTCACACTTGGGTTTAGATTCTGGTCTGATCTAGAGGAGGATCAGGCTACCAGAGCTTGCCATAACCGGCATTGCTGGATACAACCGTGTACCGTCAGAACCCCTTTGACTATAATGGGATCCGGACACTCTTCTGGCATAAGTGCCAGGTTTCGGCTGGAAAAGTACTGCATGCAGAGCAGTGGTTTTTATCTGGCCGACACCTGGCATTTGTGCTGCAACAGCCCGTTGGATCAGGCTACTGCCTAAACTATATAGCCCCTGCTAATGGGACTCTCCCAGGGTGTGCAATGGACTTTGGAGACTGTTAGACATAGAAATATATGATCGTGGAGACAGATTAGACTCTTTGCATTTGGTCTATATGCATTTGGTCTATACAGCAGCAGTTTAGCTCAGGAGCACTCTGTAGCCCAGCCTTAAAGGGGTATTCCATTGACCTGAAGTGATGGCATACTGATTGGACATTTTCAGCGAGGGTCTGTCTCCCACTGATCCTCCAAATGAAAAAAACTTCTGTGTTGAAGGGGTTATCCAGAAGTAGAACCCCCCCCCCCCCCCCTTCCTGCACGGCTGCTGCATCTCCCCCTTGCCTCCTTCCATACCAGCAAAGTACATTGGAGTCAGCAGTGAACACCGATGCCCTCTATTTTGGGTTTAGTATCTGTTTAGGCAGCATAAAGGATTTCCAGTTCAATGTATTTGCCTTGGCCAAACAGGATACAAAAATCTCACCGTTAGTAACACTGTAATAAAGCTTCTAATAATGCATCTTCTGCACCCAGTTAAATGCCCTTATACTGCTACATGCTGACTTGAGATCTTTTTCCCATCCAGTTTCTCTTTATCCCAGCATGTCGGTACAGCAGCTGCTGATGGCGGCCTGCATGCAGTGCAGCAGCTCTTAAATGAGTGTTCAGTTCCTTGCGAGCTAGCTGCAATCATTTCATACATCGTTGCAGCTCCCAAGACTGTATCCAACAATAAGCAGAACTGTTCTGCCTGAGTGGCTGGCACAAGGAAATAAAAGATGTGCACGGCACAGTAATGTGGATGTAATGGCACAGCACTGAATCCTCGGCTCAGTTCCCAATGGGGAAAATAGTTTACCGCTTTTTTGAGGGAAGCGAGTATCTTCAAAAGATTAAAATTGGACAGTGGCACGCTAAGTCAGTGCCAATGTAGGTGAGCACTCGGTCTTCTAAAGGGCAGAAGATGTGAAGAGAAGTTCCCTTTTTATAAGGGACACTTCCATTAGGAAATAATGATTCTAAACTCAATGTTCATGAAAAGAATTTTCTTAAGAATTTTTAGCTGGCTTTAATTTTTCATTTTAGCAGTACTATATGATTGAAATTTAAATGCAGAACTTTCTGTAGCGGTCAACACAGATAAAACGCATACATGGGTAATCCATTGTGACCACAGGAAGAGCTGAGCAGATTGATATACAGGGAGTGCAGAATTATTAGGCAAGTTGTATTTTTGAGGATTAATTTTATTATTGAACAACCATGTTCCCAATGAAGCCAAAAAACTCATTAATATCAAAGCTGAATATTTTTGGAAGTAGTTTTTAGTTTGTTTTTAGTTTTAGCTATTTTAGGGGGATATCTGTGTGTGCAGGTGACTATTACTGTGCATAATTATTAGGCAACTTAACAAAAAACAAATATATACCCATTTCAATTATTTATTTTTTTACCAGTGAAACCAATATAACATCTCAACATTCACAAATATACATTTCTGACATTCAAAAACAAAACAAAAACAAATCAGTGACCAATATAGCCACCTTTCTTTGCAAGGACACTCAAAAGCCTGCCATCCATGGATTCTGTCAGTGTTTTGATCTGTTCACCATCAACATTGCGTGCAGCAGCAACCACAGCCTCCCAGACACTGTTCAGAGAGGTGTACTGTTTTCCCTCCTTGTAAATCTCACATTTGATGATGGACCACAGGTTCTCAATGGGGTTCAGATCAGGTGAACAAGGAGGCCATGTCATTAGATTTTCTTCTTTTATACCCTTTCTTGCCAGCCACGCTGTGGAGTACTTGGACGCGTGTGATGGAGCATTGTCCTGCATGAAAATCATGTTTTTCTTGAAGGATGCAGACTTCTTCCTGTACCACTGCTTGAAGAAGGTGTCTTCCAGAAACTGGCAGTAGGACTGGGAGTTGAGCTTGACTCCATCCTCAACCCGAAAAGGCCCCACAAGCTCATCTTTGATGATACCAGCCCAAACCAGTACTCCACCTCCACCTTGCTGGCGTCTGAGTCGGACTGGAGCTCTCTGCCCTTTACCAATCCAGCCACGGGCCCATCCATCTGGCCCATCAAGACTCACTCTCATTTCATCAGTCCATAAAACCTTAGAAAAATCAGTCTTGAGATATTTCTTGGCCCAGTCTTGATGTTTCAGCTTGTGTGTCTTGTTCAGTGGTGGTCGTCTTTCAGCCTTTCTTACCTTGGCCATGTCTCTGAGTATTGCACACCTTGTGCTTTTGGGCACTCCAGTGATGTTGCAGCTCTGAAATATGGCCAAACTGGTGGCAAGTGGCATCTTGGCAGCTGCACGCTTGACTTTTCTCAGTTCATGGGCAGTTATTTTGCGCCTTGGTTTTTCCACACGCTTCTTGCGACCCTGTTGACTATTTTGAATGAAACGCTTGATTGTTCAATGATCACGCTTCAGAAGCTTTGCAATTTTAAGAGTGCTGCATCCCTCTGCAAGATATCTCACTATTTTGGACTTTTCTGCGCCTGTCAAGTCCTTCTTTTGACCCATTTTGCCAAAAAGTTGCCTGATAATTATGCACACCTGATATAGGGTGTTGATGTCATTAGACCACACCCCTTCTCATTACAGAGATGCACATCACCTAATATGCTTAATTGGTAGTAGGCTTTCGAGCCTATACAGCTTGGAGTAAGACAACATGCATAAAGAGGATGATGTGCTCAAAATACTAATTTGCCTAATTCTGCACTCCCTGTATATGTCTGGTGGGAAAATATTCAGTAAAACTCGTACTTTATACATTAATCTGCTCCACTCCTCCTGCTCTATAACATGCTGCCTGCAGATTACAGCAGTAGCCTGTCTCCGTTTCTGTATATCTGGGATCTGCAACCTTCGGCACTCCAGCTGTTCTAAAACTACAACTCCAGATTCCACCTTTCACTTCTATTGGAGTTACAGGAGCCGTGCAGTAAGTGTACATTATAGGAGTTGTAGTTTCACAACAACTGGAGTGCTAAAGGTTTCTGATCCCTGTTCTAGATGGTACGAAAAACCTACATCCTTGGGAAAGGGGGAAGTAAGCTGCTTTCAGACCCCTCTAGCATAAGCTTATATCTTGCATGAATAAAGGATCAAACCGGCAGGGCAACTGCAAGAACACAGGGCCAGAAAAAATGTTTGGCCATGTCAATAAAGGGAGGGGGGGGGGGGGGGGGGGGGGGGGGGGGGGGGGGGGCCTAGAGCTGAATGGTGGACAATCCTTTAGTGCACCTTTTTTTTACAAACGTGTTCTCATTCTTAGGCACTTTTATGTTGTATTGTATTTTTTATATATATATATATATATATATATATATATATATATATATATATATATATATATATATATAGTGTGTGTATATGTATGTATATGTGTGTATGTATATGTGTATATATATATATATATATATATATATATATATATAAAATTTAGTATAATTGTTTCTGATAATTCACCTTTTTTATACTGGATATTTAATGCCTCTGCAGGCATGCAAAAAAAAAGTTGTAATGAATTGCTACGTTTAACTTGCATTCATATGCGAAGAATGTGTACACTTATTGAGGCGCGGGTGAACGATTTTCCTTGGAAACCCTTTCTCACTAATGTAGTACCACTGTGTCATTTATTTTACGATGTTCCCATTTCTTGAATTTCCCTTGTTAAACAAGTCATTTAAATGGTCACAACATGTAAAATGCCGGCTTTTTACATGCTGCACGGCTCAATAGCTCTTTGTTAGAACTCGCATCTAATACAGCTGCGATAAAGGAGCATTAAAGCATACTGGTGAGAATATTGTTAACCATAATCAAAGTAGTCAGTCTTCTTTTTTTAGTCGGGCTTCTATTTGCACCTTATCTTCCTTACCTGTCCTATTGTCTATATGCTATTACATTAATGCTAAAAGTAGAGAAAACACAAAAACTTCCATTAATGACCTCCTTCCTTCTGATAGCAATATGATCAAAAGGAACACATTAGTCTATTCTGTATGCATACCTCCCAACTTTTTAAAAGCCCAAAAAGAAATAACTGCAGGGACGCGTATTGTGAAATTCTTTTTTTATGCTAAGCCATGCCTCTAACTGATCCCATCTATACACAGGCAATCCTGCCCAGTCCCCCACGGTAGTTATTCTCCCGTTATGCACCCACCTAGTATGCCCCCACATAGTAGTTATGACCACATTAGGCCCACACACAGTAGTTAGACACATTGGGTCCCGGCATAGTAGTCATGCCACATTGGGACTTTAGGATAATCACCCTAATGTACATACAGTAGTTCCCTCTCTGTACTGTTAATTACTTTTTTATATATTTTTTATTTTATTTCACCTAGTCCCTGTTCCCCTGATGATCAGAGCACTTCCTGTGTTTCGCAGCAGTTGCAGTGCAGTGCCAGATCATGCCTGCTTGGGCTGTGTAGGAGGAGCGCAGAGACCAAGTGACCGGCCTGTGTGCTCCTCCTTCACAGCCCAGCAGGCACCGTGTGTTAATGTATTGTGCCTGCTGGGGTGCACCGGACAGTGATTGGTGGAGCAGGGAACTGATAGCCTGGTGCTTCACCATAGTTGGGGATAGTGAATATTAGAACATACCTCAGACTCCGAGATCAGAGACTGCCTTCTGTATCTGAAGTGGTTGGGTGTTGTATATGTGTCCTGGTCAGACATTTCCTCCTTTTTACTGACGACCAGGGCCGTGTAAGGCAGCTGTCTGCAGCAGGAGTCTCCCCGACTGCTGTCAGCCAAGGAGTGTCGAGATCTGCACATTTGCTCATGTCAGATAAACCAAAGCCTCCTACAAAAGGAAGTATGCCTCATCTGTAGACATCCGTTTAGTTTTTTTGCCTTTTTCACTACAAATCAGGGTACTGTTTGGCCATATGTAATGCCTTAAGGGTATCTGTCCCCAGGATCATCAATATGAAACCAGGCACAATACCGGATAGGGCTGCCGGAGCAGGTTAAAGGTCTACATTTATCTCCCAGATCTGTTGCAGCATTTATGACAAATATTCTTAAGTGGAATCTGTCAGCATCGACCTCCCGGTCTAATTGATGGCATAGACACACAACTGTCGGTTACCTGATTAAAACGCTGTTTTTATTTTGTTGATCTGAGGCTCCATATCAGCGTTATGATGCCTTTTGGTAATATGCAAATTAGGGCCAATGAGGGAGTCACCATTGCTCTAGTTGCACCCAAGCGCCACTCCTTTCTGTCGCCAGCCCCTCCCTGGCTGCTTTGCCAATGCCAGGCCCGGTCACTTAAAGCAGTGAGAGAAGGGCTAGTCACAAAAAGGAGTGGAGCTTTGGTGCAACAAGAGCAACGATGACACCCTGATTGTACCAAAGCGCTAATTTGCATATTAGGAAAAAGTATCAGAACTCAATAACGGAGCCTCGAATCAACAAAAGAAAAACAGTTTTAACCGGATGAACCACAGCTATGTGTCTATACAAACAGGTAGGTTGCTGGTGACAGATTCCCTTCAGGTGTGCCAAGGGCAGGTCCTAGCCACTCTGAGTACCCTAGCTCCTCCGCTCTGCTTTGAAAGACGCTCCCTCTTCACTTGATTGACGGGGCCAGTCATCAAAATGTCATTTCGCCAGATCTCTTTCTAAGAGATGGCCATACAATGATTAAATTGACCAGAATAAATGTGTTTTAATATCCTGCTATAATATATATGGTCTTGGCAGTAGATTATCCTAATGTTCAAGCTGACTATTTTGTTCTCTTCTGTTTAAACCACTGGGGTTTTATGAGTTTTAGGGCATAAACTGCTGTTTCAAGTGCTGGGCAAGTCATCAAGGGGTTTGAGTGCTTCCTTTTTATTTGGATGTGAAGGAGACCAGTGTCATCTGTCACTTTAGTGTCTATAAAGCAAATGACTCTTCCTCTTAACAAATGTACTTTGTCTGATACCCTCACGCACTCTTGAGTCACTGCGCGCCTGATGAAAACTTAATGGCCTTTCAAATGTGGCTTTAATTTTAGAGATTTTTCATAGTCTGTTTTGCTGAGCTCGGCTATGAAAAGCTCATCTGATCATCACAAGTCTGACCCGGCCTGCGGGAAGTTGTATGAGTGGGCAGCTTCTGCCTCAAACAATGCTGGGGCCTGATCTATAAAGCCCTTGTCCAAAATGAAGCTTTTGTAGCTGGGATCTTCTACTACTTTAATTATGTAGAAGTATAGATAAAATATCTCTTTAAAGTTAATAATGCTTAGTATTACGATTATTATAATTTATCCAATTTCCAGAAACTTATACCTAAGAACTTATGCACATGATCACGTATGGTATAGGAATGCAGTAATCAGTGAGGTATATAGTCAGCTTTAAAGGGTTATCCGGAAACATAACATTCTTTGATTGTTTTGCAAATGTAAACTAATAAAACTTTTATATACTTCTAATTGTTTAAAAAAAAAAAAAGAAAAGAAAACTGCACTGAGGCACTGATTTCAGACCCCCTCTCGTGTTCCTAGAGGTATGGCTTTTGCTGTTTTTACTGTCATTCTGACACAAGCAGAAATCTGCTTAAAGGGATTCTGTCATCAGATTTAACCCCTCTAACCTAAACATATGCTCATGTCCAGACTAATAATAAGAATCCTAAGCTGGCCTTATTAAACCTCACTGTGGCTCTATTTGCCCCAAAAAATGTTTTTTATAACCTGTCAATCACTTACTTAACGGACCTCCCCTTGGGCACCTTAATACAGGGTGCCCGGCCGCACCCCTTGGCGGCTTCCCTGTCTTCAGCGCCTCCTTCCCTGTTTTCAGCGCCGCCTCCGCAATCCTCCCCGTCCCTCTGTCAGATCCTGCACACTAGGCTCAGCCTGATGCACCCGTGCGGACTCCTGGCAGCGGCTTTTTTGAGCGAAGTGCGCATCAGGCCGAGCCTAGTGTGCAGGCGCGGGATCTGGCAGAGGGACGGGGAGGATTGCGGAGGCGCCGCTGAAGACAGGGAAGGTGGCACTAGGCACCAGATGGCAAGGGGTGCAGCCGGGCACCCTGTGATAATGGACCTCCCATTGGGCACCTTAAGTAAGTGATTGACAGGTTATAAAAACCTGTTTTTGGGGGGCAAATAGAGCCACAGTGAGGTTTACTAAGGACAGATTAGGATTCTTCTTATTCTGGACATGAGGATATGTTTAGGTTAGAGGGGTTAAATCTGATGACAAAATCCCTTTTAAAGAGAACTTGTCACCACACAATGCAGTAAGATCAGAAGGTAGCCTGTTGTGGAGCATGAAGAGCTGTGCAGATTGATATAGTTTTGCAGGAAAATATTGTAAAAACTTGTCATTTTTACATTTGTATCTGTAATGTACAACTATCAGTGAAAGCTATCCATGTATACACACTTACACAGAGAATGCTGTCAATTACTTATAACACCTCCCCTGTGTACAACTATCCGTTACTGACAGCTGTCTATGTATGCACACTTACAGAGACTATCACTGATAACACCTCCCCCATGTACAGCTATCAGTGACTGACAGCTATGTATACACACTTACACAGAGAATACTATCACTGATAACACCTCCCCCATGTACAGCTATCAGTGACTGACAGCTATCTACTGTATGTATACACACTTACACAGAGAATGCTATCAATCACTGATAACAACCCCCCCCCCCCCCCCTTTCCCATTTACAAGTCAGACAAAGCAGAGCTTTAAATGTATAAATTACAGGTTTACTGAGTCTTTTCCCACAAAGCTCTATATCAATCTGCTCAGCTCCTTGTGCTCTATAACTTGCTGCCTGCGGACTGCATTTCATTTTGACAGACCCTCTTTAAAGATTGAGGGATTTGGAGCTTTATTCCCTGATTAAATTCCTTACAAGGGAAGAAAAGAAATGCAAATATGCACCTTTCCACTACCAAGTTTTGGGCCAAGCACTTTAAATGCGGTAGGGAATCAATTAAAGATGACCCACCGTCAGGGTGACCTTTTGAAACATCTTCAGAGGAAATGTGCCATAAAGTAAAGGCCATGGTTTGGGGAGATTGTGGGGTCAAAGTTAGTGTTATGGCTCATGAATTGGGCATTTCCGTTGGCACAGTTTCCATTATCATTCATGATATTTTGATAAAGTCAAAGGTCAGTTCTCAGTGGGTCAGATGCATGTTGATGCCTGAGCAGAAAACTAGCAATTTAGCCAAGAAAATTTTGACATTCTTAGAGAAAATCCTGGAGACTTCTGTTCTTGAATTATTATGGGTGTTGAAACATGGGTCCACCACCATGATCCTGAGACCAAACGATTCCATGCAATGGAAGCACAAGGGGTCTCCAACTCCAAAGAATTTCCGCGTGCAGCAGTCAGCTGGAAAGATTATGGCAATCGTTTTTTTGTTTTTTTGGGATACAGAAGGTTTTTTTATTACTAGAATTCATGCCACAGAAGACAATTACTGGACACACCAATGCTTCTAAAAAGGTGTGACTAAAAAGAAGCCGCTTTGGCATTGAAAAAGTTGCAAAACCAGCCAAAGCCAATAAATTAAAATTGTCAGCAGGTCACACTAAAATATAGCTGTGGACACCTATGCTGCTCATTCCTATAAGATGCAAATGTGATTACTAGTTGTTGCTACTCTGAACCATTTTCAGTGGTAAGGGTTAAGGCTGTTCAGCCAAAAGATCCTGTGGCTTTGATGCAATCTCTTACCTGGCTCTGAGTCCACATTTCCTCTTTATATCTGTTCTCTTCTAGTCTGGTTTCCTGAGAGACTTGCTGCTTAAGTATAGTCTTCTGGGAAGCTGCTGGATGAGGGGACACTAGTGTACTGGAATTTATTAACAATCTGTTATTTTACCCTTCCTCACTGGGCGTTTTGCACATTTTCTTTTCTACCAATTTGCCATTGTATAAAGACAAGCAATCTGCTTGTATTTGTGTGTGCATGGCTAACTGACATGTGGCTGTGTTTTTGGCGTGTGTAATGTGTAGTGCATGCGTGCACACTAGTGTAGGCAAACAATAGAGTGGAATGGAAGCATCACGTAAAGGTGTGACTCCAAGGGGTTAATTTACTCCTCTCACTTTCACTCAGGCTGCAAACTGAGCATAAATCATACCCCCAACCAGTCCGCACACCCACGAACACACATGCTGCCACCAAGCAGACGCGCGGTAACAGCTGCACCTATACACAGAGTGCCTGAATTTGTTAGAACAAGGCAAACTATTAAAGTTTTAGGCTTAAATGTGCAAATGTACAGTACTTGGTTACAAAAAATAAAGAAATATGCATACATGCTTGTGCATGGTATTTATGAAATGAGAAAAAATGTCTAATACATGGCGTGTTGCATGGTAGAAGTCTTTCCATCCCAGAAATGGAGAATAAGTGCACCGTCCAATCAGATTGGGTCTCCCAACATGTGTTGACTAAAACATCCATGGTCCCATATTATCTCCTCTCAGCAAAAAGGATGGGGCTGGGAAGACCAGCCCCTCCATTCTGCCTCAGACCTCTGGTTGGCGCTTCAATATTCATCCTTGCCCCAGATATGAAATATGAACAAACATGGATTTAAAGGGGTTATCCAACCCCTACAATGTCCCCTCTAGGGCCCGTGCCCCTCACAAAGGTTGTATTTACCCCGCATCCCCCATAATTTCTGATGCCTCCACGGCTGCCACTGCATCTCCCTGTCAGGTGGATCAAAACAAGCGGTACCAACCCCCTGCGATGGGAAGATGCAACAGCGGCTGTGCGGGCATCTGAAGCAACGCGGGTGCCGTGGAGCAAGGCAAGTACAACCTGCGTGAGGGGCCCTGTCATTAGAGGGGGCATTATAGGGTTTGTATAACCCCTTTAAGACTTGGGTCTTAACGGGAACGATTTACAGCCTACGATATATTCACTCGTATTCCGCTGGGCCTCCTGCTGTGAGTGGATCCTCAGTGTCTGGGCCCTTCATTGATTTCCATGGAATCGAGTGATTTACGTGTGAGGAGCTGTGCATGCCTAAGGCTACTTTCACACTGGCGTTACTGGGTCCGCCTGCGAGATAAGTTTCGGGGCTCTCACAAGTGGCCCCAAACGGATCAGTTTAGCCCAATGCATTCTGAATGGATGCGGATCCGTTCAGAATGCATCAGTTTGGCTCCATTCCGCTCTGGAGGCGGACATGTGTCCGCCTGGCGGTGCGGAGCCAAACCGATCCGTCCTGACTTACAATGTAAGTCAATGGGGATGGATCTGTTTACATTGACACAATATTGGTGCAATTGTAAACCGATCCGTCCCCCATTGACTTTCAATGTAAAGTCAGGACGGATCCGTTTGACTTACACTTAGTGTAAAAAAAAAAAAAAAAAAAAAAAAAAAAAGGTCTAAGTGTATTCAGACAGATCCGTACTGAACGGATACCATCGTTTGCATTTATAGGTGCGGATCAGTCTGTGCAGATACAAGACGGATCCGCACCTAACGCATGTGTGAAAGTAGTCAAAGGCTACTTTCAAACTGGTGTTTTTACTGGATCCAGCAGGGTTCAGCAGAAACGCTTCCGTTACTGATAATACAACCATCTGCATCCATTATGAATGGATCCGGTTGTATTATCTTTAACATTGCCAAGACTGATCGGTCCCCATTGACTTGCATTGGGGGTCATGCTGGATCAGTCTTGCTCCGCATCCTAGGAAGGAAAGCAAACTACAGCATGTTGCGGTTTGCTCTGCAGTCTGGGATCGCAACTAAACGGAACGGAAGGCATTTTGGAGCATTCCATTCTGTTCAGTTTTGTCCCCATTGACAATGAAGGCGGACAAAACTGAAGCGTTTTCTTCCGGTATTGAGCCCATATGACGGATCTCAATACCGGAAAACTAAAACGCTAGTGTGAAAGTCGCCTAATTAAACAGGTCATACGGTGTTGGCGTCTGATAGCAGATGCTGATTGGGTCACAAAGGAGAATGTTTATCCAACTGCTCAGTAACGCCGATCTTGTGGAGCTGAAGGGGCCTCTATTACCATATACATAAGACTCGGTAAAATAATGGGATATAACATAAAATCACAGAACATAAAAGTGGGCCATGTATTTATCACAGGAAGCGGTGTGTGTGTGTGTGTGTGTGTGTGTGTGAGAAATGTGAAGGTCTTTTGAAATAACGTAGATGCAAGCATTTTATTCTTTGTTGCCATGGTAATGGGAAAAAAATCTGATTTGATCTATAAATCACAATTCTTAAGACGTGAATACTCCTGTATATTTTATAAATTTCCTTTTACTATGTTATGTTAGAAGGGTTTTTAGTTTTGGCATTTCACTGTTAGGCCTCTTTCACATGGGAGAGAATTCCGTGCAGGTGCAATGCGTGAGGTGAACGCATTGCACCCGCACTGAATCTGGACCCATTCATTTCTATGGGGCTGTGCACACGAGCAGGGATTTTCATGCATCACTTGTGCGTTGCGTGAAAATCACAGCATGTTCTATATTCTGCGTTTTTTCACGCAACGCAGGGCCCATAGAAATGAATGGGGATGCTTGAAAAGCAAGTGCGGATGCAATGCGATTTTTCACGCATGGTTGCATAGATGACGAGGGATGAGTTATCTGGGACCCTATTTACTTTATTATTTTCTATTATAACATGCTTATAAGGGAAAATTATAGCATTCTTTAATTGAGAATGCCAAGTAAAAGGTCCATTGTTAAAAAAAATAAAATGTAACTCACCTCATCCTCTTGATCGCACAGCCAGACTTTTCCTTTTCTTTTTTTCTTTTCTTTTCCTTCCTTCCTTCCTTCCTTCCTTCTCCTGTCCAGCCAGGTCCTGCAACAAGAAGACTAGTCTGGCTGCGCAATCAAGCGGATGAGGTGAGTTACATTTTTTATTTTAATTTTTTTAACCCCCGCAATGGACCTTTTACTTAGCATTCTGAATTAAAGAATGCTATTTTCCATTATAACCATGTTATAATAGAAAAATAATAAAATATACAGAACACCGATCCCAAACACAAACTTCTGTGAAAAAGTCCGGGTTTGGGTCTGGGTACAACAGTTAGTTTATTTTTATTTTTATCATGCACGTGCAAAACACATTGCACCCTTACAATAAAAACTGAACATCGGAACGCAATTGCAGTCAAAACTGCAGTCAAAAGTCTACATTGGCAAGTTAATGTATTCCTAACTTTCTAGGAGGAACAGCAGAGGAACAGTGCATGAGTATTCTAATCCTTGAGCTGGACATGGCCACATTTGCGCCCAGGCAGCCCCCCTAACATGAAATGCCCCAATGCTCTCCTGTGCCCTGCGCTGGATTGTGCAGGGCAAGGGCTTCTTTGTTCTGCCCAGTGCACTATTCAGCGCAGGGAAAAGGAGAGCATTGGAGCTTTAAATGCTCATATTAGGGGGGCTACCTGGGTGAAAATATGGTAATTTTCCCCTTTAATTGCTGTCAGGTCTCATAGGGAAAGCCTGCGAGTCCTTCTCCGCCCTAGCACACAGTGACGGCTCTCCCTGTATGTACACTGAGAAGATGAGCGCTGTGTGGTTAGGGAGCAGGACTCGCTGGCAGCATTTACACAGCTTTCACATGTAAATATGTAGTCAAATCTACGTATTTACATATGCTGCTCACATGAAGGGTCTGACGGGGCTGCTTTAAAGGGGTTTTCTGAGATTCTACATTAGCTTTCCTCAGGTCCTCAATATCAGATGGCCGAGAGTCTGACACCCCTGCCATTCAGCTGTCAACACTCCTCGCCGCTTACAAGCATGGTGCTGTTCATTGGATAGTGGCTGTACTTAGTATTTTCGCCTGGGCTGTTTACGTGAATGGGACGGAGCTGCGCCTAGGCCACGTAACTAATGAACACAGCGTCACTGGCCTAGGAAGAGGCCACAGAGCTCACTGGAGCGCCATAGCCTTGTCAAACAGGTGATCGGCGGGGATGCTGGAAATGGGACCTCTCCGATGAGATTCATGACCTGCCCTGATATTAGGCCATCAGTATCATAAGCTCAGAAAACCCCTTTAACAGTGCACTCTTTTGGATATTGTATTAATGGGCTGTACAGAACACAAATGGTTGCAGAGATTTTACATCCCCCTTCCCATATAGCCCTCAGTTATGATTTCCCTCATGTTGGCTGTTGGGCTTTTCACCACATAACACAGGACACACTTGATAAAATCTTATCAAAGTTCTCTCGTTCGGGCGTGCGGGGAAATTTACTGACCAGGCTGCCAGACGCAGATGAGCTGGTATAGTTAGTGCCGTCATATCTCCTCTTCATAGCGGTTTCTTTCATTCAAATGACTCTATAAATGGTGGTAGTTTATCTGCAGCCCTCACAAAGAACAGAGCGTTTTATCTTCATGCAAGTAGGGAGTATTCTTCCCTCCACCTTACACCATTTGGGAGAGAAATACTTTGCTTCTATGAATTAATGATTCACATTTATTGCATGACCTCATATGGCCATCATTTGTGTACAAGGACACATTTGTTGTGCTCAGTATGTTTGTCCAAACCTTAGTATAGTCATGTTCTTCACTTTGTAATTGGAGTAAAAGGCTGACTCCATTCCTTTTACTGAAGTATCGCTTCAGTTATTAAATATTCTTTATTATCTCAACACATATCGAGTGTCCACGGTTACCTAGGATCTGTTAGCCTTAGGCTGGAGGACAGGGAGTCCCCACCATCAGGGGCCGTCCCTGGGCAAAGGGCTTAGCACAGGGTCCATAATAGGGACACTTGTCCTTGCCCACAGCTAAACCCATCTAGTCAGATAGGTGGTGGACCAACCGTGGACACTCGATATGTGTTGAGATAATAAAGAATATTTAATAACTGAAGCGATTGTTCTCTTGAAGGGTTGACTCTGTAGCTGGATTCTGTACTTCTTCATTGACCCATTTATTAAAAACCTATATTTAATTGCTGGATTTAGCCTTTTACTGAAGTAACCTCCGAAGGTGGAAAGCGACTGTCACAGCTGCATTAACACTGACTACTAATATAATGCTGTTTATCGGAAATTTTTCACAGTAAAAATGCTTTTTCCCATATGGCGCCGGTCTACTAGTGATGAGAAAGCTGTAGCGTGCATCTATGTATGTAGCTGTAGCCGTTGTTATAAGCAGAGTTTGTAATGGAGGAAGAAAAGTAGCTTACGGATCTGCAGGAAGAAGGCTTCTCGATGTTGGCTGTCACTTCTGCTGGGAAGGCTTCCACTCTGTTTTCTACAAATCCGGGTGGGGTTCACATCTATTCAACCACAAGAGCACTTGTGTGGGTGGGTACTGATGAGGGGCAATTAGTCCTGGTTTACAGTGTTTATTCCAAAGGTATTTCATGAGGTTGGTGTCTGGACTGTCTGCAGGTCGGTCATGTCCTTCCACACGGAAACCTTGTCTTTATTGACCTTGTTATGTGTAAGGGAGCTTTGCCATGCTGAATGGGTGCATCTCGTACAACAGAGGACCCATCCAAAACCATGAAAGCCCAAGACCAACCATCCAATTCTTTCACTATATTTTACAGTTGCCTCTAAATGCTGCCGGTGTAATAGCCATTCCAGGGAATGTATTCTCCTGCTCCATGGTCTAATTCAGTGATGGCTAACCTCTGGCAGTGCTCCTGCTGTGGTGAAACTAGGACTCCCAGCATGCTCAATCTATGGAGTTCTGAGAACAGCCAAGCAAATGTGCATATTGGGAGTTGTAGATTTTACCATAGCTGGAGTGCCGGAGGTTAGCCATCACAGGTCTAATGTATCTCCAGACTGTGTGCACGGAGATCATAAGATGTGTGGAAGCTTCATGGGTTGTATTTCTGTAGCCTGACAGTACCATAACAAAACCCCCTTAATATAACTTTCTATGCTCCCTTTGCTTCCATCAACAGACCATAGGCAGGTGCTATGTTCTTCATGGTGGTTGCAGACCAGGAAAGCTGGTGGAACAGGCTGGCCCGAAAGTTGGCAATTCACTAATATATACTAAATCATTAGTATATACTATACTTTTTTACAATCTGGAGACTTCCAACAACTTTAAAGTTCCCCTTCATCTCTCCATGTACTTGTCTGCAAAATACAGACTGCTTATTGACTAGTCTGGGTTTGCTGATGGTGTCTAAGCAGAAAACATGACTTCCCTTTTTTATTTTATTTTTATTCTTTCTAAAGGGAGCAATTCTGGATATCAATGCTGTACTATAAAAGAATTTTCTTTCTGTGCTGAGTTATTGAATTGTTGCCAGACACATCTTCTTGATGACTATATTGCACTTCTGAGATGCCAGTCTTTAGCTTTCATTAAAAGTATTGCTTTATCGTTCTAGTATTATTCTTTTACCAAAGCGCTGTCTGTAATGATTATCATTTTATGTTGAATGCTTTATTACCATTTTGTACAACATTGAAAAAGACATGCATTAAGATGAGCTTGTCTGAAGGTGCACAGATCTCTTAAAAGGGGTGCATCCTCACTTTTAGGTGAAGACAATATGAAGTTTTCCTACTAGGGAGCCCCCTCCCCCGCTAGTAATCCACCATGATTGTTATTCTATGCCTAAATGGTTTCATGTTAAAACCTCACAACCACAATACAGAAATGTTCCTTATGTTACTCTATCACTTTCCAGGTGCACTGGGCAGAACAGCAGGTGGCAAAGAAAAGAAGGAAAAGAGATATTTTTACAGAACCAACAGACCCAAAATTTCCACTGCAGTGGTATTTGGTAAGTATGTTAATAATACTAGTATATTTTATGGATTTAAAGGTTTTTTTCCAGGATTTTACTACTGATAACCTATCTTTTGGATAGGTTATCAGTATCTGATTGGTGGGGGTCCGACATCCGGGATCCCTGCCGTTCAACTGTTTTGAGAAAGCAGTGGCTCCATGGTCTTCTCCTTGCAAGCAGAGCGCCGTACATTGTATAGTTTGGTATCGCAACTCTGCTCCATTTACGTGAATGGGCCTGGACTGGTCCTAGTTCACATGACAGGTGAGCATGTCGTCACTGGCCTAGGGAAAGCAGAGAGAAGGATGCGGCGCTACTGCCTTCTTGAACAGCGGAGGTCCCGAGTGTCAGACTCCCCACCCCCACCCCCAAATCAGATGACCAGTCCTGAGGATAGGTTATCAGTATAAAATTCTTGGAAACCTCTACTTTAATGGTTATACCCAGACATTCTCCAGAAAGTAAAACCAAAGGAAGCTGGCAAGAACAAAAAAAACAGGAGTCCACCTAAGTCTTCCCAAAGTAAAATAAAACATTACATTTTCCGGCCACTCCATGTTGAGTTGGTGATAAAACGGCTACCTCTACACACAAGGTCCATCTCGCCGATCAGAGTCCTGGCTGGGGTATCACAAAAATGCTATGATCAGTGTTTTTATTCGTTGGTATCGACTCTACGGTTTTGTTTCAAGCCTCAAGGGTCTCCGGCTGCCTTTTGTGGCCTGCAACAGAAGATGGAGTTTGAAAAATAGCAACACTCATTCTAGCATTCTTGTGATACCGCAGCGAGGGCTGTGTTACCGGTACATCTGCTTTGTGCGCTACCCCCCTGCAGCGAGGATGCCATATTCTACTTTGTTCTAGTAATGATGGCATGATAATTGCTTTCTCAAGAATTTGGTCTCTCGTTCAGTGCACGTACACATGCACGTGAGATATAAGACGTTAATTCTTGCAGCCTGCGCTGTAGTGGTCTTATCTCTATCTGCTTGTGACCTGGAGGAAGATTAGTTGTTGCTTGTCATATTCTTTCCCCGACTAGCAAAGAGCTTGTAGTGGCTAGTGTATAAGATGCAAAGTAACAGCTCGCAGCTTGTAGCAATAATGACTACAATACTATGCAAGCCAAAATACATGAGTTGTATTTGTCAGTATAATATTTTATGGATTTGTCCCTTGAGCAAGTTCTTCTAGGGCGTGTAGATGGGTTGTAAAATGTTTCTCATCACATATAGAACATATTTGCCCTATTGTCATTAGTAAAAATAAGGGTACTGTGTCATAGAAGTCATATCGATGCTATGCGGATGTAAAATATGTACAACATGGCATTCATTGAAGAATGCTGTGTATTCAAAGTAGAGACCTGTATTAAAATTGAGACTTGTGAATCACTCCATAGAGTAGTAATTGTCTCCATATTCTGAAATTGATCTGTACAGATAGACTGGGAGGCCTACATTTGCTGACTTCTAGAATGATGTTCTTAGGGCTTTTTTCTTTTCTTAGGACTATTTCGACATTTGTTCTTTTCTAGCATTTATAAGGAGTAACAGATCTGTTGTGAGAGGAGCAGATCTTCATTTGCACATACAGGAGAATGGATGGGTCTAAACATTTACTTCTAAAAGATTCCAGCTATAACAAAGTAGTCTGGGACCGCACTACATTTGTATGGTCCTGTTATGTAGCGTTTAGAAGTTAATAACGATTACTGGTCTTATGAATTCCCACGTGTCCCTTCATTTATCCCTTCTACCAGTCGAGGCTGAGCTATGTGCCCTGACCTACTATTTCTAACAAAGTAGGAATTGAACTCTAAACCAAGTAGGCATCGCATGATTTGTGAAAAGTCTCCAAACCACTGACTTTGCACTTGTGCTGCCAAAAATATTGCTTATGAGAAATATGAATAACCGGGCAGAGCCATTGAATGTTTATTTATTTATTTTTTTTATTTCGTTTTGTTTTGTTTTTCCATTCAAATGAAATTGCGCTTTGTGTCTTATCCTTGGTGATTATTATGCAGACATTGTAAGCTTTTCTAGGAGAACTGAAAACATCTGGCTTGCAGAGACGTCAGGTTAAATTAGGTTAAAGTAAGTGCAAGTTTCATGCAAAGCGGTATGCAGTAAAGGAAAAAAATTCAAATCTTGCTACCGCGTATGTGTTTTGTCGATTCATGGGCTACTGGTATTTCTTAGGCTGTGTTCACATGTCTGTCAGGGGCAGTTCTAGTCTTCTCGTTGAAATGACCTAACCCAACGGACCCATTGTAAGTCTGTCTTATGCCATCGGTGTGAGCTATGGAACTGATCCACTCCATCCTAGTCCGTAGGCCACATGAACATGACTGTATCCGTCCTGTAGTCCACAAATCGCTGATCTGCAAGATACGGATGCAGCCCGTGTGGATAGAGATAGATAGAGATCCAAGTAAAAGTGATGATGATTTAATCACCCATGTGCAGGCAACGTTTCAGCTCATACAAGAGCCTTTGTCAAGCAATGAACACAGTAAAAGAAGGGGCATATATAGGCCAACCCTTATGACATCACAAAATAATCAATTAACAATAAAGTGCAAATAGTGCATCAATAATGTATAGAAAAAATACACAAAAATGTGAGACAGTGTAAAATACAATGACCAATCAATAATATATCCAATACATTATACAATAAATGCATAATCGCACAGAACTGTATAAAGCTAAGTTGATTAGTCAATACATATCAGGTGTATAAGGTATATACTAAGTGGGAAGGACAGAACGATGCTGCAAAAAAAGGAGGAGCGATAGCCTACCCTGTGTTACCAGCCATGTCACACACGCCATGTACCACCATTGCGGCGTTCGGATGGGTCCAGTGCGCAAGTGCCAAGTCACGTGAAGAGCAAGATGTAACTTCCGCAAATGATGCAGCCCGGGCATGCGCGTAGAGGTAAAGAGCTGCGTCGGCCATCTTGGAAATGGTACAAAGCCTCAGATGTAGAAAAAAGCGCAGATAATGAACCGCATTGTACATGCGATAATCGTGTGGCGAAAATATGCGCAAAGAAGTAAAGAAACAATACTGCTAAGCAATATGTAGTTATTCATCAATGTGTGTGCGCCAGCCTGATAATGGACAGAATAGCGCTAAACGGAAATAATGCCGTTTGCCTGTTAGTGTGTCCATGGGGAACAAGAAAGAGGATGCATACATGAGATGCAGCCCATTTCGAGAAGGCACCAACTGGAGCAAAACCCGCAACACAGCTGCAGGCATGTCACAAAAGGGCCCATAGTTCCCAATGGACACACAATCATTAAGGACACACAATGAACAACATAGTGCATTAAATAAGAAAAAAATGCATCCAGACTAAAAAACATGGACAATGTTTCAAGACATGTGGGCAATTGTGGAACACATCGGGTACGCTTCACCTCATCAACCTGCAGCATCATTCTTGTCTGTGAAAAAAGAAGAAAAAGGAGAAAATGAGAAACTGGCTTAATAGTGTTCATAATACACTAAGTATCCTCAAGGGAAACACATAACGCATATATGACAATTGTGGGGCAAACTAATACTCTAAATATATAACCCCGGATTATAATCCGCATTGAGCCCATTGGGTCTCAGGCTATTGAGGGTATAGATCCAGAAAAGCTCTCTTCCTCAGAATCAACACCCTATTGCCCCCACGTCTGGGCATGGGAATGTGGTGAATGGCCCAACATTTAAGATCTCTTTCGGAGTGTTGGAACTCAGTGAAGTGTTTGGCAATAGGGAGGTCTTTTCTTTTTTTGCGTATGGACAATCGATGATTGTTCAATCGCGTTCTGAGGTCCGTCGACGTCTCACCCACATATAGTAATTTACACGGGCAAATCAGAACATAAATCACAAAGTTTGAACTGCATGTAAGATGGAATCGAATAGGATAAGAAACTCCAGTAGTTGGATGGACAAAGGCAGGTCCCCTGCCCATATATTTGCAGTCAATGCAACATAAACAGGGGAAACTGCCTTTGCCATGTGTAGTTAAAGAAGTTTGAACAGGCTTGGACCTAGGTCCAATGTCCTCTCTAACGAGTTGGTCACGTAAATTCCGAGATCGACAAAAGGAGAAGAGGGGAGGGGATCTAAATTCAGGGATCTCACTGTGACAGCCACCCAGAATCCCCCAGTGTCGCTTGATAATGCGGTTGATGGTCTCGCTTTGCTCCGTGTATTTGGAGATGAAGGGTATCCGACTGACAGATCCGTCCGACACCCTCCTCTCCAAAGTACTGTTCCTATCTGTATTACGAACCTTAAGTATGTGAGAATCAAGGAGCTGGGTGGGATACCCCCTACTCTGGAATTTCCTGGACATGTTGTCCAAAGCCAGGTCAACCTGATCAGGTTCAGACACAATGCGTTTCACCCTCAGGAACTGTGAAAAGGGCAAACTTTTAAGCATACTGCGAGGATGCCCACTGTTAAAACAAAGAGGGGTATTTTTGTCCGTGGGCTTAGTGTATAACCGAGTATGTAGCTTACCCTGATTGTAAATGACTGTGGTGTCTAAGAACTGCAATTCAGTCTCAGAGTGGACCAAGGTGAACTGAAGGTCTCTATTAATACTGTTGAGAAACTGATGGAATTCATCAAGTTGGGCAACACTTCCTGTCCATATGAGGAAGATGTCGTCGATGTATCTCCACCACTGCAGCAATCGGCTGCGGTGGTGTGACACATGGACGACATCCTCCTCAAAGCACCTCATAAAGATATTCGCATACGTAGGTGCTACGTTAGAGCCCATGGCCACACCCCTTTGTTGTTGAAAAAACGTATCCTGAAAAAGAAAATAGTTGTCTTAAAATGATCTGTAAAAGATCAATAATGAACTGTCTAGCAGCCATAGAATACGATGAAGAGCCCAACATGCGTTCAATGGCACCAATACCCAAATCATGATCGATCAAGGTATATAACGAGGTGACATCGAACGATGCCAAGTGGACCTCATGGACACCAGTAAAATCAACCTCGTTCAATCTACAAAGAAAATCCGTTGTGTCCTGTATATAGGACTCAGCCTCTATAGCAAAGTCATGCAGGACTTTATCAAGGAAGATGGCGATGCAACTAAAGATGGAATCCGAACCGGACACAATTGGTCGTCCGGGCGGATCCTGAAGAGACTTGTGCACTTTCGGGAGAACATACAAAACAGGTGTGACCGGATGGTCAACAGTTAGAAAAGTGCACAAGTCATCATCAATAGTGCCAGCCAACACGGCATCAGCCAAACATTCCCTGATAAGTTTAGCAATCCCAAATTTGGGGTCAGTCTGGAGGACAGAATAAACATCCTTGTCATCCAGCTGATGTAGAATCTCACTAATATATTTACTGGTGTCCATGACGACGACAGCGCCCCCCTTATCAGCGCTGTTTGCATTCCGGTTATATATATATATAATTTTGTTTTCTTTCTTTTAATAATTTTGCGGACATAACAATCTTTTCACATCCCCACATCACTTTCCTCATCCGTATGTCCTTTGCGCAAACAGAATATGTCTTATACTTTGCCTCAAAATGCAGACCACAAATCCATTGAAGTCAATGGGTCTACAAAAAATATGAATAAAAAAAGACTATCTGCATTTTGCATACTGCAAAATACAAACGGTCGTGTGCATGAGGTCTTACTTTGTAAAGATTTGCCTCAATACTGTCCTTTCATGTATACTTAACTTTGGCAATTAATCTGCAGTGGATTATCTCCGATAATTCATGGCTGATAATATTGTGTAGTCGTAGTATTTAAAAGGTTATACCCTTTGAACACCACTTAATGATCTGCTATGTTTTCCATGAAGGGTTGGGAGTTGTTGACCTTAAAGGGGTATTCCCATCACAGAAAGGGAGTGCACGCATGGCTCCTACTCCCATTCATTTCTATGGGGCAGACGGAAATAGCCAAGCCAGCATTCGGCTATTTTTTGTCAGCCCCATAGAAATGAATTGAGGGAGGCTGCGCATGCTCAGTGCGCCCTCCGTTCATTTCCCCGCTCCATTCTCGTTGTAGGTGCGGGTCCCAGAGGTGGGACCTACACCTATCAGACAATGGGGGCATATCCTAGCGATATGCCACCATTATCTGTGATGGGAATACCCCTTTAACGTCATACACACTTTTTTTTTGTTTAACTTTTTTGCATGATTCTAAATTCCCAGTATATGAGGTCCCTGGCTCAAGGGGACATGGTGTCTGGCTTTGAAGTGCATTGTTCAAATTCACGCCTCATAAATTGGGGTATGAATTTTCAGCTTGCTTGCTCAGCAGCTTTTCTTCTATCAAGACGTACATTCATATTAAAAATACCATTAACGTAATGTTCAAGATGACTCCCTCCAGCAGTAATGGGATTAAAATATGATCTGTCCCTGTGATGTGCATGGCATGTTTTAATCAATATTACTCAGATGGTGGCATTTTCCCCTGAAATTCTTCCTTAACCTTGGGAATTAGACGAAAACGTATTATTGTTCGATTTGTGTCTAATCACACAGCTTTTAAATAATTCATCTTCGTTTTAGATCATTTAGAAAAATAATTTGCTTTTCGGTGTTCAAATATTGTTTTAACCTGTGACAAGCTATGGTGAATTAATGTGTACCGAGATGTGCCATCAAGTGTCATTGAATTTCTGATACTCTGTTAAACATCCAATAGTCCTGCACAGTTAAGACCCGCAGAATCGCATTTGCCAGATATTCCGGTCCTTAAAGCCGCCCACTGGTTACACTTACTGGGGATCGAAGAGAACCATCGATGACACAAAACACTTCCTACTTGTCCAACCCTGCTCTTGGATTTGCCAGCACGTGAGCAGTGCTGGCCATTCAAGCGCAGCAGAAAGTGTCTTGGGCCACCAAATGCACAGTGTGCACCATGCAGTCTGAGAAGCAATGCAGCCATCTTGGATGGCAGAAGAGGAGCCTGGGAATTGCAGCAAAAAAAGACAAATGGAAACCATGTAAGCGCCATGTCTGCTCCTAAGTCATCGTGAGTTTCTTTTCTTGAAACAGAGGGTCATTTTAGGGAACTTGAGTTGAGTGGCTGAATAAAATTTAAGTATTCCAATTTCCATGAAACGCTGGATCATAACCTCAATCTACTAAAGCTGCATCCTTCAATTTCGTTGATTAATTTAATATACTTTTTAAATGATTTTTATTTTTCAGTATGATGCAAGCCGTCATGATTTGCATGTGAACGAAGCTTGGGCTCAGGGTTACACTGGTAAAGGCATTGTGGTCTCCATCCTGGATGATGGTATTGAAAAGAACCACCCAGACTTGCAAGGAAATTATGTAAGTATATACTGTAACTGATGTCTTAAGAATCACAGGATTAGGTGACACTTTAGGTATCCAAGGAAACAGAATATAGACAAGCTTAGACTGTGTGCCGCCTAGCTAGAACTCTGCGCCCGACCACATTTGCTCAGTGTGGTTAAATTGTTCAGTCCTGGATTTTTTTCTACTGTGCTTCTTTTTAAAGGAATTTTATTTTTTTATTTTTTTGCCCAATACTCCTCCAGCTGGAGGGAAAGCTGTTGCAGTCCACTGATCACGGCCATTTCTTTTTGCCTCTTTCTAGTTGGCAATTGAAGGTGATTTTAGATGAAATTTGTGCTTTTAATGCCTGTTTATCTTGTACTTTCCTTTCTATTTTCTGAAGTGCTGCAATGTCTTTTTGGAGATTTGCTCTTTATTAGCCTTCATGTTGACATCTCAGGATGTCTTCTGCACCTTTTGTAATGAGTCTCTTCTTAGATCTGTATATGTAATGAATCCATAAAGCTGCATTATTGAGATGCATGCGTAAGTGCATACAATTTCTTCTTATTTTTTTTTTATATTTTTTTTAGGAAGTGTTGGAACTTTAACTTGTGGAATAAGTTGGTGCCAAGCTACATTTAGGGATAATGTTTTGTCCTCTGTTATTTGAGACCAGGTTCAAAAATGCACGAAAGCACTTTCTAGTTCTTAAAATTCTATGCAGTCTGTTTGCTTTGCTCACATTTTGTTAGTTTGGGTCGCATGATTAACCCATCTTGGTCCAGAAACTTGCCTTCTTGGAGAGGGATACCCATAGTTCAGCTTACTTGACCATAATGCACAAGTTTTGCTATGAATGTGTGGAGTAAACACCCAAGTAGAATTGAATGATCAATTTTTCTTTTATGTATGCAGAATATACCCGATGTGGGATTTATTTCTAAATTAAAGGCATTTTCCGAGACTTTTTAAATAATGACCTATCCTTTGGGGGAGTCAGACAACTGGGACCTTGCCAAACGGCTGTTTGGGAAAACACCAGCAAGCGCCACAGCTTTCTCGCAGCTTGCCAAGCACAGTGCCTTATGTTGTACAGAGGCTGTGCATGGTATCGCAGCTCAGTCCCTTTCACTAGAATGGGGCTGAGCTACACCTAGGCCATATGATGGATGAAAGTGGCCTCACTGGCCTAGGAAGAGCTACGAGAAGGCCATGGCACTCTCAGGAGCTGCATGGTCCTCTCAGACAGCTAATAAGCGGTGGTCTTGGGTCTTTGAACCCCACTGATTAGCCACGAGCTGTAACCTGCATGCACAAGCTTTTATGCAGAACCTTTGTTTTCCAGAGTCTTGTTAATTGAATGCTATACAGTTAAATCCTTCACCCATAGGGTCCCAGTGTATATAGTTAGTATATAGTTTCTTTTTTTCACTTATTTTTTTCCTGGATACCATTGTACGGTACAGCATAGTCTATTAGACTATACCATATTTCTTCTTTGCAGTATACTGCAGATGAATACCAGCCAAAAGGATTTTCTTTAGTCTCCATCCTCAATTGTAATGCTTTGGTTAAATGTACATCATGAATGTGATTTGAAGTCTTAGATCAAATTGCACCAGCACAAATGAGTGAAGCAAGAAAGTTTGGAATTATCTCTTAGACCAGGTTTATGTTCAGTCTCTGCATTTCCCTCATTAGACACATTATGAAGCTCATCACTCAGAATGATGGACTGCAATCGTTTTATAATAATGGGCAAACCTTAGACAAAGTGATTTATATTACATTTGGTGATTTTTACAAAATATAATCTAAGGTTCTAGTCAAATTGGTGCCCATTCAGTGACACCCCCTACTTCCTTCAAGGTGCAGTTTATCTCCTTGAAGATGAATAAGGCAAAATTGGATGTTGTGCCTTTGAATCGTATAAAGTTGGCTTCTGTCCCCACTAAACAGATTATTTTTTTTTTTTTTGTGTGTGTGTGTGTACTTATAATACCTATCCTGTGATATTGCTATACCTTATTTTATTAATAATTTTCATTCAGTAGATTTAGCAAGAAAAGTACTTTTATGATATGCTAATTACCTTTCTACCAGCAAGTAGGGCGTCTACTTGCTGGTAGCAGCCGCAGAAAACCGCCCCCTCCTCTTGTTGATTGACAGGTACAGCCGCGATCTCCTCCTCCGGCCGGCCCTGTCAGCATTTCAAAAATCGCTCACGCCTGTGTTGATTCGGCGCAGGTGCTCTGAGATGAGGAGGCTCGCCTCCTCAGCACTCCCTCAGTGTGCCTGCGCCGATGACGTCTTCTCTTTCGGTGACGTCATCGGCGCAGGCGCACTGAGGGAGTGCTGAGGAGACGAGCCTCCTTATCTCAGAGCGCCTGCGCCGAATCAACACAGGCGCGCGATTTTTGAAATGCTGTACGGTGTACAGTATGCCGATGTTTTGAAACAAGTGACTCAACACTAGTCATAAATATATAATTGAGGAGGGGGGAAGGAGTCTGCTGACACCCTGCAGCCTCGCTCATCAGCTGTCTCCAGGGGCCCCAGCTTTCAGACAAGCTTTTGCTTTTCTTTTTTTCAGGGTGAATTTCAGGGTCTGAAATTCACATTGACAGAATAAAATAAAAAAATCACATTGTATGATTTTTAAAGAATTTATTTGTCTTGCACTGCAGAACATAAGTATTTGAACACCTGAGAAACAGCAAGAAGTCTGGCTCTCAAAGACCTGTTACTGTGCCTCTACTCCACTCATTAATCTAACTTAGTAGCACCTGTCTGAGCTCTTTAAAAACACCTGTCCACCCCACAGTCTGTGAGACGCCAACTACTACCATGGGCAAGACCAAAGAGCTGTCAAAAGATATCAGAGACAAATTTGTGGACCTTCACAAGGCTGGAAAGGGCTATGTGGCAATTGCCAAGCAGCTTGGTGAAAATAGATCAACTGTTGGAGCAATTGTTATAAAATTGAAGAGGCTAAAGACTACTGTCTGTCTCCCTCAGACTGGGGCGCTATGCGAGATATCACCTCGTGGGGTATCACTGATAAGAAAGGTGAGGAATTTGCCCAGAACTACAAGGTAGAAGCTGGTCAATGACATGAAGTGAGCTGGGACCACAGTTTCAAAGGTCACTGTCGGTAGAACACTACGCAGTCATAGTTTCAAATCATGCATTGCACGGAAGGTTCCCCTGCTCAAGTAATCACATGTCCAGGCCCATCTGAAGTTTGTCAATGACCATCTGGGTGATCCAGAGGAGGCATGGGAGAAAGTCATGTGGTCAAATGAGACCAAAGTAGAACTTTTTAGTCTAAACTTCACTCGTTGTGTTTAGCGTAAAAAAGGATGAGTTCATCCTAAGAACACCATCCCTACTGTAAAGCATGGGGTTGGTAACATGTGTGCTTTTCTGCAAAGGGGACAGGACAACTGCACTGTATTAAGGAGAGGATGAATGGGGCCATTTATTGTGACAATTTGAGCATTAACCTCCTTCCCTCAGTCAGAGCATTGAAGATGGGTCGTGGCTGGGTCTTCGAACATGACAACGACCCGAAGCACACAGCCAGGATAACCAATAAGTGGCACCGTAAGCAGCATATCAAGGTTCTGGGGTGGCCTAGCCAGTCTCCAGACCTAAATCCAACAGAACATCTTTAGAGGGAGCTGAAACTCCGTGTTGCTCAGTGACAGCCCCGAAACCTGACAGATCTAGAGGAGATCTGTGTGGAGGAGTGGGCCAAAATCCCTGTTGCAGTGTGTGCAAACCTGGTCAAGAACTACAGGAAACATTTGACCTCTGTGATTGCAAACAAAGGCTTCTGTACCAAATATTAACACTGCTTTTCTCAGCAGTGCAAGACAAATTCTTTAAAAATCATACAATACAATTTCCAGTTTTTTTTTTTGTTTGTTCTGTCTGAGTGGGAATGCACCTACAATGTGAATTTCAGACCCCTCTATAATCTCTAAGTGGGAGAACTTGCAAAATCACAGGGTGTTCAAATACTTCTGTTCCTCACTGTAGATCAAACTGTACTTGGAGTCCATCTATGAATGGAAGAGTTGTCTAGACATACTTAACACAGCAGTGTAAAAAAGCTGAGGTTTATCAAATGCATAGGTTGTTTTTTCTCCACAGACCAGACTGTGAAATTGGTTTTATTGTCACCTTGACCTATAGTAGTAGATAGACACAGATTTTTCATAGTAATTTATTTTCTTGGCATGTGTGTTTAATGAACAGTTGAATAATGCATGGTTAAACATTCATCTGCTTAGTAAGGAAAGGGAACTGAAAAAAAGAGGACTGATTATTGATCTCTGTGAACTATTCTATGGCCACATTTGCCGCAGTGCACTTGAAATTTATTAGGAAGGCGCCATTAGGTTGATGAAAAACTGAATGCACTTGGATATCTTTATTCTTTTACAGCAGTCAGCTGAAAAGAGAAACAAATGATCTGGTGGAGAACAGATAAAGAAGTGATGTATATGCTTGTCACTGTAATTGACACTAGGTCTATTTTGTGTATTTGTTTTATCTTTTACAATTGTCTTTATTCAGGATCCAGCTGCCAGCTATGATGTCAATGACCAGGATCCGGATCCCCAACCTCGATATACGCAGCTCAATGATAATAGGTAGGCTAACTTTCACTGCCATAGAAACTCCTAACTAAATAAAAGGCATTCCAGCCTTTTGGAATGAGCCATTTTATGGGTCCACAAAGCCCCCTGCCATAGGCCTGGATTCATCCAACAGAGTCTTTTTGGTTTCAGTTGGGATGGTCTACTTTTTTTTATTTATTATTGTATAGAAAAGCATAACTGGACTATTCTTTTCTATGCCAAGCATTCCAGTAAAAAAATAAAGTATAATGCGTGCTGAATGGGTTTTACAGGAGTCTAATGAAGATGTACTGTATGCCTGTGCAGTGGTCAGATGCTTCTATCAGAGGCATAGACTGGGAAATACTCTCTGCATGTAGAAGAAACTAATACAATCTGAACAGAGGTTTACCAGTATATATGTTTAGTCATGCAGGTCATATGTTGTGGCTCTGCAGATTTCACGCTGTTTGAAGTTAGTTACAATAATGGGTCCTTATTGTTGCTGCAGTAGCCACCTTCCTTCTTACATCACTTTCTGCATGATGTAAAATAATACATTATTTTGCACTACATGGAATCGGGTTAAAGTTTGTGGCCAGACAACCCCTATAAGCTAGGTATATCTCCCTGCTGCTTCCTTCACGTCCTGTGTTCATAACAGTTTTATGTACATAACTTCCAGGAAAATGTCCCATGTTTAAAACATTAAGATTTGAAAAAATAAATTAAGAGCATGTGTACTTATCCTTGGACTTTGGAAATAAATCTCAACTTGAAATTTTTGTTCTGAGAATTTGTTGCTATGCTTCTAGCAGATGAGATGATGAGTTGCAGTTCAGCCAGAACAAATCTGCATAATAGTAACCACTACATTTAAATAAAACCTGCATTTATATGTAATTGTCTTCAATCCATCCTCCAATATGTATCTGCTCTGTTATATTTAGTTTATCCGCGATTCATCTGCACATCTATTTTACGTTTTGCCAGCTTTGTACATAAATAGGCACATGTACCTTTTTTCATGAAAATGACAGTTAAAGTGGTTATCCCATGATTAATGTAAAAAATGTAAATCGGACATCATATACCTTAAGACATTCTTTGTAACCAAGCTAGAACCAGCCCTGTACCTCACATGGATCCAGAGATCTCTCCTTTCATTGCTTCAATTGCTATGCTAAACTTCTGTCAAGCTGGCATCTCAGGGGGCGTGCCATTTGTGCGGCATCTCTGGAGGCTTGCCATTTATGTGGCATCTCGGGGGGCGTGCCATTTCTGCTGTAGCTCTCTCCCTTTCGCATCTTAGGAGGCAATTGAAGGATGGAAAGAGTGTGACACTTTGAGCCTAGAATATTGAACCTTTTCACAATATTCTAATTGTGTTCTTGCATGGCAAGACCACTTACTGTTATCTCACATATATATTATTATTATAGTCAAATTTACCACCCTACCTCCTCCCACAGTTTTTAAACTACATAGACAGTAATATACCGAAATGTGCGGATTGTTCCCGATTGGTGTGCTATTACTTTGTGTAACGTTTTGCCGAATGGTTCACAAAATATCTGCGTTTTTGTGGTGAAATTGGTCCCATAGAAATGAATGGCGGAATGTTCAAAACTAGAGTGTGAGCTGAAAAATCAGGACATGATTCTAAACTTCCACCAATCCCATTTGTTTGTTTGCAACTCACACCGCCTATTAACATTCATTGAAACTCCATTCTAGCCACCTCAAATTTGAAGGGCAATTTCTAAACTGAGACTGTGCCTTCATTTTTTATATTTCAGAGACATACTGTACATCAAAATATAGGTCTGGGTCTCGTGATTCTCACAATATAAATCTCTTCGCTGTAGGATTTATATTTTTTAAGCTACAACTGTTTGAAGATGACAACCGCCAGTGAAGTGAGCGAGTTGGAGCAGTTTGTTTTTAACCATTCTTCTCTGCCCTTGCTGTAGAGTGAGTTGCCATAGGAACCCAGGTGTGTGAGCAGCCAGCAGAGTGACAAAAGCTAGAGTGCGAGCTGAAAAATCAGGACATGATTTCTAAACTGCCACCACTCCCTCATTTTCAAGCCCACCTACACAAATCGGCTGCTAATGTTTTTATAAATGTATGTTTTAATGTAATGGTTAATCACCTTGGGCAACAACATTGCAATTAAATGTGCTATATAAATAAATGCAAGTTGAAATGCATTTCTCACTTTATCAAGCTTGCCATGTGCACTTTTTAAATTTGATCAATCAATTGGTTAGTGTAATGTTTGCTATCTTTACTCACTCCAAACACTCCACACAGTTACTCTGCCCAGTCCAACCTTTCCACAGTTACTCCAGCCACTCAACCACAAACAGTTACTCAAGCCACTCCACCCAGTTACTCTGCCCACTCCAGTTGTAGACTACTGGTGGAGGCAAGAATACTTCACACAATTTCCCCAGAAATTTTAGCTTTTCTTGTTAGATTACTGAAATAAATGAACTTTTGCACAGTATTCTAATTTTTCGAGTTTCACCTGTATACAAATACAGGTTCTATCTAGTCTCATCACATCACAAATTGTAGCTTTTCTAGTTTTGTTGCATTACTGAAATAAATGAACTTTTGCACAATATTCAAATTTTTCGAGTTTCACCTGTATACAAATTCAGGTTCCATCTAGTCTCATCACATCATTTGTTTTAAGGCCGATCTAAGACTGTCCTGCAACAAATATCCCAACTTCCTGGATGTGCTTTTATGTTGGACATGGAATGATAAAACGGGCATTGTTATAACCCTTTGTATTCAGTGTACATACCATACCTGCTCTCATAATTCTCCCTGGGCAGTTGCCAGTATCTTGAATCAAAAGGAAACCAAAATTAATTCTAGTGAACTCCAGGCAGACATCTTTCATAATTGATCTCTTAGAGTAACTGAAGATTTTGGACGTCAGTTTCGAATTAGATAGTGGCACGTTCCAGTGTATTGACAGTGTGACTCCTGCTCCTAAATTTCTTGTACAGCATGTAAACACACACTATATTTTTTATTTATTTTTATCACTCGTTTTTTAGATCATAAAACAGGTTTGAGGAGGCAGATCAGACTGGATCCACCACTGACAATGTACACAGCTCGTCTTCTCCCCCTCCCTGCACTTTGACCTCTGTACAGGTCATATAGCATATAGCTCACAACATGCCGATAAGTCATCTCACAGGTTCCTAAGTCCATGTGTCTACTATGAAACAAATCTGTGAACTTCTTAGCAACAGCTCAGATGAGATGGCCATCCCATATTCATGTACAGGGAAATTAAATAAAAAAACAAACCTGCAATCAGAAAATCATAAAACATGTTCTTTTCATCTTATGTTTTTGGTTTTAATTAGTAAAATAAATGTAGTTGATACTTTATCATGAAAGAAATCTTTACACAATGACAGGTGATCATTTTAAAGGCTATGGACACCGTTAGACTGATTTTGATTATGTGCTTCATTAATACAAAATTAAGCAACTTTCTACATAATTTCCTGCAGTTTCTGTATGTCCTTCACCAGGCTGCTGGTGGTGCTGCTGAGTATATATAAATCTGTCAGAACACTACTCTGCTCGCCCCCTCCTTTCTATTAGTATTATATATTGCAGCAGGAGGTTGTACACAGCACATGGAGAGAGGATCCAAGGAGGGCAGGCTGTACGTAGGGAAGAGAGTACACATAATGTAGTTTCGGGGGGGGGGGGGGGGGGAGAATCATAAAGGGTGTGCCCAAGTGTAAAGTGTAAACAGGCACCCATTACAAACTGTGCAGGGAGTGCATAACACACCTCAGCATCAGTAAATGTCAGTACAAGTACATGTCCGTACAAGTGAGAGGAAGGTCAGATCAGGAAGGAAGATGTGGTAGTTCAGGAGACTAAGCGAAGGCAGTATCATCCTGGGCACACAGATCTCATGTCCAGCATGTATTAGAGAAAAGTCTGAAACTAATAGGTTGTAAACTGAATATCAGGTGGTCTGAAAAGGACAGCTCTGAACCCGGACATACCCTTATTTTCACCCAGACAGCCCCCCTGAGGCTAGCATCGGAGCATCTTCTGCTCCGATGCACTCTCTTGCCCTGCGCTAAATCGTGCACGGGCTCTTTTGTTTTCAATAACACACTGCAGGGCGGAAACGTCCGCCCGGCAGTGTGTTCGGTGACTTCACTGGCTCTGAGGGGCGGGCTTTAGCTCTGCCCTAGCCGTTTTACTGGCTAGGGCAGAGCTAAATCCCGCCCATCTGTGCCGGTGACGTCACCGGGGTTCCTGGCAGCCCGATGGAGAGCACCGGTACGTCACAGGATCTCCAAAAAATGCCTTTGCCTTGCGCAATTTATCGCAGGGCAAAGGAGAGCATCTGAGCATGAACTGCTCCGATGATCAAGTCACGGGGGCTGCCGGGGTGAAAATGGAGGGACTGCAGACTGAACCAGACCATACCTTCTTAAAAGAAGTTGGCCATATTTGAAATTGTTCAGCGTTTGCTCAAAGAGATTTTTTATTTGAAAGAACGTTCCAAGAAAAATCTTTCATCCATCACCTGGTTTCATTGAACATGTATGGCCAATTTGAACAACTGTAACTACCAATATGGGCTAAAATGTATGTGGCCGTGTCTGCAAAACAGTCAGGCTGTTTAAGTGTGTTGTTCAACCATGAACTAACATATCTAATGTGTATGGCCACCTTCATAGATGCTCATGAGAGTGACTGTCCTTGCAAGGCTTTGAGGACAACGTAAAGGTTTTTTTTTTTTGCTTCCCCCATCTTGATGATCTATCATCAGGATAGTGCAAGAAAATTTAGACTAGAACCTTCAGAATCACAGGTGCATATCCATGAAGCAAACATGATTATGTAAAAGAAAATGGCTGCACACCATTATACAGACAAACAATTGAGCTAATAAATGGGGATCATTCTAAATAAGTGGTACAATACCTACTATAAATGAGTCAATGGAAGCTCATAGCGCACATATTTGATCAAAGGTTTGTCATGCCCATCTACCAGGCGTCAAGGTGGCTTCCACAGATGGGTCCCTAACACTAATATACCGCCTCCCTTTGGACTTGCCTAAGCCTACAATATTCAGGGCAGTGGTGGAACCAGCTACATAAGTACTCTGCTCAGAAGCCCCAGGTAGATGGGCGTGTTCAGTCTAAAAGAGGCGCTACCCTCGATTAATACTGCAAGAAAATTTAGACTAGAACCTAGAGAGGCAGTATATTAGTGTTAAGGACCCATCTGCAGAAGCCACCTTGACGCCTGGTAGATGGTCCCGACACATGTTTGATCAAATATGTGTGCTAAGAGCTTCCATTGACTCATTTATATTAGGTATGATGCCACTTTTATTTAGAATGATCCCCATTTCTTAGCTCTATTGTTTGTGTGTATAATGGTGTGCAGCCATTTTCTTTTTTACTATCATCAGGATAGGTCATCAGTATTAGATCAGTGGGCGTCCAACTCCCAGCACCCCCGCTAATCAGCTGTATGACGAGAACTCGGTGCTTCTTCGAGCACTGCATTCTCTTCGCTGTTTACATGCTCGCTGTCAACATTGCAGCAGCAAGCAATGTAATCATAGCTTCTCCGTCCCACTCGCTTGAATGGTACAGAGCAATTGTAGTTACTCTGTCCCCTTCAAGTGAATCGGAAAACGGAGCTGTAATGTCAACGTCACGTCAAGCATGTAAACAGTGAAGAGAATGCAGCACTCGTATGAGCACTGCATTCTCTTCATACAGCTGATCTGATATTGATCTATCCCCATCAAAATAAGGGAAGCCCTTTAACCACCTCCGGACGGCCTAACGCAGATGTGCGGTCCGGAGGTGGCAGCGCTGCGCAGAGTCACGCATATATGCGTCATCTCGCGGGACGCGAGATGACGCGAATATGCGCCCGCGCATGCGCAGTTCGCGCCGGCATTTCGCACAGAAGTATTTCGTCAGCAACCTGCCAGCCGTGATCATTGGCTGGCAGGTTGCTGATTTTTAAAAAATCCAATCAGAGAGCCGAATAACAGATCATATTTGTAAATATGATCTGTTATATGGCTGCCTGCTCCTCTGCTGGTTCTTTTCGTCGGTTGGATCCAGCAGAGGAGCAGGCTTCACAGTGAGTACACCAACACTACACACTTAGCCCCAGATCACCCCCCTGAACCCCAATTAACCCTTTGATCACACCTTTGATCGCCCCTGTCAATCACAAGTGAAAAGAAAAAAGTGATCAGTGCAAACTGTCACTTTTTTTTCCACTGGTATTGACCGTTAGGTTTCAGTATAGTTTAGGCCCCTTGGTTAGGTAGTTTAGGGATCGGTTAGCGCCCAGCCCACCGCACCGCAGTCCGTTATTCGCTGATTAGCGTATCGCTAATCAGCATTTGTACTTTTATAGTATCTGGAAGTGATCAAAACTGATCACGGTCAGATCTATAATTGTACTAGTGTCACTTTAGTTCTCCCTCCACCCAAAACGCAGTGTTTGCCCGATCAGGCCTGATCGCTCGCCCACACGTGCGTTCGCCCACACCCGCCCCACCGCAGTGACAAAAAAAAAAAAATTTTGGGATCGCTGCACATTCAATTTACACGCACTGCGGCGATAAAAAAATCAGTTTTGATATTTTTTATCAACCGCAGAGGCCTCCGGTACTTCGCTAGGCTCCCCTTTGTAAGACAGGCTTGCTTTTTTTTCTTGGGTAGTCTCAGGGAATACCCCTAAATTTAGTTGCCCAAATGTCTAACAGGGGGTATTCTTCTGAAGAGGCCTACAGGCTTCTGACCCAGTCGGATGAGGAGTGGGAACCCTCATCTGATGAATCCAGCGGGTCAGAATACGAACCTGTAGAAAGCAGTGGCTCTCTGACCCAAAGTTCGGACGAGGAGGCTGAGGTCCCTGATAGAACCAGGCGTACCCGGCCCCGTGTCGCTAGACCGCAGGTTGCGCAGGATCCGCTTCAAGAGCAGCAGAGTGGGGCTGGTGCTGTCGGATTACGTGGTGAGGCATACACCAGCAGCCCAGCCCTTCCTGGACCTAGTACCAGCACTGCCGTACAACCTGGTGAAGTAGCGAGCACCAGAAGGGCAGTTGAAGCTGGTACGGTGGCACGTGCAGTAGTGACCCCGTCGCAGCCACCGCAAAGACGTGCCCGTAGAGCCCCTAGAATCCCAGAGGTGCTGGCAAACCCTGATTGGCAGTCCCCAACTTCAGCCGCACCTGTAGTTTTCCCTTTCACCGCCCAGTCTGGAGTTCGGGTTGAGACAACTCAGATCGGTTCGGCCCTGGGATTTTTTGAGCTGTTCTTGACTGCGGAGCTTTTAGACTTAGTTGTGGCAGAAACAAATCGGTATGCCACACAATTTATAACCGCTAACCCGGGAAGCTATTATGCCCAGCCTTTCCGGTGGAAACCAGTCCAAGTTTCCGAAATTAAAACTTTTCTGGGCCTCCTCCTCAACATGGGCCTGACAAAAAAGCATGAATTGCGGTCATATTGGTCCACGAACCCGATTCATCACATGCCCATGTTCTCTGCTGCTATGTCCAGGACACGATTTGAGGTCATCCTGCGTTTCCTGCACTTTAGTGACAACACCGCCTCCCGTCCCAGGGGCCACCCTGCTTTTGACCGGCTCCACAAAATTCGGCCCCTCATAGACCATTTCAACCTGAAATTTGCAGATATTTATACCCCAGAGCAAAACATCTGCATAGACGAGTCCCTAATACATTTTACCGGGCGCCTTGGCTTCAAACAATACATCCCAAGCAAGCGCGCCCGGTATGGGGTCAAATTGTATAAGCTCTGTGAAAGGGCCACAGGCTATACCCACAAATTTCGTGTCTGAGGGAAAAGATCAGACCCTGGAGCCGGTCGGTTGCACTGACTACCTGGGGAGGAGTGGGAAGACAGTTTGGGACTTGGTGTCACCCTTATTCGGCAAGGGGTACCAACTTTATGTGGACAATTTTTACACAAGTGTGGCCCTCTTTAGGCATTTGTTTCTAGAACGGATTGGCGCCTGTGGTACCGCGCGAACTAGTCGCGCGGGCTTCCCCCAACGGCTCGTTAGCACCCGTCTTGCAAGGGGGCAGAGGGCCGCACTGTGTAACGAAGAACTGCTCGCGGTGAAATGGAGAGACAAGCGTGACGTTTACATGCTCTCCTCCATTCACGCAGACACGACAATACAAATTGAGTGAGCAACCCGTGTCATTGAAAAGCCCCTCTCAGTCCACGACTATAACCTCCACATGGGAGGGGTGGACTTCAATGACCAGATGTTGTCTCCGTATTTAGTTTCCCGCAGAACCAGACGCTGGTATAAGAAGGTGTCTGTATATTTAATTCAATTGGCTCTGTATAATAGTTTTGTTCTCTACAGTAAGGCTGGGAGAACTGGATCCTTCCTCAAATTTCAGGAAGAGATCATCGAGAACCTCCTGTACCCAGGAGGTTCCGTGGCCCCATCCACCAGTGTAGTTAGCCGTCTACACGAGCGACATTTCCCCAATGTCGTTCCTGGTACCTCAACCCAACCGTCACCCCGAAAAAGATGTTGTGTCTGTAGCAGGAGTGGAATAAGGCGTGACACCCGCTATTTCTGTCCTGACTGTCCTGACCACCCTGCCCTATGCTTTGGAGAGTGTTTCCGGAAGTACCACTCACAGGTACACTATTAGCATAGGGATCATCTCACCAGGATAGGCACACAGGGCTATTAGGGCCCATTCACTCACTGCTGCAAACGTCTCCTTTCACATGGGACAAAGTGCATAACGCACTTCGCCACATCTTTGGGCGATTTGCGCTTTGCACATTGACCCATGGGGAAGGAGAGGTTTGTTCTATAAAGGTAAAAAAAAAAAAAAAAAACACACCAGTAAGCAAACACGTTAATGTTCAGTTCAAAAAGTTAGTTACATGTTCTGTTGCAAAGTTAATACAATTATTGCGTTGCGGCCTGGTTTTTTCTTTTTTTTTTTTTTTTTTTGTTGTCTTTTTACCTTCCAGGTGGACCAACCGATCGACCAGCTGCAGCACCGATGTGCATTCTGACAGAAGCATTGCACTGCTGTCAGATTACACGCAAGTCGGTGTATGCGGCGCTGCAAGACAGGATTTTCTCCTCTGCAGTGACAGATACGTTTGCCAAGGCATACGAGCTGAGGAGGAGGCGGCGTTCCTATGCTTTGGCAAACACTTTGTATATACAGGTCCTTCTAAAAAAATTAGCATATTGTGATAAAGTTCATTATTTTCTGTAATGTACTGATAAACATTAGACTTTCATATATTTTAGATTCATTACACACCAACTGAAGTAGTTCAAGCCTTTTATTGTTTTAATATTGATGATTTTGGCATACAGCTCATGAAAACACAAATTTCCTATCTAAAAAAATTAGCATATTTCATCCGACCAATAAAAGAAAAGTGTTTTTAATACAAAAAAAGTCAACCTTCAAATAATTATGTTCAGTTATGCACTCAATACTTGGTCGGGAATCCTTTTGCAGAAATGACTGCTTCAATGCGGCGTGGCATGGAGGCAGCCTGTGGCACTGCTGAGGTGTTATGGAGGCCCAGGATGCTTCGATAGCGGCCTTAAGCTCATCCAGAGTGTTGGGTCTTGCGTCTCTCAACTTTCTCTTCCCAATATCCCACAGATTCTCTATGGGGTTCAGGTCAGAAGAGTTGGCAGTCCAATTGAGCACAGTAATACCATGGTCAGTAAACCATTTACCAGTGGTTTTGGCACTGTGAGCAGGTGCCAGGTCGTGCTGAAAAATGAAATCTTCATCTCCATAAAGCTTTTCAGCAGATGGAAGCATGAAGTGCTCCAAAATCTCCTGATAGATAGCTGCATTGACCCTGCCCTTGATAAAACACAGTGGACCAACACCAGCAGCTGACATGGCACCCCAGACCATCACTGACTGTGGGTACTTGACACTGGACTTCAGGCATTTTGGCATTTCCTCCTCCCCAGTCTTCCTCCAGACTCTGGCACCTTGATTTCCGAATGACATGCAAAATTAGCTTTCATCCGAAAAAAGTACTTTGGACCACTGAGCAACAGTCCAGTGCTGCTTCTCTGTAGCCCAGGTCAGGCGCTTCTGCCGCTGTTTCTGGTTCAAAAGTGGCTGTAGCCCATTTCCTGCACACGCCTGTACACGGTGGCTCTGGATGTTTCTGCTCCAGACTCAGTCCACTGCTTCCGCAGGTCCCCCAAGGTCTGGAATCGGTCATTCTCCACAATCTTCCTCAGGGTCCGGTCACCTCTTCTCGTTGTGCAGCGTTTTCTGCCACACTTTTTCCTTCCCACAGACTTCCCACTGAGGTGCCTTGATACAGCACTCTGGGAACAGCCTATTCGTTCAGAAATTTCTTTCTGTGTCTTACCCTCTTGCTTAAGGGTGTCAATGATGGCCTTCTGGACAGCAAGTAGATCGGCAGTCTTACCCATGATTGCGGTTTGGAGTAATGAACCAGGCTGGGAGTTTTTAAAAGACTCAGGAATCTTTTGCAGGTGCTTAGAGTTAATTAGTTGATTCAGATGATTAGGTTAATAGCTCGTTTAGAGAACCTTTTCATGATATGCTAATTTTTTGAGATAGGAATTTTGGGTTTTCATGAGCTGTATGCCAAAATCATCAATATTAAAACAATAAAAGGCTTGAACTACTTCAGTTGGTGTGTAATGAATCTAAAATATATGAAAGTCTAATGTTTATCAGTACATTACAGAAAATAATGAACTTTATCACAATATGCTAATTTTTTTAGAAGGACCTGTATATAAAAAAAATAAAAAATCCCGGCAATGATTTATTCATCCACATCGATTGATGCGAATGGAGAAATCTGGTTTGCCAGGGCATACGAGCTAAGTGGGTATGGATGTAGGGCGGAGCTCCTATGTCCTGGCAGACGCCTTTCCCCTCCATTTTTTTTTTTTTTTTGGCAGAGATTTTTTCATCCACATTGATCAATGCGAATGAAGAAATCTGTGCCTTTCATTTTTTTCTTTCAGCCCAGAGGCTGAACGGAAAAAAAAATCTCATTACCTGTATGCTCAATATAAGGAGAATAGCAGAAACTCCTAATGCTGGCCATACATGTAATGATTGCGGAGACCCTCAAATGCCAGGGCAGTACAAACACCCCACAACTGACCCCATTTTGGAAAGAAGACACCCCAAGGTATTTGCTGAGGGGCATATTGAGTCCATGAAAGATTGAAATTTTTGTCCTAAGTTAGCGGAAAGTGAGACTTTGTGAGAAAAAACAAAAAAAAATCAATTTCCGCTAACTTTTGCGAAAAAAAAAAATTTCTATGAACTTGCCAGGCCCCTCATTGGATACCTTGGGGTGTCTTCTTTCCAAAGTGGGGTCACATGTGGGGTATTTATACTGCCCTGGCTTTTTAGGGGCCCTAAAGCGTGAGAAGAAGTCTGGGATCCAAATGTCTAAAAATGCCCTCCTAAAAGGAATTTGGGCACCTTTGCGCATCTAGGCTGCAAAAAAGTGTCACACATCTGGTATCGCCGTACTCAGGAGAAGTTGGGGAATGTGTTTTGGGGTGTCATTTTACATATACCTATGCTGGGTGAGAAAAATATCTTGATCAAATGCCAACTTTGTATAAAAAAATGGGAAAAGTTGTCTTTTGCCAAGATATTTTTCTCACCCAGCATGGGTATATGTAAAATGACACCCCAAAACACATTCCCCAACTTCTCCTGAGTACGGCGATACCAGATGTGACACTTTTTTGATGCCAAGGTGGGCAAAGGGACCCATATTCCAAAGTGCACCTTTCGGATTTCACCAGTCATTTTTTACAGATTTTGATTGCAAAGTACTTCTCACACATATGGGCCCCTAAATTGCCAGGGCAGTATAACTACGCCACAAGTGACCCCATTTTGGAAAGAAGACACCCCAAGGTATTCTGTGAGGGGCATGGTGAGTTCCTAGAATTTTTTTATTTTTTGTCGCAAGTTAGTGGAATATGAGACTTTGTAAGAAAAAAAATCATCATCATTTTCCGCTAACTTGTGACAAAAAATAAAAAGTTCTATGAACTCACTATGCCCATCAGCGAATACCTTAGGGTGTCTACTTTCCGAAATGGGGTCATTTGTGGGGGTTTTCTACTGTCTGGGCATTGTAGAACCTCAGGAAACATGACAGGGCTCAGAAAGTCAGAGCTGCTTCAAAAAGTGGAAATTCACATTTTTGTACCATAGTTTGTAAACGCTGTAACTTTTACCCAAACCATTTTTTTTTGCCCAAACATTTTTTTTTTTATCAAAGACATGTAGAACAATAAATTTGGCGAAAAATTTATATATGGATGTCGTTTTTGTTGCAAAATTTTACAGCTGAAAGTGAAAAATGTCATTTTTTTGCAAAAAAATCGTTACATTTTGATTAATAACAAAAAAAGTAAAAATGTCAGCAGCAATAAAATACCACCAAATGAAAGCTCCATTAGTGAGAAGAAAAGGAGGTAAAATTCATTTGTATGGTAAGTTGCATGACCGAGCGATAAACAGTGAAAGTAGTGTAGTGCCGAAGTGTAAAAAGTGGCCTGGTCATTAAGGGTGTTTCAGCTAGCGGGGCTGAAGTGGTTAAAGGCTTGCACATTGTGTGGTTGGTTTGATGCATGTAGACATGAGAAACTAAATGGGCCTTTTTTAAGCCTTGCGCTAAGCATAGTTGAATATAGCTTTTATCTCAATAGAAAAGTATTGCTGGAATCTGCTTGAGAAAATGCAGAAATATGTCTTTCTGCCTTGAAACTGGAAAAATGGTGAAGGAAAGATTAAAAGCAGGCCTACATTTTGGTTTTATCAGTTCTGTAAGCCTGTGTTGTACTGGTCAGACTCCACGTCATTAATAGATAATTAAAGTAAAGGAAAAAATGCATTTTTGAAGAGTAAAAGCATTCCAAAGTCTGACCTACTATTTTTTAATTAGTAGTGGACAGTGCGTTTATATGTAAAATGAGTGTCTTCATTTTATTTTTCCTGCATGCCAGAATCGTTTTCCTCTGCTAAAATTACAGATAACAAACCTATTTTTTATTTTATTTTTTCAAATCTCATTTTGCCACATTCTGAAATATATAATAAGCTTCCAGACTAGACATAAATATGAAAGTGGATGAGGAACTCGTATTAGTCTGGGAAAGCAATGTTCCCTTGCACGCTTCACTTCCTGTAAAGGCCCCTGGTCAGAAAGCACATAAGTAGTTGAAGTAGGAATTGACAGAAAATTACTTTCCATAACTTGGTGACATTTTTCAGATATTGTAGGGTTTTCTCTGCGTAAATATAGTGTCCTCATGGTGCAGCTGAGTTCTCTTATGAGACTTTTAACCACACATGATGCCCTGCAAGTTTCATGCACGGTTCTATTAAGGCCTCTTGCACACGAACATTGTGTGCCCGCGGCCTTATTGCGGCCCGCATACGGCAGGTCTGCAGTACATGGACACCAGCCCGTGTGCTCTCCGCATCGCGGATGCAGACCTATTCACTTTAATGGGTCCGCAACCACGGAGATGCGATACGGAAACACGGATCGGAACACCACAGAAGCACTACGGAGTGCTTCTGTGGTGTTTCTGTCCATGCCCCCGCACCGCTAAAAAATAGAACTAGTTCTGTTTTCTTGAGATGTGGATGGATCACGGACTCATTCAAGTTGAATGGGTCTTGATCTGTCCTGGCTGCAACGCGGATGTTGCCCGCGCATTGAGGACTGAAAATTGCGGCCCCCGATGCAAGAAACGGATGCACAACGTTCTTGTGCAAGAGGCCTAATTAGAATAGGACCCATTCACGATACTGTACAGACATTGCAAATGGTTGCCTCTGTAACGGTTTCCTCCAGCGTGCACTTATGTCCCCCCACATCTGTTTTTAGACCAGGCAGGAGGAGACTCACTTTGTGAATATAGGCCCCAAGGAGTGCCCAGATGTATGGGCTCACAATGGAACAAAAAAATGTTTTCCCTGGACACATCTTGGGGCTAAAGCCATAGCATCTTTCAAGAATAGTTTAAAGGAGGATATTCCTTTAGCAAAGACCATACCTCTACCATGAGAGAGAACCCTTAAAGGTGTTATCCAACCCTTATAATGCTCCTCAAATGCCCAGGCCCCGGTTATACCCAGCCATGCATCCAAACCAACCAAACCCAGGAGCGACTGGGTTAAGTATAACCTGTATGAGGTACCTGGGCATTTTGGGGGACATTATAGGGGTTGGATAACACCTTTAAACTGGACTCCTAGGTAGCAAAGAATCTCCCTTTTCATTTAAGGAAATTATGTGAATAACCGTAAATCTGTGGAAGAAAAAAAATCTGAATCTTCTACTGTAGCATTTAAACCTGTGAGGGTTATTTCACATGAGCGAATCTATTGTGGGAATCGCGCTCGGTGTGTGTGAGCATGACTCTCCGTTCTGGACTTGCAGGAGCACATGGCATTATACTGATTTATAAGGATGTGTGTCTCTGCTTGACCTTACTTCTCCAGAATCATACTGACATAAAGCTGTCTGTATTATCCCATAGAAGTAAGGTGAAGCAGAGGCACACATCCTCCTAAATCAGTATAATGCCACGTGCTCCTGCAAGTCCAGAATAGAGGATCACGCTCACACACTTTAGTGTGATTCCTGCAATGGACTTGCTTGTGTGAAACAGTGCTAATATTATCAGTACTTTAACAGTGTTTCCCAGAAAGTGTGCCTCCAACTGTTGCAAAACTACCACTCCCAGCATGCCTGGACAGCCTTTGGCTGTGCGGGCATGCTGGGAGTTGTAGTTTTGCAACAGCTGGAGGCACACTGGTTGGGAAACACTGCTTTATAAAATCTGACTCCCTCTTTAGATTCACCTTGGGGACAAGAAACCAAGGGGGGATTTATCAAACTGGTGTAAAGTAGAACTGGTTTGGTTGCTTATAGCAACCAATCAGATTCCACCTCCTTTGAAAAATGAAAAGTAGAATCTGATTGGTTGCTATGGGCAACTAAGCCAGTTCTACTTTATACCAGTTTGGTAAATCTCCCCCCAAATCCCTTCTTTTATTCCAAGCTGATGTTTCCGTGGAGAGCAGCAGCCATTTCTGGTTCTGCTTACTGTTTTCTGTAGGGCTGTGTGTGTTTGAAACCAGGGTCTCAGAGGACCTTTTTATTTGGGTGTCCCCCGGTCCGTCCATAGAAAAACAGGAAACGTCTTTGCACCTAATTAGCAAGCAAAAATCCTGTGACGTATGACATTTACCTGAGGGTATGGAAGACCTTTAACAGCTTTATTGAGTTAGACCAGGATCCCTTAGGCAAGCCTAATATTACTGTGATTCTGGATTTCCTCCAGGCAGGGCTTGACAAGAATCTTGAAGATGCAGGTTTCGGCTTTGAGAGCTGTTTTTATTTTAGGTTAGTCGATCAGTTGTTGATTACTCAATTCATTGAAAAAACTTTATTAGGTTATTCTTAGCAAAACAAAAGCTTGCCTTTTTCTATTATCTGTTTAGTGTATCAATTTTTTTTTTTTTTTTATCCACCCTTTTAAATGTAGAAGCGTTTGCTATATGTCTGGGTTTAGACCTATGTTTCCCCTTGCTAGTGTGAGACCTAATGTAGCATTAAGTGTGGGCTTCCTTTCATGGTCCAGTTAACCTGCTGCTTTAAGGGCTAATTTATGAGCTTTTCCCGAACACTGTCTACTTGTAAAATTTGTAGAACTAGTCTATAACCATCCAAGAATTTTGCAGCTACAAATGATACTCGGGAGAACTGCAATCCAGAAGAAACCTGTGCTGTGCAGTTTTATGTGGGGCAGGCAGCATTTTTGTTATGTTTGTGCCCCCTAAGGATTTGCCGTTCACCGTACTTGATTTTTTTTATGCTATGGCTTAAAAGTGCTGACTACTTGTGTCATCCTTAAATGATGGCAGTTTTGTGTATTTTACAGTTTACCATTTTGTGACCTTGTTTTACTTTACTAGAAGACGTCTTGGGTTTCATTTTAACCCTTTATCAGAGCATTGTATGTTCCTCTGGTTAGTTCAGTGTCCCAGCATGCTTGGGATCAACAGTTTTGTGCGGCCAAAGATGGCAGTGTAGCAGTGCATCCATAAGAATGGAGTAGACCCCCGGATCACAGCAAATCCTGCAGGGTTGGATTTTCTTGCAAATTCTGCTGTCATTGCAACACCCATTTTATTTCGATGTCTGCACTGCTACACTATGATCCTTGGTCACCCAACAGCTATTGCGCTCAAGGTCACCGTGTAGCCCCAGGCATAGGCTTCCTGCACATGGTTGCAGGTTATCAAGCAAAATTTCTGCATGGGCTTTCATGCAAATTTCTCTGCATTTCTGAAGTAAAATCTGCTTGTGTTACTTGCGGATTTTGATGCATTGCAAACGGTGAAATCTGCAGAAACGATTGACGAGCTGCAAATTTCAAAATCCACACGGCAGGTCAAAATTTACCAAATCTCATGCACATGTTGCGTATATCTCATTTACTTTGCTGATACTATATTACACTGTAGTTTTTCAGCAGGGAAAATCCACAACCTATGAGAGGTACTACTACAGTGCCCAGCGTTGTAGGATCCATAATAATCTATATTATAAAATCAGAGATTTACATAATTTGGCTTTCATTCTCAGATTGAGATTTCATCTGGTTTGAGTCACTTGCAGTTTATAACCTTGACAGGACATGAAAGAATAGGGTCTGTGAAGGGTCACCAGTGATGCTTCTGCCAAACTCTTGTACTTTTAGTATTTGCCTTCCAGAACTGTGGTGCAAGATGTAGTAGACAAATAAGATTAATGTCCTGTCTGCACAATGCTCTACTTCATTCAGCACTGATGGATCTGTCCTCGTCACAGTTTGGTGAGAAAGACAAGTCCTAATATAGTGGCAAGAACTTGCATCCTGTCCCTGGAGCAGGATGGGAGCTGGGAGAGACTGAAGGAGTCACTATAAGCTCCTCACATTATAGGTAGCGATGAACAGTTCCTGGGACATGGACTTGTAGTCTTCTCTTCATTAGAACATAAGCCTCCTAAAAAAAATAAAAAAAAGATAAGAGTACTTTCACACTAGCGTTGTTAGAATCTGCCAGAATGCCAGAACTGCCTGCCGGATCCAGAAATCCTTATGCAAACGGATATCTACAGGTCCTTCTCAAAAAAATAGCATATTGTGATAAAGTTCATTATTTTCTGTAATGTACTGATAAACATTAGACTTTCATATATTTTAGATTCATTACACACCAACTAAAGTAGTTCAAGCCTTTTATTGTTTTAATATTGATGATTTTGGCATACAGCTCATGAAAACCCCAAATTCCTATCTAAAAAAATTAGCATATCATGAAAAGGTTCTCTAAACGAGCTATTAACCTAATAATCTGAATCAACTAATTAACTCTAAACACCTGCAAAAGATTCCTGAGGCTTTTAAAAACTCCCAGCCTGGTTCATTACTCCAAACCGCAATCATGGGTAAGACTGCGACCTGACTGCTGTCCAGAAGGCCATCATTGACACCCTCAAGCAAGAGGGTAAGACACAGAAAGAAATTTCTGAAGGAATAGGCTGTTCCCAGAGTGCTGTATCAAGGCACCTCAGTGGGAAGTCTGTGGGAAGGAAAAGTGTGGCAGAAAACGCTGCACAACGAGAAGAGGTGACCGGACCCTGAGGAAGATTGTGGAGAAGGACCGATTCCAGACCTTGGGGGACCTGCGGAAGCAGTGGACTGAGTCTGGAGTAGAAACATCCAGAGCCACCGTGTACAGGCGTGTGCAGGAAATGGGCTACAGGTGCCTCATTCCCCAGGTCAAGCCACTTTTGAACCAGAAACAGCGTCAGAAGCGCCTGACCTGGGCTACAGAGAAGCAGCACTGGACTGTTGCATGTCATTCGGAAATCAAGGTGCCAGAATCTTGAGGAAGACTGGGGAGAGGGAAATGCCAAAATGCCTGAAGTCCAGTGTCAAGTACCACAGTCAGTGATGGTCTGGGGTGCCATGTCAGCTGCTGGTGTTGGTCCACTGTGTTTTATCAAGGGCAGGGTCAATGCAGCTAGCTATCAGGAGATTTTGGAGCACTTCATGCTTCCATCTGCTGAAAAGCTTTATTGAGATGAAGATTTCATTTTTCAGCACGACCTGGCACCTGCTCACAGTGCCAAAACCACTGGTAAATGGTTTACTGACCATGGTATTACTGTGCTCAATTGGCCTGCCAACTCTCCTGACCTGAACCCCATAGAGAATCTGTGGGATATTGGGAAGAGAAAGTTGAGACGCAAGACCCAACACTCTGGATGAGCTTAAGGCCGCTATCGAAGCATCCTGGGCCTCCATAACACCTCAGCAGTGCCACGGGCTGATTGCCTCCATGCCACGCCGCATTGAAGCAGTCATTTCTGCAAAAGGATTCCCGACCAAGTATTGAGTGCATAACTGAACATAATTATTTGAAGGTTGACTTTTTTTGTATTAAAAACACTTTTCTTTTATTGGTCGGATGAAATATGCTAATTTTTTTAGATAGGAATTTTGGGTTTTCATGAGTTGTATGCCAAAATCATCAATATCAAAACAACAAAAGGCTTGAACTACTTCAGTTGGTGTGTAATGAATCTAAAATATATGAAAGTCTAATGTTTATCAGTACATTACAGAAAATAATGAACTTTATCACAATATGCTAATTTTTTTAGAAGGAACTGTATATATTATTATTTATTTTTTGCTTCTTCCCCGGATATGGATCGGTTAGACTTATTCATTGAAGTACTGTATCAGTCTTTCCAGTATCATCCAGAATAACGGATCCTGCATTTATTTTTTTCATAGCTAGAAAGAACTGCGCAAACCAGATTCAGCGATGCAGCAATTTCCAGAACACTTGGTACCGGAGCCAGCATTAATACATTTCAATGGAAATTAAGCAAGTGCGGTAGTGTTCTGGAATTTTGTCTGGAAAAAATGTTTCTGGTTTAATACCGTAGAAGGGACGGAACGGAAGACTTACTGATGCATACTGAACGGATTGCTTTCCATTCAGACTGCATTGGGACAAAACAGAAGCATTTTTTTTCAGGTATTGAGACCCTTTACCGGATTTCAATACTGGAAAAGAATAACGCTAGCGTGAAAGTACCCCAACGCCACATACAATAATATTGTGTCCATGCTATGAGCAGGAGGAGCTGACCTTTGCAGAGGTAAAGCTGTTGTGTCTTTATAATGATTTATCTTGCCTTGTCTTATTTTGGAGATTAAGCTCAAATGTAAAAGACAAATGATGGTTTGCAGGGAATTAACCATTTCAGCTTGGCGTCTTTTATGCTTTGGGGCACTACAAATGATAAATGGTAAATTATGCTTTTTCTCGTTTTGTAGGCATGGAACCCGCTGTGCAGGAGAAGTAGCTGCTGTGGCAAATAACGGGATATGTGGTGTTGGAATAGCTTATAATGCCAAGATTGGTGGTAAATGCATTTATGGCTAATTTAATGTTAAAAGACTGATTCTGAATTACTAGCTGCTAACAATTTTTATACATATGTAAAATTACACTATTTTGGGGAATAGCCTTCATCTCTATTTTAGCACCAACATATTCTCCAGGACTATATAGGGATCGCTCGCATCCCTCTCTATAGTTAGTTTTCTCTATACGTTTTTACAGACCCTCATGGCACTCTGTGACTTTATCAGGTTAATAAATACTCAAACAGTATAGACCACCAGACTGGAACCCAATAAGCTCTCGTTCAGAGTGGGATCCCTTCTAGACACAAGTCCAAGAAGTGTCCTTTGTGGGCAGATTTACGTCTCTCATTATCTGATCTCTGAATGCTGCTATTACTGCCACCAGGAACACTCACAAACTGTACAAAAACTTTCAGCATTTTCTTTAAGGCAGGTTGACACGCTTCAAGGCAGAGCCATTTACAACTGGCTGCTTGTTCAGTGGGGGTAAATCGCTATATTTACATGTAGCAATCACCTCCACAGTATGAGAACGAGCGATCACTACTGCTATCTCTCATCCTCATACAGCTGCATTGTTTCTGGAAGGCAGATCGCTGTTTAGAGCGCACGATCTGCTACCCAGAAACTATTATTTAGTTCCCTGCATAAACGACTGTTTCACACAATGAACAAGTGTTCCACTTGATCATATGGGTGATTTGCAACCCATTTAGACATGCTGATGAGCAAGTGTTTGTTGGAACGTTCATCCCTGATAATCTGTCTTACAATTGGACCATGTAAACCCCCCATTAATGTGCTTCTTTCCTTCTGACCCTATTCTATTTCATATCAATTGTAAGAAATCTAGGGAAAAAGTTGCTTTCACTAATTCAAACTCATGCATATTATTATTTTCTCAGTTTTAATCAGTTTTCTGATGGTAGATTATTTTTTATTACATTTTATGTACATGATTTTCAATTAACAGTTATCCATAGGAACCTGTAGACTGGTAACCTGTAGGACTAGTTCAAATGTTTTATATTTACTTTCTGGGCTTACTGTACCTTTTTAACATGGCTTTGGTCTTTTGTCCTGGCATATGCTGGCAATGGATTCACACAAGCTGATGTGATAGAAATTCATGCCTAATTTTATTTGTGGAGGTTTTAGCTAATCTGCCTAATTACCAAATTGTTTGGTAGGTGTTCGGATGCTGGACGGCGAAGTAACAGATGCAGTTGAAGCAAGATCACTAGGGCTAAGCCCCAACCACATTCACATCTACAGCGCCAGTTGGGGACCAGAAGATGATGGAAAAACTGTAGATGGCCCAGCCCATCTTGCCGAAGAGGCCTTCTTCAGAGGTGTGAACCAGGTATGTGATAACGTTTTAGGAAATTATTTTTACTTCTTTATTTTCAACTAAGTGCGTACTGAAATAAATTTATATCGGAGAGTGTTCCAGATCTGATCTATCATAACAATGAGATGACTACTGACCCTTCTCGTAATGGTTTTTGCAAAGCTAGAAGTCTCAACTATTATAAATACAATAGTCCAGCAGTCCCCTTCCACCAGGCCGCGGCCCAGAACCGGGCCCTGGAACATTTTGCCAGACCGCGGAAACCGGATAGTATTTAACGTGGTACTAATAAAGCGCTTTCAATATGGAAGCGCTTCATTAGTACCGGGGGACCAGGAAGCGGTAAAGGATCTGTACTCACCGCTTCCTGGTCCTCGGCTTGGCTGTCAACTGTGCAGGGCTGCGCACAGCGTGAGGGCACACTGTGACCTCACACCGTGCGCCGCGGCTGCGATACACGGCTGACAGCAGGATGGAGAGGATCACAATGGTGAGGAGCGGTGACGTCCAGGAGCAGGAGAGGTAAGTGGGTTTTTTATTTTATTTGTGCTGCTGTCTGACATAAGGGTTGATGGCTGTCTGACATAAGGGCTGATGGCTGGCTGAAGGTTGGGCGTTTGATCTGAGGCATTGGGGGTCTGATTGCTGGTCTGACCTGAGGTGTAATGGAAAATATTTTTTTCTTATTGTTCTCCTCTAAAAAGGTGCATCTTATAGGGCAAAAAATACGGTACAGTGCAGCAGGTACCCTAGTCAGTCTATATAGTTGTTATATATTTTAATATGCACCTTGTGTTTTTGTTATGGGCGTGAATCAGTCAGCGTCCCCCCACCCCACCTGGTCCCTGGGAAAATGATCTTGCATGAAACTGGTCCCTGGTGCAAAAAAGGTTGGGGACCACTATAGTCCATAGATATATGTATTAATGTAACTTAAACAATATTTTTTTTTTCTGACTTGGGGTACTTTTAGACTAGCGGTTTCTTTTCCAGCATAGAGTTCCGTCACAGGGGCTCTATAGCGGAAAAGAACTGATCAGTTTTATCCCCATGCATTCTGAATGGAGAGTAATCCGTTCAGGATGCATCAGGATGTCTTCAGTTCAGTCATTTTGACGGATCAGGCAAAAGAAAACCGTAGCATGCTACGGTTTTACCTCTGGTGAAAAAAATAAACTTAAGACTTGCCTGAATTCCCCATAGGAATGTAAGTGCCGTTCAAAATACCGGAATGCAGAGTCCGTCCTTCTTGTCTGCGCATACACAGACTGGTAAAAATGTGAAAAAAGAAACAAGACGGATCAGTCTGTCCGCATGACAAGCGGACAGATGGATCCGTTCTGGCAATGCATTTGTGAGACAGATCTGCATCCGTTAGATCCAAAAGATCCACTGAAGAAGCCGCCGTGTGCGGTGAAACATGTCGGGGGAGCTGCGTTGTTAAATCTTTGAAGAATATGTTGGGGATAGGGTTTCTGTAGCGCTGTGATCTGCAGACACAGTGCGCTTCAGATTATCTTTACGAGGGTAGTGTAGATATAGCGGACTGTGCTGGCAGTGAATAGGATGTCTAATAACAGAGTTGGCTTCTAATAATTACAAACGACACGCTGGAACAGCACAGTCAATGTATCAAAGGAATGATAGTTTGTAACCTGGTGGAAAATAACATCAGTAGACATCAGAAGTGAGGACATGCCAGTGGCAAACTTCTGATATACATTTACTACATTCAAGAAACGTCATTCACAAAAAGATATAAATGTGACATAGTGACACAGAGTCACAAAATTACCCCGTACACACTATCCCCCTCATATATATTTTTAAAGTACTCTCAACAGAGTTCTTTTTCTTTTTTTGAATTATGTGTTATGTATGTCAATAATAAATAAGAAATATTAAAGGTTAAGTTTTAAAATAGACCTCAAACAGGAATTATTAGTCTTCTGACTATTGGATTATAGATCTGCATCCGGATGCATCTCACAAATGCTTTGTCACATCCAGATCGGCGGATCCAGCAGGCAGTTCAGACAATGGAACTGCTTGCCGGATCACACTGCAGCAAGTGTGAAAGTAGCCTTATTTAGTGAGCATCATCAGAGATAAATTGCAAAAAAAAAACTTCAGTCATGTGAACACGCCGAAGAGCTGCAGAAAGGGGTCACTCATTGTCCTGAGGCCAAATGAAATGTAAATTTTCCTAGCATCAATGCAACTAACCATGATTTTAGTCCTTGAGGTGCGCAGTAATGAATGGCATGATTTACTAGTATTACGAATGTTTGCCTACTTCCTTGCAGGGTCGTAATGGTTTGGGCTCTATATACGTATGGGCATCTGGGAACGGCGGGAGAGAACACGACAGCTGCAATTGCGATGGCTACACAAACAGCATCTATACATTGTCCATTAGCAGCACCACCCAGCTGGGCAATGTGCCGTGGTACAGCGAGGCCTGCTCCTCTACACTGGCAACCACGTACAGCAGCGGCAACCAGAATGAAAAGCAGATTGTGAGTATTTATCCTGTGCCATTTCTCGCTTCGCAGTGCAGTGACAAATCTTTTCTCGTCCTTCTTTTGACTCCTTTATCAAACCTCACGTATGCTTGGGTGACTGTTCCTTATTGACTTGTGATCGGTTTATAGCCGAGGGCCCAGTCCTTTTTTTTTTGTAATTTTAGCTTTTAGATCTAAAAAGTACAGACTCCTTTGCTGATTAATTTACATATTTCTTTTTAGGCACCAGTACCTGTATAAGGGTGCATGTTTTCTAACATCTACGATTAAGGTTACTTTCACACCTGCGCTAGGTGCGGATCCGTATGGTATCTGCACAGACTGATCCGCACCTATAAATGCAAACGATGGTATCCTTTCAGTACGGATCCGTTTGCATACACTTAGTCAATCCGTCCCCATTGACTTACATTGTAAGTCAGGACTGATCCGTATGGCTCTGCACCGCCAGATGGACACCAACGCTGCAAGCAGCGTTTTGGTGTCTACCTCCAGAGCGGAATGGAGGTGGAACGGAGCCAAACTGATGCATTCTGAACGGATCTGCATCCATTCAGAATGCATTGGGGCTAAACTGATCCATTTTGGGCCGCTTGTGAGAGCCTTGAAACTGATCTCACAGGCGGACCCAGAAACGCCAGTGTGAAAGTAGCCCTACTTGTACAATGATCAGGCAGATTAGTTAACGGTTATTCCGACATCTCTTATAATAAAAAAAAAAAACCTCTTGCACATACTTCCACAATATACATGCTGCACAGTGCTGGACCATATCCATTTTCTGGCTGCTCTGTACCAAGTGTGTTCTTTTATGTTTGCCTTGTGGCTTACATTGCTTTGTTAGCATTACGACATACAGCTTGAACTAAGAGTGTTTTCTCTGGCCCCATTCCATGACATTTCAGGAAAAGCTAAGGGTGGTCAGTTTCATTTTTTAACACGTTAGAGGTTGATAACTGGTTTTGAGGACATTGGGGGGAGCTTTATTAAGACTGACATTGCGAAGGTCAGTCTTGATCATGTGTGCAGTGGCGCAGTATTTTGAGTCACCTGCTGCACAGAATGGACCCAGACCTATGAAATAAAAGATAGGGGTATATTCCAGCATCTAATTTCCAGAAAATTATTTCATTCGGTAAAAACCATCCAAACTGAAAACGAGGTACACTACCTGTGCGTTTCAGGCGTGTAACTCGCCCCATGGGTACTGGAAATTGCACTACTGGAATATACCCTTTTCTTCTATTTCATCAGTGGTGCAAGATGCATCTAAATGAAGAGGCACACCTTATCTGGTCCATGCACCAGCAGCTGAAACCTATACCAGCTAGGGGCTGACGTAGGTTTCAGTCATTGGAAGGCTGGCGTAAGTAATGAGAAATATGTTGGGGCACTTAGGCCACAATCCACCACTTAAAAAAAAAAAAAAAAGTGGTGTGTGTGTGATGACGATGAGGCAGAAAATTGCAAGTTGGTGCGCAAAGCCGGGCTTGCACAAAATTGTCACTTTTTTGGCGCCATAGTTCTGGCATTGTGGGGGATGCTACATTTCTTCCATTAAGCATTTTACAGTTTTGGTATTTTCTCTTGCCCATTAAATTTTAATCTTTTAAACTTTTTGCTTTAAAGTTCTGTTTTAGGTTACATGCATACAACCGTGCTGTTTTTTGCGGTCCGCGGATCTGCAAAAGACGGAAGCCGCCCGTGTGCCTTCCGCAATTTACAGAACGGGTGGCCCATTGTAGACATGCCTATTCTTGTCAGCATTCTTGGTAGTCTGATACTGTAGTCATACTGTTTTCAATCCTTCCCTTCTTGCTAATCTGCACTGTGTAAAGGTTCCTGCGAACGCTCATTCCTGACAATCTGCCTGTGTAAAGGTGTCACTGATCAGCCCCTGAACAAGTGAAACGCTCATTCCTAACAATCTGCCTGTGTAAAGGTGTCACTGATCAGCCACTGAACAAGTGAAACGCTCATTCATGGGGTGATCCTGTTGTTCGTGCAGGTACCTAAATGATCTTTTCTGGGAAGCAGAGCGTGCTGTCTAAACCGAAATACATTGCAGCTGTATGAGGACGAGGGATTGCAATAGCTCATCCTCATACTGTGGAGGCGATCGCTGCATGTAAATGCAGCGCTCCACCTCCACTGAGCGAGCAGCTGACTGTCAGGAAGAAAGGCTTCCTTCCCTATGATCCGCTGCTCCCCAGTAGGTGAAAATGCACCTGAATTTAGCAAAAGGTAGGGGACAATTAGACTAAAGTAATGACTGCGGGATTAGACTGAGCAGGGACTGTTGTCTGTAACCATGGACACACACCAGTCTGCATAGGAGCTGTAGAAACAGAATATGATTTATTTATTTTGGATACATTGGAGAAATAAAGCAAGTTACTGTAGATCAGTGATTAGATGAGAACGCTAGCCTTGATATCTGGAGAGATTCAAGTGCAATGATTGCAGGTAAATGGCCATATTGCAATTCAGTCTGCAAATTGCTACTGGGTTTTTTCTACTGAGACTGCCAGGGATTAGGACAGAAAAGGAACATTTATAAATTTACATGTGGTCACATAACTATTTTAAATAGCTGGCATTATGCCTATGCAGCCAAAGCAATTGAAATTCTGTGTGTAGCTCCAGATTAAGCAACTCTAAACAAGATCCCTTTCAATATGTCAGGTTTACTTAGATTTGTAAAAGGCATTAGAACATTTCTGTCTGGTTTGATGGTTCTGCTCAGAAATGGCATATCTCGGAATGAAAAAATAAGAATGAAAATTCATGCAAAAATAATAATGCTGTCATAAACCACTCCAATAAATGTTCACAAAATGTTACATGACAATCTGAAGCTGTCGTTGAACTGCTGCCTTTGGCGTAGATTCTAGACATGCCAGTGCTTAAGACCGACATCAGTTGTAGCAATGTAGATACCAAAATGGAGAAAAGCAAATTCATAAATCCTAGAGACAACCCCATAGTGTGTAGCCAGCCTTGCATTTAGCTAGAACACTTGATGGCAAATAACGTGCACCTACTGCCTGGAGCCAGGCAATTTTGTTAGTAGGCTGGCAGCTATGTTGATTGTGCTGTGATCATGAAATATGTTTTCTGATTTAGATTTCTTATTCCTTCAGGTAACAACTGATTTAAGGCAGAAATGTACCGACACTCATACTGGAACATCTGCGTCCGCCCCTCTGGCTGCTGGAATCATTGCTCTAGCTCTGGAAGCAAAGTATGTACTACAGACGCGGGTCCGTTTTGTATAGACCGCAGCGTCGGTGCCACATTGTTACACTGCTACAGCTTTCTTTATTGGACTTTCAATATATATCAAAGCAAGTAGTCATTTTACACTGACAAATGAACACCTTTTGAATTAAGGGGCATCTGTCAGCAGATTTGTACCTATGAAACTGGCTGACCTGTTACGTGTGTGGGTTCAGGATATAAAGTTTTTAGCTACATAGAAAAAGACCCACAATGAAATAAGGCTACTTTCACACTAGCGTTTTTTTTTTTTTGTTGTTTTTTTTTGCAGACTTTCATGGATCTGCAAAAATGCTTCTGTTACAATAATACAACTGCGTGCATCAGTCATGAACGGATCCGGGTGTATTATGTCTTCTATAGCCATGACGGATCTTTCTTGAACACCATTAAAAGTCAATGGGAGGACGGATACGTTTTGTATTGTGCCAGATTGTGTCTGAGAAAACTGATCTGTCCCCATTGACTTACGTTGTGTGCCAGGTCGGATCCGTTTGGCTCTGCTTCGTCAGGCGGACAGCAAAACGCTGCAGGCAGCGTCTTGGTGTCCGCCTCCAGAGCGGAATGGAGACTGATCGGAGGCAAACTGATGCATTCTGAGCGGATTCTTTTCCATTCACAATGCATTAGGGCAAAACTGATCCGTTTTGGACCGCTTGTGAGAGCGCTGAAGTGTGAAAGTAGACTGACTAAGTACATAAATCGCCACTAGTGACCCACCTGTCTACTCCAGGCAATTAAAACTTTTGGTCACATATATTAAAATGAAAGTGATGAGTCTGTAATATAGTGTTAAAGGAAATCGGTCACCACTACTGGAATAAAGCCAAAGCCTAATAGCGCTATGTTTCAGCAATAGGGTTTTCTTTCTTCTAAAAATCCAGTTTATTTGGTATGCAAATGAGCCAGTAACTCTTGCAGGAAGGAGTCCAGGCACGCCTCCTAGTGCCCATGTCCGCCCTCATACAGAGCCCAAGCCTGCCTCCTCTCCACTCTGACATGTCTCCCCCTGTGCTGGAAATGGAATGAGAAGGCGTGTAACTTGCGTCACTGGGCTCGGCCCATACCCAGTTGTAGAGTGGAGGCTGATGCCCTCAGAGGGACAGGCAGTGGGCAGGCTGTTTTCGGCACTGCCATGCGCAACATGTAAACGTGATAAAGCTACAGCAGGGAAAAGGGAGGAAGAGTTATGGCTTGAATGTGACGTAAGAGGGGGTGGGTGGACACGTGGCGGGGAAGGGGGGGTAATTTCAGAGCGGAGAGGGGGCTGGCTTGGGCACTAGCAGGAGGCGTGCCTGGCTCCTTCCTGCAAGAGTGACGCCCCTCCAGTCACATTACTGGGTCATTTGCATACCAAATAAACTGGATTTTCAGACGATAAAAACAATCTTTTTCTGGAACAAAGGCACATCTGGAAATAAGGTACTAAGTGCTATTAGGCTAAGGCTTTACTTATATAGCGATTATCCTGGTGACAGATTTTCTTTAAAACAGGAATTCCTATATTGCATACCTGCTACCCGCTTCAGATGTCTATTCTGGGGGGTTTTATTTTCAGAACAGCAACACCTTTTATAATTTAATTTTACATAATTAAAATCCTACGATGCCCCCCCCCCCTCTCTTTTTAAGCGTCTATCATTATAATACATTGTGCAGTGTCATGCTCCTATTTGTACTTCACTTTATTACAGACCCATCGTTGATGTGTGCAGTTTCAATGGCCTGGTGACAGTATTGGGCATGGTCACTAGTAGGACTTTATATCGTTATTTTATTCTTGGTCTGGAATCAATTCCCTTCCCAGGATTGCAAATGGTTATCAGAGCAAGATAATGACCTATTGTAGAACAATGATAGGTGCGGGTCCCACCTCTGGGACGTGAACCTACAATGAGAATGGAGCGGGAATAGCTGTGGCTGGAGGTCCACCACCAAGCGCTGCTCCCATAGAAGTCAATAGGAGCACATCGCGCGCGCGGCCCCTGCTCCTATTCATTTCTATGGGGCAAATGGAAATAGCCGATCCAGCGCTCGGCTGTCTTCAGGGGCCCCATAGAAATGAATGGAGGGAGGCTGCGCATGCATAGTGTGCCCTCCGTTCATTTCCCCACTCCGTTCTCATTGTAGGTGCGGGTCCCAGAGAGAGGTCCCCATTGTCTGAGGTGGCAAAACCCCTTTTAATTTAAAGGGGTTCTCGTAGACTGGGAACCCCTGTTCATATGTCCAGGCAGGGTGCCAGGTTCCAGTTCTCAGAAGATATCAAAAGGCTTTTCTTGTATACCTGACAGTTCCATGTGCAAGATTCGTATAAGAACATGTGCATCATTTTGAACTGCTTTTGAAATGCGGGTAGCCCGTACTAACTTCCTTAGTCTCATACTTCCAAATGAACAGAGATGTGCCTCGTATATGAAGTTTATTGCAGTAACATTCTTGCAGTCAGAGTTGCCAAACATCCAGAAATTCCTGGACAATCTGTAAAAGTAGGAGGACCCCCCCCCCCCCTCAACTTTGTGAAAGAAAAATGCCTGTGATTGTTTTTTGAGGCTGGTGGTCCTTAACTAGATTATTCTGGTGGTATTTATTATCATGCTGGTAATGTGTTCTTACCAGTATATTATGCCTCAGACATGTATTACTTATAATCTTGATCATTCATTAAAAAAAACTTCTGGTTGGCAAACCTGGTTGTAGTTCTTACATTTAGTCAATTCCCCCACACATTATCTTCCTGCTTGTTGTCGATGTCTCCTCTATAGTAGCATTGCTTGATGAGTGTTAATTTGTGGTTGCTGATTTCACTTTTCTTTATACCATGGGTAGGCAACCTCCGGCACTCCAGCTGTTGTGAAACTACAACTCCCAGCATGCATACTTGCTCTTCTCTTCTAAGAACTCAAATAGAAATGAATAGAGCATGCTGGGAATTGTAGTTTCACAACAGCTGGAGTGCCGGAGGTTGCTGAAACCTGCTTTATAGGGTAATGACTGCATTACTTTCTTTTCAGTTCTGCTTTTAAAATGAATTTTGTTAATGTATTTGAGTCGTGAGAATGAGAGGTTAGATATTTCAATGTCTGTCATTAGCCTTGACCATTATCATTCTGTTAGATGAAGAGCAGCTTATTACACAGAACACAACTGTTCCTATGACAACATAACAATTACTATCACTTAAAAAATATATGGAGTTGGAAACTAGTTTCGTGCATAGAAGTTGCTGCGCTGAGGTGAGGGGGAGCAGATTTTTCCCAGTGTAAAGGTATGGCCACAAAGGGTGGAATTTACCGCAGTGGATCTTGGTACTTTACCACACCAAAAATCCATATCTAATGCATGCAATTTGCCTTTTTGCAGGGCTTTTTGCCCTCTGTTTAGGTGGTCTGCAGTTCACGTTACACTGCAGAGATTTTACAAAGTGTGGATATTTTGCTGCTGCCGCTGCGCATCGTTGCGGGTATTCCACCAACAGTTCCACACAGGAAAATCCACATTGGCCGTATCCTAGACATGTCTACATTTCTAAACTATGTTCACACACCACTGTTGGCTTCCCTAATGATAGTTTTTTCCTCTATTCATAGTAATAATCTCACATGGAGAGATATGCAACATCTAGTGGTGCGGACCTCAAATCCAGCGCATCTCAACACGAATGACTGGATCACAAATGGAGTTGGTCGGAAAGGTAATACACTGTCACATTGTACCGTACTAGGCCTCTTGGTCTGTATTCCAGGAGAACACCTTGATTTATGGTGCTGTAGCTTTTTTCCTGTAGAACTGCAGTCGGACTGGGTTTAACATCTGGAATGTTAAGGAATGTAAAATGGAGACACGACAGAACCTGGTTTAATAATGCCGGCCGTGTATTATAGCTATTGAATTTATTGATTCAGAAATAACACAGAACCTAAAAGTGGTTGTGCAAGAATCGGGTGGGATTTTTGTACCCACTAGGCCAGACTTGTAAGCTTACTTGCCTGCCTACTGGCGCTGACTCCCTACTTCTCCTCCCCCTGGTCTGCAATGCTCTGCTGGGCTCCCTTGCTGAAAACGCAAATGGTGACATGACCCAAGGGGATCTGGTCACCACCATGGGCAGTGATTGGCTGCAGGAAGCTTGAACTGGATATTTCTGGCTAGGGAACCACGCGGAGCATAGTAGGCCGGGAGGAGAAGGAGCGGGGAGCCATCGCCAATGAAGCAGGTAAGTCAGCTTCCCTTTGCAGGTCTAGCAAAGGAAAGTTGCCAAAACCCATCCCATTCTTGCACAATCCCTTTTAAGAGCTACAGAACCCACACCTTACTGGTTATACATCCTAATGAGTCACAGTGTTGGCTGCGAGCAGCCCTTCAAACTCCAGGGCCATGATTTTACCATTGAATTACTGATTGTGTACTGATGCTCAGTCTATTTTTGCAGTGTCTGTTTAAAAAATATAATAAGTGTCCTCCTACAACCCAGAAGTGAGCAATGCTGTACTTTATATGGCCGACGAAAGCCACTACAAAGTGTGGACTGAAATAATATATATTTCTCTGCTCTTTGCAGCATGAAGCTATTAACCAGAGGACACTGTACTAGTTACTATGTGTTTGGTCTGACATGCTGTTACACCATGTTGTGCACTTTTCACCAACGCTGCTTGTTTTTCTTTTGTATATTAGTCAGCCATTCTTACGGCTATGGTCTACTGGATGCTGGCGCCATGGTTGCTCTGGCTAAGAACTGGACCACCGTGGGACCCCAGAGAAAATGTGTTATTAACATTCTCACAGAATCTAAGTGAGTAATGCAGATTGCAATCCTCTTTCGTTTGAGCCATCTGGACACACAGAAGGGATGGTTGGCTATAATGGCAATGTTACAGATCTGAAATGAGTCTACAGGGTAATGCTTGTTCGAATGCTGTGGATGAATCGGAAAAAAACATATAGAAATAATTTATCAGTAATCCTCATGTCTTGTATCACTGGGGAACCCCTATATCTACTACTGCTTTCTGCAAAAGTCAAAGCTTTTTTCTGATAATAAGCATGTTCAAGATTGAATCCTGGTTGGGCAACCCTGACTTAAAGGGTTAAATAAAACATTTAAAAAATAAATGTTGGATTCTGTATTTTCCTCTTAGTCACCAGTCCCCTATATATATATACCTATGCAAATATTTTTGTACGGTCATTTGAGGAACGTCTCGTCTATGTATCTCCCCACTTCAACCAAGTATTGACGTGGTGGAGGTACATAGATGACATTTTCCTCATTTGGGGTGGCACTATGGATCAGCTGATGGACTTTCACGTATTTTTGAACTCTCTAGATAGGGAGATCCAATTTACGTTAACGGCATCGGCTGACCGTGTGCAGTACCTAGATACACAGGTATATATTGAGGATGATCAGTTACATATGGATTTGAATATTAAATCCACTGATAAGAATACATTATTGCATTTTACAAGTGGTCACCCACGGAGGATGGTGGACTCTTTACCGTTTAGTCAGTTACTCCGGGTACGGAGAATAGTTGATAAGGAAGAGAACATGCATTTGGCAATGAATAAGATGGCACAAGCCTTTGTTGATAGGGGTTACCCTAGAAGGCTAGTGAAAAAACATGCGGATAGAGCTAGAGAAGCTTCAAGAGAGGAGCTGTTGGTCCCCAAACAAAGACAAGTGAATGACAGATTGCCATTCATATCATCATATAACGAGTTGAGCCCCAATATTGAAAATATAGTGAGGCGCCACTGGGGGCTATTGAGTAGTGGACACCCAAATATTGCAGCCTTTAAGAATCCACCTATGATGGCATATAAAAGAGCAGGGAACATTAGGGATAAGGTTGTGCACTCAAGAGTACCTGAAAAAGGACAAGTAAGACAGACATTTTTGAAGACAAGGCGCACTGGCTCTTTCCCGTGTCTTGGATGTGTGAACTGCAAACTGATGGTGAAAGGATCAGGGTTCACACATCCAGACACGGGAGAGATCTTTAACATAAGGCACTATCTCACCTGTGACTCATCATGGGTGATATATGTGCTGTGGTGCCCTTGTAAAAGGCTATATGTCGGCGAAACGACATGTGAGTTAAAAACCAGGTTGAATAACCATAGACAGTCCATTAGGAGTAAAAGAACTGATTTGCCTGTATCGAAGCATTTTGTAGAAAAAAATCACAGGGAGAGTGACTTGAGATTTATGGTCATTGACCACGTTAAACCCTTGGTAAGAGGAGGGGATCGATTAAACATATTAAAGAAAATTGAGCTTAAGTGGATTTTCCGACTAGATACTTTGAAACCAAAAGGGCTAAACGTTGAATTTAGGGTAACGGGAGAAATGGTCAGCTAGTCTCAAGTTCACAGCCCTGTGATTTGATGTGTATCGCATACTGTATGTAGTGAATTAATAGAAGCTATGGTCATGTTCATGTTATACATGTGGCTTAATTGTCTGTAGGCATTGTTTAAAATGTTATGTGGACTGTTGCCTATAACGGATTAGAGGTTTGGAGAAGAACTATGGGAAAACAGAGTTGTAATATTTTGCCCAGATGAATGCCCTAATGTAAGATGGCGGTTACAGACCAGTGATGCGGCTCGGTGCGACTGGCGCAGCTCAGTTTCGCACGCAGTGCGTGCGGGGATGGTGCTGGGGCGGCCGATCAAGCGTCATCATGTGGGACTCCGCCCAGATGTGACGCAGGGTGGTTATGTACGGCGTCACGAGGGAAGAGGGACTGACACATGCGCAGTGGGGAGTAGCAGACGCGGAACAGTGGCGCGAGCCTCCATACAAGAGAAGACGCCTCTCCCGATATTTCTCTCCATAACTCTCTTTAAGAAGGTATTACAGTCATGATTTTAATTGCACTGTTCACTTTATTGTATGCACGTATACGTAATTACGAGGATTTCAATGAAATAAGTTTTTTAAAAAACTTCACCTACATGTATTTAGGATAGATTGGTATCAATGTTAACTTTAGGAACTGATCACATGAGTTGTAGCTTACCCCCAATGGGGAGTGCACTGCTATTGCATTGGTTGTTGAATCAATTAGGCACTAAGTGATGATGTATTTATATATGCACATATGCACTTTTTATGTTCACTTGACTTGAAAAAGGTTCTGGGAGAGAACCGAAACGTTGTCTCTGCTGACATGTGTGAATAAATTGCACATTTTTCTACTTCAAGGAGTGCCGCAGTTTTTTCTGTGTTATATTGCTGGTCCTGGATCGAGGGATCACTGCGGGCACCGCTACAGCTTCAGCTGCATATTAAGGAGTGCTGCCTGACCTTTTGTTATGGATATATATATATATATATATATATATATATATATATATATATATATATATATATATATATATATATATATATATATATATATATAAAATTAAATAAAAAAAAATCTGGGGGGATGGGATGTTGAGCTATAAAATAATTACCTCTTAAATCCCCTATAGATAGTTCCTGGGGTGCTCCCCGCTAGGCTGCAGTGACAACACCGGATAGTCAAGACTTGACCGCTGCAGCATTCTCATGTTATCAATATGAAGTCATTGCTACAACCTAGTAGACGGATTTCAGTGGGTTACATATTTTTAAATGGTCTGCAGTAGGGCTGCATGATATGGGAATTTTGTGCGATTGTGATTAGGGCCCTAAAAATTGCGATAACGGTATGCGATGCGATATTTTAAGGGAATTGTGCTAGAGGTCTATTTGCTTGGATTTTCAAGGCAAAAGCACACACAAATTACTGATAATGCTGAAATGTAGTTATGCTTAACTCAAGAACTGAAATGCACAGTGTTTTTCAAAATAAAACATCTTTTACTAAATTATATAACATATTTGCATTACTGCAAAAGTACAAAATACAAAACTTGCCATTTTCTTAATAGCACTGCACAGAACAGATAAATAAAATAGAATAAATAAAAGAACATTTGTTCATTAAAATAACGACTTGCCTCCAGCCCCTCCTCCCTCCCCACACTGTAACTGATGTATCGCCGGCCGCGCTGTGCAGCATAGCGGCCGGCGATACATCAGTGTCAACCACGTAAAAAGTCAACCATCGCTTTATAAGGCGCACTGCCATTTGTCTTATAAAGCGAAAAATATGGTAATATAATTGCAGCATTTTTGGGTCGGCCAATTGGCGATTGCGATATGGCGATTCATTTCGATTGCTTTGGCGATATATTGTGCAGGCCTAGTCTGCAGAATGTTTTTCTTGCACAGTCACTTGAATGGGCGAGGCTTGTAGCAAAGTCTGAACAGTGCATTCTGCGATTCTCTCTGCATGGAGCTGTGGTCCATGAGGAAAATCGCTTGGCCCATTGACAATAGTGTGTTAGTGTTCAGCCCGAGTGCTGTCTGTTCTACACTCAGACAGCATACGGCTATAAACATCGCTCGTCTGAATGAGCCCTTAATACACTGTTTTTTATTATTTTATGCAATTACTTTTGACTTTTTTAACTGAAAAATCCTTTAATGTAGTTCTAAGACTGGTCCCTCCCAAAGCCTTTGTCTCTTTAAAATTGTTGAAATGCCTTAATGCTAATTTTAAACCTGGCGCACAATGCTGAGCTTTTAACTATAGCTGTATTAATTTATGATGTGTGTCAAACAATACATTAACCAGTGAATAAAACTAGAGTGTATTGTGAGCCGCGGAAGTGTGCCTGCAACCGCAGTCGTTTAGAAGCTACAGTCTTCTGCACCTCCGTCTCATCACATTTGCTGTGGGCCTATACAACGGTGATCCAAATTGCAAAATAGTCTTGTTCGTGTACACTGGCCCCTGTTTTACGGAGTTAGCGTAATCTCCTTGGGATAGTGTTTGAGTCATTTTCCGCATGCTGCGCTGCAGACTATACCTTAATTACTGCAGCCACTGATAGAGCCAGTGTATGGGGAGCAGGAAGGAGGTGGCACCGCTGGCCATCTGATTGCAAGTATTGAGCTCTGCTCTCTGATTGTTGCGCCAATTAAGAGTAGACTGCAAGACATCTATTAAAATAAACGGTCAGCAAGCTGTACTGTTGCTGTCAAGTACTTGGCTGAAGTGTAGAATGGAATTAAGGTTATTGCCATTAGTACTACTAAATCATATTCTCTCTAGAGAGGTGTTGAAGTGATCAGAATTAGAAAAATGTATCCTTCAAGTCTGGTACTGGACTTTAGATCTCAAACGCAATGCATGAAATCTAATTTGTCACTATTGTCTCATACAAGCCTTAGAACAGCAGGTTTAGGTGGTAATCCTGGGAAGATCTGACCTTTTAAGTGATGAAGTTCCGCTGTACCTATTCTGTGCTGCAATGAGTTCATCAAGTGAACAAGACTTTCATTCTTTGGCATTTCCCAGAAAGGAGAATATATCATTTTGTAGTTTCAGTGAAGAACACATGTAAATGGATACAGCTCCTGCTGGTATTGCCAACACTGCTCCTCACGAAGATATAAATGCTCAGTCAGTCTTGGGAACAGACTGCGTATTACCTGGATTTGGCTCTTTGGGGGATTTAGACACACAAACTATTCACACCTCACTGGGTCAAAGCCAGGGGCTCAATGAGTCTTCTGTGCAACTGAGCATAAATGAAGCGCTGCAGGGGGAAACAGCTGCCGTCCCATCTCCTGCTCTGCTTGTGGTTGGGGTTAAGTTGACTGATTCCAATAACCTTTTAGCGTTTTTTGTTTTATTTCTCCCATCTGTTCCTGGAGATATCCACAACAGATATATTTGCCCCCTAGCGCCGCAGGAACATTACCTTTGTGCCCTGAAACCTGGCATCTTTGCATATTTCCTTCTGAATGGTATATTGCCTATAGTTCCGTACTGTTCACAAGATTGTAAAGAGCACATGTTGTATATTATAGAAAACAATGAACAGTGGGATGTTAGGAACACCTGGTTCTTTGGCAGGTATTCTGTTCCGCTGTCTCTTCCCCCAACAGCATTCTAAGTGTGTGCCCGGTACTGGCATCAGCATCTCTTTGTGTAGAGATGGATTGCTATCCAGAAGAGATGAACCTCTGACATGTAATTGTAGCTACATCCATAGGATTTTTTTCCTCGTGTTGTTTTGTCTACCAAAGCTGTATTGCAATTGTTTCAAGATCCATTGTTTATTGCCCCCATTTAATGAGTCTCTGTGATGTCAAGTGACCCAAATGTGCATTATTTTCCGTTTCGCCAACATGATCGCTAATTGGCATAAATAAACGCTGTTTCCATCCCTAGGGACATAGGGAAGCGATTGGAGGTCAGGCGAAAAGTGGAACCCTGCAACGGGATGTCCAATTACATCAGCACCTTGGAGCATGTTCAAGCCAGGCTAACATTGTCCTACAATCGCAGAGGAGACCTCGCCATTTATCTGACAAGTCCTATGGGCACCCGTTCCAGTCTGCTGGCACCTAGGTAACCACAATGCCGAAGCAAAATGTTTCACGGGCTATCATCTAACAGTCTCTTGTTTCCCCTGGTGGAAAACAGAAGTATGTGCCTTGAAAGAATATATAAAGCCTGCATTAAAGCTGTAGGACATGAAATGGTTTAACCAGTAACCATGTGATTTTGACATAAGTGGCAGAACAAGGCCTCCGGGCCTCAGACCAGAGAGGTGCAGGTTATAGATTTTCCCAGTTTTGATGTGATTCATCATTCTGAAGCTCAGTTATCTTTCTAGCTCTCCATCTAAGAAAAGTGGTAGGTTGATCTTCAGAATTACATCTAGCTAAGATCAGTAACTGCTTGGGTAGATGAAGTCCTCCGCAGATCTTGTGGTGAGATGTAGAATACTTGGTGTTATATGCTATAATAAGAAAATGTGGTGGTACGGCTTTTCCTTTAAGAACCTTATCCCTCCCGAGGACCGCTTGGGCATACAATCCAATAACACTTAGGCAGTTTCTTATCATTGGAGGCTTTTAGTATCATGGCTGTTCTTACAGGACGTGTTTTTTTTTTTTTTTTTTTCTCTTGATGTGTCGTATTACTACAGGCCTCACGATTATTCTGGCGATGGATTTAATGACTGGGCTTTTATGACCACACATTCTTGGGATGAGGACCCTGCAGGAGAGTGGGTACTAGAGATTGAAAACGCAAGTGGAAACAATAACTATGGTAAGTTTTCTATTAAAGATAGAATAAAGGGGTCTGAGATCAGAAAAAAAAAGTTTTTTCTAAAGGGGGTGAATCCCATAAAAGATAACAAAACATCTGTTACCTCATTAATCCACTGCCCCTCCAGCACTACTTCTCTGGTGCTCCCTCTCAGTTTTGGCTTACTTTTTTGCTGCGATCACTTGTCCATCTACCCATGTGAACACCTCGGCCAATAACTTGTCTCACTGTTGTACAGCACAAGACCACTGAGGCTAGTGATTTTCTGCAGTAGTCATGTCAGTAGACCGGTATATCATCACTGCAGCAAAGTAAACGGAGATCCGCGCTGGAACGGCACTGGATTTATAAGATGAGCAATGGGTCTTTTGTTTTTTTGTTTTTGCCCCCATTAGCCAATGTTTTTCTGATCTTGGAAAGCCCCTTTCTTATTCTAAATGTTTTTTGGATTTCAGAAAACATTTTTCTGTTTTGAAAAATGTGAGCGGTTTGTAATGTGACTTGGAACAGCTATGGAGCAACTTTAGATTGTATTAGTGCTGCTCTACCTTAATTGCAATATCTTACATGTTGGTTTTAATAAGTCTGCTTCCCAAATAAAATTGACAAAGAGATTATAGGCCCTAATGATTTATCATTGACACCTTGCCAGGAGTACACAATTTAGATTACTCATTCATTTGATTACTTCAGTGAGGTTACTTTGCTCAATGAATGGGTTGTGGTTGTGGGAGAGATCTGTTTTCTGTGCAACCACTTGCTGCTGTTTTATCTGAGCACTGATCAAAAATCTCAGAAAACCCTTTTAAAAAGATGACCTATGCTCAGGATAGGTCATCCGTATCTGATCGGTAGGGGTCTGACACCCGGATCCCCCACCAAATTAGCTGTTTGAGAATTCACTGGCCTTCTCTCTGTTCACCAAGCACTGTTCCGTCCATTTGATAGAGGCTGTGCTTAGTATCTCAGCTCAACCCTATTCACTTCAATAAGGCTGAGCTTCTCCTAGGCCATAAGACCAATGAACGTGACGTCATATGGTCTAGGGAAAGCACTGTGAAGGCTGCGGCGCTACCGTGAGTGCTGGTACCTTCTGAAACAGCTTATCGGCGGGCGTCTCGGATGTTGGACCCACACTGATCAGATACTGATGACCTATTCAGAGGACAGACGAGGGTTCCTACTGACATCCACTAAGGAATGTAGGAGAGAACAGAATGGGACCACCAGAGGTTTTCACAGCCCCGTACATGTGATCTTGCATGCCTTATATATCAAGTCGTTTTAGCTTGTATTCTTCTAAAAGGTTACTGCATTTCAACCTCTTTGTTTTATCAGACAGGGATGAATCATTTCCCGCACATATGGAGCAGATTTCCTTGAATGTCTTTTCTGAACTTGAAAACCCTTAATATTAATGGTTCAATTCCTTGGCTATTCCAGGGCAGTGGCCCCTGCTTAAAAACATAATGCAAATGTTAGGAAAAATGACATCCTTTTGGTATCTACGTGGCAGGTTGTCGGCGCTTCACAGCGGTGATTACATGCACGTACTAGAGATACTGTCAGCTTTAGCAATTTGCATAGAATAAAATTTTGTAGGCTGTAGATCTTGCACTGTTGATGTACTGCTGATAGATTTCTAGAAACATGAAAGCATTGAGGATGATGGGTCAAACATGAATCTTTCCAGATGTCACCTACAGATGTTTCTACATAACCTTTATTCAAAGAGGATTTTCAGCTAAAATACGTTTATCCAGGTTCAGTCTGTATCCCTACATAAATGCAGCATTAGTGATGAATTCTAAAAATGGCGAATGAGGAGGACAATGGCTTAAAAGGAATAGATTTGCAGGGTTGTATTTATAGGGGGTTTGAGAGCAGGATCAACCTATTAAGCCTGCTATTAAGCTTGGCAGGGCTGGACCTGCTGATTAAAAACATGGGGGGGGGGATTTTTCAAACTGGTGTAAAGTAGAACTGGCTTAGTTGCCCATAGCAACCAATCAGATTCCACCTTTAATTTTTTACAGCTCCTTTGGAAAATGAAAGGTGGAATCTGATTGGTTGTCATGAGCAACTAAGCCAGTTCTACTTTACACCAGTTTGATAAATCACCCCCATACTTTTTTCCCCTGATCAGTTGCTGCTTTAGAAAAAAAGCTTTTTTCACCCAAAATATGCAAATTAAGGTACAAGTGAGGAAGGGCCCTGCCACTTGGTGCACCTTGGCGCCTCCTCCCTGCTTCTCTGGAAACTCTCCCTCCACTTAAAGGGGTTATCAAAGAGTGAATAACCACTACAGTGCCTGTACCTGCCATATTTACTTACCTGGTCCCTAACACTGGTTTCCTCCCGGATCACTCCACTCAGTCTTCATATTTCCTTCGCTGGCAGAAATCAACATCCATCAACGGAGAGGGTGCAGCCAATATCTCCTTTGTGTCACATTCCAACACCACCTCCGCCTGACATGTACAGGGCACTTGACCGGTTTCCCTGACCTCTTGTATCTACTGCTTGTTTTTCTATAGATTTTAAGCTTCTAGGGGCAGGGTCCTTATGCTATACTGTTACAGACGTCTGTATCATAATGTCTTTTATTTATTTCTACATATTGTTCCAAAATTTTATTTAAACTGCTACTGGCGTTGATGGCATAATATACCATATTTTTCACTTAAGAAGATGCACTTTTATCCCCCAAAAGTGTGTGTGTGTGGGCGGGGAAGGGGGGAGAGGGATGTCAGTGCATCTTATAAACAGAGTGCTAATGAATGCTTTCATAATGGAAGCACTCGCCACTCCCTGGGTTCCCGGGCCCCATGCACTATGAGCTGACCTTGTGCAAAGTCAGGTTACAATGCAGCACGGGCCTGGCAGAGGAGACTGCAGGAAGAGTGTGCCGTCTGGAGCAGCAGAGGTAATTTCATTTAATTATGTCTGATTTAAGGTTGGGTACAGTTTGTGGGTCTGATTGGAGGTGTAATAAGGATTAGGGGCTGATCTGAGGTCTGACAAAAATTTGAGGGTTTCAGCTGCCCCAAATCTATCACAGACTCGCCAGGAAGTCGGTGTATTTAGAATGAGGGCAAAATGATTATAAAGTCCGGTTACTAACCACCCATTACTGAAGAAAACGAGCCTCAGTAAGGGAGAGCCCAGAACCGTTCATTGCTGATGCGCTTCGTGCCCCTCCTTGGTTGATTTGAGACTCTCTATACAGTACATTTGCTTATTCTATATTGCATGCAGCCATATTGGTTGGTTCTCCTACTTTCTTATAAAGATGTGCTCAATGTTTTAGGTGTCGGGTAATATTTGAGTATTCTATAGTGTGTTTGTATACACGCAGTGGTTTTCCCTGCATAATATCTCCAGCATAATTGATCCTGGCATTTGGCAATGCAGTTAATTTACCTTATCAGTGCTCAGTGCTGCATCTCGGTGACGTGGGCCTGTCTGTCTCGCTCCGTGTGCAGTGTTTATGTATTCATGGTGCGTGGGCAAGATAAGAAAAAATTGGTTATTTACTACATTTCGTCAGCTGTGTGATGGATTTGAAAGCGCTCTATTTGACTTGTTACATTAGGCAGCTCAGCACGTGGAACCAAATGTGGGAAGCGAGGAGAGGGATCTGCGAGTTATCGCGCAGACACAGATGGGTCACCCAGTACAGAGCTCCAGCTAGCTGCTTAATATTCACATGCAGAGTCCTGTCTGCTCATCAGACGCCAGCCTACACCTGAATAAGAGGATTGTTAGTGACAGGGGCTGTGGTTCTGCCTGTATACCCAGCAGAACACAAACCTGCCAGTGTGCCGTGAGCTGTCATCCCGCTCCTCATGAAATATAGCCTAGTTTACTGCTTACTGTCTGACTCCTCGCTGCCCTGCTGGAGTCTCGAGCTGCCAATCAGGCTGCCCACAATAATTACCAGCTATCACTGGACTTGTCTAGACACTGGCAAAATAGTATTTGTGCCAATTGTCTTTTACTTGCTTTCCTTCAGCTTGATTGATTTGTCATCGCTGTCATTTTGGTATAAAATGCAACTACCAGTCATTTGCCTCCCCAAGTGAAAAATCCCCAAATAGTCCTTGCTCTCTATAGATTACACATTCTGCTCAGCCATTTTTAATTTATACCTGTGACAATTATTGGCTCCTTTACAGCTTCCCACAGTGGCTGTTACTCAACCCATCTGGCGCAGACTTTGCAATAGGAAGTCCAGTTAACCATACACAGTGATATGTTGCCGTATAATTAGGCTGATTAACTGTTCAGTAGCCTGGAAAGCTGGAAGACAACTTCTGCCTGTCTGAGAGCAGTAAACGCATCAGCCAGAGCACATTGATGACCTGTCCTTGGCTGTTCGAACAGTTCCGGGCACCCCCTCTTCAAGATTACACTTGCGCTAGTGGTATGAATGGAACAAGCACTTGTAATTACACTGCACCTCTTCAAGATTACACTGCACGTCATCTCAGAGGAAGTAGTGCTCGTACGAGCGCCGCCAATTCTTCAAACGATCAGATATTGATGACCTATCCTGAGGATAGGTCATCAATATATACTGGCTGCACAACTCCTTTTAAGGCTGGGTTTACATCACGTTTTTGTCCTATGTTTAAGGTATATGCAAAATGGATATATCAAACAGATGCTTCAGAAGGTCATTTAGTCGCATCGGTCACTATAGAGTCCCATTGTATATGTTAACATTAGCGAATTTCAGGTTATAAGACCCTGGTAAGGCTACTTTCACACTAGCGGCACAGACCTCCGGCAGGCTGTTCCGTCGGGTGAACAGCCTGTCTGATCCGTCCTGCCGCTAGTGACTGTGTGCCCCTGGACTGCCGCTCCGTCCCAATTGACTATAATGGGGGCAGGGGCGGAGTTCCGGCGAGGCACGGCAAGAGGCTGCCGGAATAAAACTATGACATGTCCGACATTTATTCTAGCAGCCTCTTGCCGTGCGCTGCTGTGCCTCGCCGGGTCTCCCTTTCCGCCCCCATTATAGTCATAGGGGACAGAGCGGCAGTCCGGAGGCACACGGTCACTAGCGGCAGGATGGATCCGACAGGCTGCTCACCCGGAGGAACAGCCTGCCGGAGGTCCGTGCCGCTAGTGTGAAAGTAGCCTAAAAGGTGCATTGCGTTATGGATTCCATTATTACGGACCATAACTCAATTCTATGCCTTTAGAGTCCTCTCCTGCATAACTGAAACGGGACGGATCCGTTTTGCAGCCCATAGACTTCTATTATGACGGAATGAATAACAGAATGCCTCTAAAGACATTCCATCATAGAATTGCGTTATGGTCTGTGGTAACGGAATCCATAACGCAATGCACCTTTTTTACCAGTGAACGAATTTCAAAATATGAAATTCGGTCATCTCTAGTTGACAAATACAGTGGGGTTTTTTGGCCAGAAAACAGTAGTGTACAACCCTTTCAACATAAGGCAAAAACATATAAGTTTGGAGAAAAAAGATACAGAAGCGCAGTACATTACACTTTTCCATACTGCATCCATACGGAGTCCAGTAAAAAAAAACGTATACAGTAACACGTTTGTTTTTTGGTTTTTTTGTTTTTTTTCTCTTATACAATGGAACTATATGGTGATGGATGCCAGGCATCTGTTTAATACATATGCAATATAGAGTGAGAGTGAACAGCACCTCCAGAGATAATTGATTTAAAAGCAGGTGCAAGCTACCATAGCAACTATGTAGAAAAACAAAAAAGTAGCAGCACACTGCTAAATGCACTAAGATTGGGTGAACGGGGTCAAATACATGACTACCATACTTACTTGTTTTTCTACATAGTTGCTATGGTAGCTTGCACCTGCTTTTAAATCAATTATCTCTGGAGGTGCTGTTCCTTTATTTGATCATGTGTATATATAGTAGAGGATTAGGCATCTTATGTGGAACTTGGCACTCCCGCCCACCTGCCTGGTGCTTTTAATCAGAGTTACAATGGAGCTGGACACTCCGTGTTAGAGTAGGTTCCATCTGATGAGAAGCCACCTTGACGTTTGGTAGAGGGGCCCGACATATTTTTGATCAATTATATGCGCTAAGAGCTTCTACTCCGCTTTTAATAGTAAGTATGGGCGTCTTGTATTTGACCCTGTTCACACATTCACCTGTTCACCCATTCTTGGTGCATTTAGTGGTGTGCTGCTATATATATAATCATGATGTGGACCCATCCTTAGTGATTACCCAGCTTTCCTAGAAACAGATATAGCTAATCTGCCGCATAAGGCGTTGTTCAGTTATGTTTCTAGTTTCTTGAGAACAAGATTCTCATTGTCTGCAGCTGTATTCTTGCCATGAAAAGCGCTGAAATATAATATCTCTTATCTTCTGCTTTGTAAATGCAATTTTTATTTTAATTTTTTTTACAACAGGTTTAGTCTGAACTTAGAGCTTGTATTTACTGATCACAATAGGGTGGAAAGTATCCTGCGACCTTTAACGCTAACAATGAAACTTGCGTCAGCAAAGATATTTTTTTATCGTATTATGACAAGTCACAGGTAGAAATCCTTGCTTTACACGGATAACCAGATACTGCAAAGGAGAGGTGCGGTATTCTCTGTATTTAGTTACCTACTGTAGGATATATTCAGGATTTTTTAGGTCACTGCTTGTATGTCAGACACATTCGAGATAATTAAAGGCCATGAAAAAGAACTGGTTCTGTAATGGATATTGATTGATGAGTTTTTGTTCCATATTATGAAATGTATGCTTTGTCATGTTTCCGATGACCATGACATACCTGCTGTAATTTATTATAAAATGTAATACCAGGTTTTAATTTTTCTTAGGAACCTTGACGCAGTTTATGTTGGTATTGTACGGTACCGCCTCTGATCCGCCAAGCATTTCCAACCAAGTTGACGGTGGTGGGTGTAGAACCGTTGCCTCGGGCCAGTCCTGTGTCGGTAAGCATTTCATTGCCCTGCATAGATCCCTCAGTGACAAAAGTCAGAGTGACCGAGACTATTAAGCATCCTGTTTATATTGAAGTTAACAGTTTTGGCAAGTTCTGTCTGCAAATATCTTGTGGATGGGAATACTATGTTTTATTGAAGTACCATATGCCATGAATGCCTTATAGAAGTGGGTCCCAGAGGTGGGGACCGCAGCTTTCTCCAGAAGGGGTGTCCTGTTGGCCACTTCAGATAGTTTACTTTGCATCCACAGGGCTGTCTCCATTCACTTTGGTGGGAGGAAATGGCCAAACATGCACAGTAGGGGTGTTGCAGGATCCAAATACATCCTAGCCAAGTGTATATGCCAAATGGACATGTTTCGTTATACATTTGCCCATTAAAAGCTATGGATATGTCACTGGATATGTTAAATACAGCCCCACCAAACCTGCAGAGGGGTATTTTAATGTATCAGGAGTATCTCCAGAGCCATGTCCACTAGCCCCGAACCCACAATTAGGGGGGAATCATTGCTCCCCTCTCCATGCCTAGTACTAATGTGCTTCTGTATAATTTTCTCTAGATGTCCTTTTCATTTAGCATTTTTCCATGTGTGCAGGAGGTCTGAGCCCAGAGCTTCTGATTAGAGATGAGCGAACCTCTGTTTTAAGTTCGGCGTCTAAAGTTCGGGTTTGGATTAGCGGAGAATCCCGATCTGGAACCGGATATGGATTCCGACTTCCGTTGTGGTCCGTGGTAGCGGAATCAATAATGGCCGATTATTGATTCCGCTACCACGAACCACAACGGAAGTCGGAATCCATATCCGGTTCCAGATCGGGATTCTCCGCTAATCCAAACCCGAACTTTAGACGCCGAACTTAAAACAGAAGTTCGCTCATCTCTACTTCTGATCTCTTCCAAGTCTGAGGTCTTCTGTAACCAGATCTCAATCTATCCCTATGTGCCATAGAAAGGAGTCAGTGTAAAGTCTAGTTTACCATTATAGGGGGTAGTATATAGGTAAGGAGAACCTGTCCTCCTACACACGGCACACTGTTTTTGAACCTGTGTTACTGAGAATTCACCTTGTTAATTTGAATAGTTTTCTTTTTAATAGTTCATAGTAATTGATTAGTCATAGCTGACTTACCATTCTTACGTAATGCTCACCTCTTGCTTAGAAGCGCTACCCAAGATATCCACTGATCAGTCTGTGACAGCGCCAATTTGCAAGGTTAAATTATCTGCTTATTGCTTGGCATAATATCTCACAGATGCAGTCTGTTACCGGCTGTGTAGCCGATGAGCAAAGGGTTAACCATGCCGAAGGTGGGACTTTGCAGCCCTGACATTTGGTAATTAAGGCTTCTAGCAGATCTGTGTATACTTAACCAGGAGTGTGTAATCTGCAGCAAATGTCACTGGCTTGTCCAAAAACCAAACCTCTTGGGTGTGTTGAACATATCAAAGAAATTACTCCTTTAACCTAGCCTCTTGCAAAGACTATTACCATCCGCATGAAAGCATATTATAGCCATTTCTCCAGAGAAAATCCATAATAGATTACTTCCAACTGAAGAGCTTTCACATCACCGGTGAGGACCCATCCACTCGGTGTTAATGAGATGCTTTAGTCTAATTAAGGAGTAAATGAGGGCTCTATTTCCCCTAATTAAATCGTTTTCTGTAGAATGGGTCAGGTAAAGGGACTATACACCACATGTTGGTATACAGATTAATGTTGTGTTTGGCAAGGATTTCCTTACTTATGTGCTTCTCGGAGTCCTGATTCCACTTATTGCCTCCTAAGAACCCATTGTAACTTTTCTCATTGCATCCTGCCCAATGCCTGCTGCTAAAATTCAGTCTTACACTCTCAAGTGGACGGCACTAAATCCTTCGCCAAGTGCCGCTGTGGAAATATCCAGAATGCTTTTAAGCATTGATAGCAGATGGCCTGCATATCAAATAGTTGTAAGTCCTGTTAACTTTACATCATTCACCTCAACTTCATTGCCTCATTTTGTATAAAGCACATTATAGATGTGCTTGGCTTTTTCTCTTGCCTTCCATAGTTACATTGATACTTGGGAAAACATTCATTGCTACTGCTGATGGAATTGTTCCCTGACCTTTTTTGCTGGTTCTACAAATGTGACCCTTCCAACTTCTATTTCACAGTATGGCCTGGTTGGTCTACACAGGACTAAGTAGTCCCAAATATTTAGGACTACCTATAGTCTTGTGTATTGCCTATTTGTGTGTGTGTGTGTGTGTGTGTGTGTGTGTGTAGAGAAAGAGAGTATATTTTAAGGGTTTCTGTCACCAGAATTAACCCTATTAAACGAGCTGACTTTAGCGATGTGCATTGGGAGGTTCATCTCCTTTGAGAACATAGGATCAGGCATGTGGAAAACCAACATGCCCATTCTTTCTTCCCTCAATATCCACACATATCGTCACACACCCATATACATAAGATAGTAGGCTTTGCATTTAAAGGGGTATTCCTATTACAGGTTAGATTGGTGGGGGTCCTACTACTGGGATCTCTATCTGTCATGAGAACAGGAACCCTGTACCTCTGATTCCCCAAAGTGAAGGGGCATTGACTCATGCACGCGGACTACAGCTCCATTCCTCTCCACTGGAATTTGGGCGATAGAGTACAGAGCTTAGCTATTTCCAGAACTCCCATGAAGATGAACGGAGCAGCAGTTTATATGCCTGACCTGTTGCTCTGTTCTTTTTGTGGGCTCTAAAGGATACAGTTCTTGTGATTGGTGGGGGTCCCAGCAGTAGGACCCCCCAATGATCTAATAGTTCTCTCCTATTCATAGGATATGGGATAACGTTTCACAGCCGGAATAACCCTTTGAGTACGGTATATATGGGCACTGTTAGAGCTGAATTTCTGTCATATCTTGGGTCGTTGAACCTCCCATAATCCTGGGTTATGATAATGAAATTTTAAGTTGGTTATTATTTGATTTTCACCTATCTACTCAGGCAGCAGCAGCATATAATGACTTTCTTCATTCCCAAGATAATATCCAGGCTTCACATAATGCATAGATATAATTCATTGAAAGATTGAGTTAACACAATGTCCCCCTGCACGAGCTCCCTCCAGGCCTCTTCCATTTATTTGTCCTCTGCTCTTTTGCTGTGACCATCTGACATCATTTGGAGGAGAAGGGTCATTTGGAGCATCCATACACTATGACAGATGTGCATGGGGCAAAATGTGCCAGTAGCTACTGTGTCAAATTCTGCTGAGCATTTCATAAGACTGGACATGTGGCATACATACATACATAGCGCGGTCTCAGACAGCTGCAAGATCCCATTACTGGCAGTAAGGAAATGGCAGGATGTATGTAACCCAAGTGTATTAGAGGAGCAAGTGCTTGCTCTGCACATATCCATTTCCTCTTCCCCTTTTTTTTTTTTCACCATCTTTAGGCACAGTCCAGTATGTGGTACACTTCTCAAAAATGTTTTTTTTTTTTTTTTGCCGTGATCTTACAATTGGTTTTATTCATGATTAGGATAATTATCCCATTGCAGTTGGGTTTAAGGAGCAATTTGACTCCACACAAGCTTATCGCAGGTGCAGGTCCCGTCGCAGCCAGATACCTATTGGCCAAAGGGTGGGCGCTGAGTTAGGAATTAAAGCTTCATTGGTTTTGATAAGAGCTCTGCATTTCTTCCTTCCCACATTTCAGATATAGTCAGATATGAAAACTTAAAGGTATTGTGCAAGAATGGGGGTGGCTTTGGCAAATCCTCCCACTTGGCTGGACCGGTAGAGGTAAGCTTACTTGCCTGCTTTCTGGCTCCTCCTCCTCCCAGCCTGAGATATTCTGCTGGGCTCCATCACTGTAAACGGTTGATACCATTTGCTGCTAATAACTGTCCATGACATTGGCCAACTCCCCTTACGTCATGATAATTAGTCACATGATGGAAGGGGATGGGAGGAGAAGGAGCTGGGAGCCAGCGCGTCTAAAGTAAGCTTCTCTTTACAGGTCCCACCAAGTGTTTGTCACCCTGCATCCACATTCTTGTACAACCCATTTAAGAGGTTGTGTAATGAAGATAACTCCTGTTTGAATTAGATCTGGCTTGCAGTCGGCTGATCAAAGCAGGTCTGGATTCAGAAAATCCCTGCAGTCAGCTGTTAACAGGGGAGGCTGTGGTTGGTGTTAAACTAATAGCCAAACTTGTGGTACATGGACAACCAGGTCCTCCACAGCAAGTGTCACACTTTGTGACCAGATCTCCACTCTAATAGGGCAAATGAGACACCGCCTTTCAGAGTTCATTGTACTAAGTCCAAGTTTCTGCAAATATCCTTTGAATATACAGATACCACCTAGCTTGCTATACCTGTATAGGTAAAAACTGTCCCTTTAGTCAGCGGTGGGATTAAAATTTAACAGGTTCCCTACTTAATGGCAGACATGTGGCATCACTACACGTGTTTACATATACATACACCATATGTATGCAACACACATAAATATACCATATACATGGTACACATACATAAATGCACCATTATATACACTACACACACATACCACCCAACTTTTAAAAAGCCGAAGGAGCTAATCTATGGAATGGAAGCGCTCATCGCCAGCTGCCGCTGTAATTTTAACAACCGCCTCTGGAGAACCTGAGGGAACTGGTTGAATCCCATGACTGCCTTTTAGTAATAAGTATTATAATCGTGTACAGTAATATTATGTTTGATGTCTTGGTCTGTGTTCTTCTACAGTTTGTGAAGAAGGCTTCTACCTGCATCAGAAGACCTGTGTGAAGTCTTGTCCACCTGGCTACACTGGCAGCGTCCAAAGTATCCAATACACACTGGAGAACAGCATAGAGCCACTACTGGCCAATGTTTGTGTGGCATGCCATCCTTCCTGCTCCACCTGCAAAGGCACTAGTCTAAATGACTGTCTTACTTGTCCTGCACACTCACACTACAATGTGCTGGACTTCTCCTGTTCACACCAGGCTCAGATTAGCAGAGAATCTCCACCATTGAAAGAGGTGGTTGAAGAAGCTGTTGCCGTGACCTCAAACTTACCAATAATTGTGGCCAGCCTTAGCTGTGTCATGATTGTCGTCATGTTTGTCTCAGTCTTTTTGTTCCTTCAAGTGCGCTCTGGGGTTATCCTGGGCAAGAAGAAATTGTATATGTTGGACAGTGGGATAATCTCTTACAAAGGGATCCCGTCAGACATGTGGCATGAAGAAGGATTCTCGGAGTCTGAAATAGAGGAGTTTGATCCTCACAATGAGAGAACTGCTTTTATAAAGCAACAGAGTGCCCTTTGACAGTTGTGACATCAGCCCAAAACGTCATGATACAGACTCAATTTAGGTTTGCTTTCAACACTGGACCCGTCTTTGTAGGTACTGAGGTAACCATCAACATTATGATGAGGATTATTCCATCCAGTGCTCTGGCGAAAGTCCAGGAAATGCCTAAAGTTTAATTTTCTCAAGCATTTTTTTTTCCCCATCTATCTTCCTCCTTTTGTCTACTCATCTTTGTGTGGGTTTGTATCATTTTTTTTTTTTATTCTCATTTCCCAGGATGATCTTTTTAAACATACAGTGCCTATGAAATGTCCATACTAGTTTCTGTAGATTTCCTTACTTGACTTTGAAGCAGGTACCATGAACCCTTTCAGTGCCAGAATGAGGACCTATTCTTCAATAATGCAATGGTAGTTGTGATTTATTCCCAGCAAGTAAGTACAATGCGAGAGGTATTGTGGAAGCGCAGAAAATGAATAGCCTGGCTGACAGGAACCTCCTTGTAGGTTGTAAAGCATTTTACAACAATTCAGTGGAAAGCAGTACATCAAAGTCTCCGTTCTGGATTGGTAATCTATGTAGAGAAGCAAGGTCATGTCTCATACACTAATAGGATCGTCTGCCTGGGCTTGGCAGAGGGATATCCCAGTCAACACGCTGCAGAATGTTAATATGCTACAGAGAGTAGCTTGCATTGCTGCCGTTTCTAGGACGAACATATAGTCGCACTTTAGGGGAGCACGCAATTATAGGATGTCTGCATTTTGTAATAGTGAAAATAAGGTTTAGTAACAATGTCTATAGGTTAGACTCGAAGAAAGGCCTGCAGCACAGTTCAGTACTGTGGACCATGGGAGAAATATTGGGTGCTTTGCTTGTTTTTCAGCTCTTCATGGTCACACGGGTTATGTGTAGGCTTCCTGCAGTTTGGTGAGGATTTGTTATTGCCACCCACCCTGGCACCACTGATTTCCATCACAGACTGAGGGGGACCACACAGTATAGATACATATGTAGGCTCTAGTATAGAGAATATTTTCCAAAACGTCTTAGTAATGACAAAAGGATGATAATTGCTGCTTAGACTGTTCACCAAATGTCTTCTCCATTGTGAGAAATGCTGCTATATCTTTCGAGGAGGTGGAGAAAGCCAGAGTAGGAAATACCAAATCAGACCTCTGTAATCTCCTGAATCCCATGCATAGTCTATTCCAAATCTATGATTTTTTTTTTTTTTCTCTTTTCTCTTTTCTCTTTTCTTTTTTCTTTTTATTGCTGTAGAGCAGGGGTCAGCAACATCTGGCACCCCAGCTGTTGTGAAACTCAAACTCTCAACTTACTCAATACCCTTATGTGAGAACTACTAAAACAGCTGAGCAAGTGTGCATGCTGGGGGTGGTGGTTTCATAACAGCTGGGGTGCTGGAGGTTGCTGATACTTGCTGTAGGATGATTAAAATGTAATGGATTTGATTGTGTTCATTGTATGTCAGTAATGTAAAAGGGAGGTAAACTGCGTTTGTGTAGATTTTTCAGTGTGTGTTTTAGTTGTGTTTTTTGAGATAGGATGTTCTTTGACTTTTAGTCTCTTGTTCTACATACATTCCAGATTTATGCCTTGTAAATTGTGTGGTTGAAGGCTCTACTAATCATTAACCGTATGGAACCATCTACAGTAGACTTGGGATGTGTTCACGTGTGTCAGATCTAACATTGAATTTGGCTGGGATTCTGTGTCAATATGTCAGTCAAATCAAGCAGCAGTTCGCATCCCATGTATGTGCGTGGGGTTTCCGCAACTCTGCTCGCATGCTATGGAAATTTTCTGGGCAAAAAAAAATCTCCCATGAAAATAAGTAGCATAATGAAAATGCCATTAATAACAGTGGGGCTAATCTTCATGTTGTTGCAAACTAGTAGCACATCCTTGGCCGAAACCGATGTGTAAACCTTGGCTCTTATAATAAGATACATGTTGAATCTGCAGTATGCAAAACTGATACATGTGAACATACCCTTACTATTTAAACTTTTAAATTTGCATTCTAGATTTGCTTGTGTGTTTTTTTTTTTTGTTTTTTTTTTTTGTTTTTTTTAATGTATGGAAACATCCTAAGAGTTATACCATTGGTACTGCTGGTCACTTCAAGATTGAAGCAATCCCATCAATTCTATAGACCCGAAGCATTCTGACTAAGTTATACTATATTAAAAATGCACATACAGTATCAACACTAGACCAGTTAAGTGCATAGATCAGTGCTTCTATTTTGGTGCCATTGTTGGCATATAGTTTGCAGAAAGCACCAGAGCAATAAGCTCCATCTTTAGAGCATTTTCTTCTGTAATGAGCACAGGCAGTATAATATAATTACATTAATAATATAGCATTCACACTTGTAAAGGAAGCAATTCCATAATAACATACTGCTAGGAAAATTAATATCTATAATATTTCCTACTCTAATCTTCAAAGAGAAGTGTGGCAACCAAAACAGGTGCTCACAGATTAAAAACGTATAAACATATTTAAAAATTATACAAAAAAAAGGTTCTGCACACTATAAATAATGCTCACCTCTAGATATTGTGCTAATAGGCACAACACTATCACATCACCTGTATAGGCGAATGAAATGGTCGGTGCCACAAATTGTTGGATCCTCAGTCTGAGAGCCAGTCATCAGGAGGAGGTATCAGGATTGATGTAATTGATCTTGAGGAAGATCAGCACTAAGTCGAGAACATCTGAAGACTCATCCCAAGACAATTTGGGGTCAGACGTATTTGGGTCTCTGATATGACGCATTTCAGCGTTCTGGATCCTTTTTCACTTCTTTTTCTGGGCTAAAACAGTCTCTGTAAAACTTGAAAAAGTAGCCCAGAATGCGCCGTATCATAGATAACCAAGTCCGATACCATATGGTCTTCGATTGCATCTTGAGATGTTCTTGACTTGGTGCTGATCTTCACAATCAAGCACATCCCTCAGAGAATTTCACTATTTTGCTGTTATGGCTGCTTAACTGCAGGCTAGGTTCTTGCAGGTAACCTATATCCATCACCACATTTGAGCTGGCTATACATTTTAAATAGCTGTGTGACCCCCAACTTCCCCATATTCACCTGCATGCTGGGCTTGGCTGAGTGTGCATGTGTACTCAATAGGAAGATGGGAGTAAAGCTGGATTTACACTAGCCAACTGAGTGGCCGATTGTCAGAAAGGAAGCGTTCCTTCCCGACAGTTGGCCACTCGTTCAGTGAAGGAGACAACGCATTTACATGTAACTGTCTCCTTACCTGTATGAGGACGAGGGATCATACTCGTACAAAATCATGGTTTCTGAGCAGCAGATCACTATTTAGACAGCACAATCTGCTGCCCAGAAGCCATGACTGGTGGTGCCTGCATGAACGACAGGATCGCCGATGAATGAGCGTTTTCGCGGGAACGGTCGTTCCCGGTAATCTGTCTAATTCTCGGGCCATGTAAATGCAGCTTAAGGAGCTGCTAGACACCTCTGTTGGCAGTTTATCTCCCTTTTAGGACAAAAATTAAACATGCATGACCCTTCTTTCCCTGACATCTGCTATTGGGGGAGAGTCAGGACACCGCTATACACATTAAATGGTTGCCATCTTGCCAAAATCACCAGGTTTGGCCTACTTTCAGCTAATGTGTATAGCCACGTGTACTTGGGAACATTGGGACAGATTTACTGACCCGGTGGGTGGTGATTTGGGAGCAGGCTATGATATTGTTAGAGGTTACAACACGAGCCGGGGCATTAATTGCATAGGAGTATCACAATTGCAGGCTTTGAGCTTATTACTTTAAGTATAGTTAACACTGTAACACAAAGGAAGCATTTTTACCCATACATTTATTTAGCGTTTTTAGTAGTTCTTGGCATGTAGTTTCAAACTTCAGCTTAATTTTCACAGGATGGGCAGCTGGCGCCCTGTTACATGGACCTGCTCCAGTTCGGAAAAATACCCTTTACATTGTTGACTTCTTGTTTATCCCATCTAGCTCTAATGACGACTTATCTGACCTGTGCATACCCGGCCTCCGTTTTTGTTTAGCTGCTACTAAAGGAAATAGAACCACCCTGCCAGTCTGGCTGTGAGCCATCACCGTAAACCAGGCTTGTAAGAGTACGCTGTACTCTGCCTGTACTTGAAGTAACAATACACCAAATGTCACAGTTAAGTGTGGCTTTTAGAGAGCCGCCTGATTTGTCTAGATCTATGCTTTGCATGTAAATACCTAAGGGTGCCTTCAGATGCAGCAGATTTTGTGGCAGAAAATTCTGTGACCGAAATCAGTTCCGTTCACCTTTTGCAGCTTGCAGATATCCATGTGCTTGCAGATGGAACAGATTTTATTTCTGCCACAAAATGTGCTGAGAGAAGGCACCCTAAATCTCTTTTCACCTCTACGTTCTAACTTCCTTTGCATATGCCATTATATTTTACAGAAAAAGCTACTTGCAGTACTATATTTTTGCTGGCTAAATGATGGACACAGTGACACCCCATTATAAATCAAGGGGGTCTTTTGGGAGCTGTCAGTATCCATCTTGTTACAGATGCGTCACAGCTTGAATTCAGATTTTTCTGCATCTGTGGCAGAACAAACAGTCGTGTCTCTAAGAGTAGACATGAAGATCATTACAGAACTCTCTGCTCAACCATACAATTATCTACAGACCTTTCTTAAAGGAGTTTTCCGAAATTTTGATACTGATGACCTGTCTTCAGGATAGGTCATCAGTATCAGATCAATGGGGGTCTAACACTCGGGACCTCAGCTGTTTGAGTAGGCACTGGTGCTCCTGTGAGTGCCTTGGCCTTCTCACAGCTTACCAAGCGCAGTGCTATACATAGTATAGCGCCGATGTTTGGTATCGCGCTCAGCCCCTTTCACTCTGATAACTGTACTGTACCTGTAATGAGCTGCCATTTCCATTGAATGACGGTGAGCAGAGATCTTTAAGGGGTTTTTCCAGGCATTTTGTCTAATTACTGTATGGTGCCAACCTGGAGAAGGAAGCCCTTTCACATAGCAATTACCATGCCTATTCCACCCAGTTCCAAACCGGATGTTGCCCCTTCCTTTCCTGTTGAACAGCATTATGGTCATGAACTCGCAGTGCGCCAGTGCAGGGGGAGAGAGGGAGGCCAAGTGCTATGTAAAAGAGAGGTTCCCTTCATGGGTTGGCACCATTTGGTAATTAGGCAAAATGCCCGATGAACCCCTTAAACAGTTTTGAGGAGTTGAAGTAAAACATATTGTGAAAACTTTCTCTTCATTATACAAGAATAACCTTTCGGTGCTAAAACCGAAATACTCTGAGTTGTATGATCTTGTGTTGAGATGAGTCCATGCTAAGGGAGCAAAGTGATAAAATGTGCAAATGTCAATGACTTTGAACTTTGCTCTTAACAGAATGTAAGTGAACTTTGATCATGTAGGTTAATAATTGTCATCTGCTAGAACACACTGTACAAAGCTTATAAAGCATTGTATATTGGGGTTGTCATGTAATGTAGTAAGCCCATCAAATGACGTGTATTTACGCCTGCAGTGTTTACTGTCCCCTGGGTGGTTCTTTGATAGTGATTTCCTGAACGACTGTTGACTGTATATGTCTGGGGCAGTCATCTCACATCTCTGCATGGACATTTTAAAACATCCTTGCAGACATAACAGCAATCAGTAACAGCTATACTTCCAACAGAGAAGGTAGGGATGTTTTTTCACCATCCACTCCTTCCCCATTGCTCTATACACAGCGCTCAACAAGCACTGTATATAGAGATCAGGAGGTAAAGATGCCATTCCTGCTCCCTGCCAGCGGCCATGTATTCGCTGGTGGCTGGGAGTCTGCAGGAGCTGCTAGATCTTACCAGACCCAGACCAGCTTTGCAGTGAGGTTGTATGCCCATGTACAACCTCTGTGGGGGCTGTATTCCCCCTGTAACCAGGATTAATAGGTCAGCCCTAGTTACAGGAGAAATCAGCAATTAATTAAAAAATAAAATGTAATGTTAAATGTCCCCCAAAGATCTAGTCTGACCTGATGGTGGGGCACAAAGTGTAAAATAATATTTTTTTTTAACATTTTAATGAGAAAAATAATCACAGCTTCTAGCCCAGTTCTTGGCTACCATAACCTAAACATTCCTAATATCAAAATGACCTTTATGAAAAGAAGACATTCATAAAAAAAATATATAAACATTTGTTGCATGTTGTGCCATTAGCAAAAAATATAAAAGTAAGAACAGACTTTTTTACCTTTTTACAAAAATTCCTGGTTTATAAAAAAATTTACAAAAAATAATGAAATAAAAATGACAGCACCATGTATCACTGGAAAAAGAAATTATTTACAAAACAGAATGGGAAAGTTAAAGCTTTCAAAGATGCATGTGCTAAAAAACAAATGGAAAATGCATCTTGCCAGGAATGGAGGGGGGGGGGGGGTGATAAATGGCCCAAGTCTTGAATTAAAGATAGTTTAGGTGACCTAGATCAGAGCCACATGTTTATCTAGACGTCTTCAGGACACAAGGGTACGGTGTGTGTATGGGCGCATCTAATGTTCTCTCAGAAGTCACAATTGTGCTACACATTTAAGGGGGAAAGCCACCAGTCCATTCTCTATTATTGCATCACATAATACAGAGATGGTAAAGATGGGTTTGTCATTTTATTCTATAATGCAGTACATGATAAGTCATAGTTTAACACTTTTAGAAATACAGAAAAAACCTATTCTGGCTGCCCAGTATATGCATATATACAGTGCATGCTCTTTTCACACTACCATCATCTGCTCATATTGTATCCATGACGCTAGAGTTTTCAAACGAGTTTCAATGAATCCTGACATATTCCATTGTATTATATTGCTGTCTGCAAAGTTTCTATCTGTTTTATTACATCATGAATTATGCTGACCAGGCTTCATGAAAAAGACAGCAAACTCAGTGCAGGTGTGAACAGAGCTTTAGTTGCAGCATGCTACATCTGCGTGTGTAAACCATATAGCTGCTAGTTTCCTGAAGACTTTAGGAAACGTCCCTCAGGTTTTCCCCCATTCCCATTAGAAACCAACAACCATTTCAGGATCTTTTGCTTTATGATTTTTCTTCCATCGTTGGTGGCAGATATACAAGGGTGCTTTCACTGGCCACATTCTCACAGGTCCATTATTTCGAGGCAGGAAACACCTGGCGTACATTCTGCTCCAGAATAGGAACTGAAATATCCTGTTATAATGGCAGAAAACAATTCCCAACATTTATTAGCACATGAACTGAAACCCTAGTAATGTATGTTATAGCAGCTCACAATTCTAGCCACAGGAGAATCTGTTCACGAGGAAGTTTCACAGTTTGTTTTAACCTAATTTCAGGAATGTTTAGCATTAATATTTAGTAATGTCGTAAGGAGATCTGCCTTGTAAGTGTATTATCTCACCTTATGTTAAGATATTTATTTCTTATTGGGGGAGGGAGACCTGTGGTGGTCTTTGTTTTTATCTAAACCCCAGTTTATATAAGAAAGCCCTTGTAAACCCATACAGATTTCCTGTCTGAGTCCCAGGAGCACATTACTTGCAGTATGTTTTGGTACTTACTAGACTGGGACTGACCATACACTAGATTGCAGTCGGCCAAGTGTGCATGTGTTCTCAATAGGCAGAAGTGAGTAAGGCTACTTTCACACTAGCGTTTTGGCTTTCCGTTCAGGGATCTCGCAAGCGGTCCAGACCGGATCAGTTTTGCCCTAATGCATTCTGAATAGAAAAGGATCCGCTCAGAATGCATCAGTCTCCATTCCGCTCTGGAGGTGTACACCAAAACGCTGCCTGCAACGTTTTTCTGTCCGTCCTGGGATGCGGAGCGAGACTGATCTGTCCTGACACACAATGTAAATGGGGACGGATCAGTTTTTTATGCCACAATAGAAAACTGATCAGTCTCCCATCGACTTTCAATGGAGTTCCTATTATAGCTCCATATAGCATAGTACAGTTTCTGCAGGATCATGCAATTACCCTTTATATCTGTTATCTTTAGATACTGCAAGACATTGGTGAGGGAAATGTATCATTCCCCCATGTCAGTTTTCTGATGTGTAAAAAAAAATAATAATAATAATTTGCAAACCTTGTTTGGCAACTTTTTACATGCCATTGTACCTAAATACAGGCACAAGTGTCATTTCTATGTCGCCTTAACCACTTTCTGAAAAGGGGAGGGGGCAGGGCCAGCAGCCCCAGCACATTTATCTTCTTTTTATGCCAGTTTTTGGGATAAAACAAGACTAAAATCTTTGGCCTCATTTATGACCAGGCCTGCGCCTCATTATAATTTAGTTGCTTATTTCGGCAGCACAGGCGATATCTTAAACGGGTGCAAAAACGCCACTCTGTGATAAGTTTCCCCCTGGATCTCAAAACTGATCAGCTAGTTTTTGCATTCGGTTGCTGTTGGACCCACCAAAATAGGCCAACTGGAAATCCGAACCCCTGTGTTTGTGGAAGAACCATTCAAGGAAAAGATGTTTTGGTTCTTTGGGCTTCAGACAAAATCGTCCAATGTCTGGTGATTCCCCCCACACTAAAAACAAGGTTGCAAACTACACATCAGAACATGATTTTTAACTGTGATTGGGATAAGTATATCTTAAGTGTCTTTTCATTATATTAGTTGTCACGACAGTGGTAATATGACAGGAATGGTTCAGTACAACAGAGCAAGAAAAAGACTAAAGTCTGTCACTGAAGGGGTTACATTGAAGCCAAAATTGGAAGTGAAGAAGCAGCAGGCACTGAAGACACGAGCATTGTTATTATGGACTTGTATCGTACACTATTTGCTAATAGCAAGTAGTGCCCCGATCTACATCTCATTTGTCCTCACTGGTTGTTTTGGTGTTTTTTTGGCATGCTATTTGACATATAGCTTAGGGGTTTGTGTTTTTGGTTTTTTTATTTTTATTATTTTTTTGCTTTTTATTTTATTAAGCATCTTCATCCTGTCAGAAAAGCACCGATTTTAAGGAATCGTAAATTACTCGCGTGCCTTCTCTCAATTTCTGTTAAGATTTATTAGAAATCTCGCTGCTTGTGTGGAAATTTCAGCACAAGTCTGTCAGTAGTCTGAGGACAGCATCACCACAAAATGCCGCTAAATGAGCAATAAAATGGTGTTCTCTGCTGTGACAGCAGGGTGCTGAGGGCATGCCTTGTCTACGGATACCCTAAGAATGTCATTTTACATGTGTTGTATAGGGACTTACTGATCAAGGTCTGGAGACATCCTTCAAAAAGTATTTTTCTAGAGTAATTTGACAATTTCCAGGGCAATCTGCTTGTTCTGAAATGGAGTCAGTTACGCTGAAGTTCAGCAGAAATGCTGCCACATAAGACTATATTTATACAATCTCCTGAAAAATAGAAGAATTTCCGGTTTCTATATGGATTGTAAACCTCTGCTTAGAAATTGGAATCCCTTATTTGTGCAAATGGACAATTTACGGCGCGAGGAGAGAAATTCAAATGAAAAATTATTTTTGTATATTTTTTGTGCACAGTAAATTTTCTTGTAATTTAAACAATACGAATTGCTTCTGACAATTTTTTATTTAATGGATGTTGATATAATGTTGACTAGAAAGATTTAAAGTTATTAAATATTCAAAAACTATGCAACTTGATAGCTGTATCTGTGTCTTATTTACTGTGGATACAAATATGGACCAATGGCTGCTGTTCAATTGTTGTAGAAATTTATATTAGCATGGATTGGACGTCACACACAGGTTTTTAGAGGCTTTTTTGCAGTAAAAACACCAGCTCGGATGTTAGTTGAGGTCTATGGGACATATGAAACACAGGACAAATAAAGTGGCAGGTCATCATAGAAACATACTGAATCTCCAATAAACTACAATGATAATTCATTGCAGTCTGTGGGAGAAGCAATTAGACGATCACATGTTTAAAGCCAGACACACGTGTGCGTCAGTGCTAGGTCCCGTTCTGACATCTGCCCCTCTGACAAGATCGCACAGCATTATAATGATTTATAATTAGTGTGTGACCCTGATAGTCCTGAAGTGTACTACACTGACAGCATTTCTCGCATTGAACTTGCGTGTGTGTGTCTAAGTCCCCTAAGGGGGCTTTAAGTATTAATGAAGTAAAAATAAAGAAGTAATCAGTCATACACACTCCAAACTGATATCAATAAAAAAAAACAGATTGACCAACAAAAAATGAGCCCTACACAAATATGTAAATGTAAATATTAAAAAGTTATAGGGGTCAGAATAAGACTATGCAAAGAAATATTTTTCAATTATTTTTTTTTCCAGTAGTAAAACAAGAAAATCTATGTGAATGTGGGTATCATTATAATTGTACTGATCTGGAGATTTAAGTTGACATGTCAGTTTTAACACATAGGGAATACAGTACAAACAAAATCCATAAAACTGTGGCAAACTTGGAATCTTTTCCAGCTTCCGACTACATTGTATGCAGTATTAGGCCACTTTCACACCTGCGTTTTAGGTGCGGATTCGTCTGGTATCTGCACAGACGGATCTGCACCTATAATTCAAATGCTTGTATCCGTTCAGAACGGATCCGTTTGCATTACCATGAATAAAAAAATAAATAAAAAAATAAATAATTTTTTATATATTTTGTTCATGATAATGCAAACGGATCCGTTTTCATTTGCATTGAAAGTCAATGGGAGGCGGATCCGTTTTCAATTGCACCATGTTGTGTCACTAAAAACTGATCCGTCCCCTTTGACTTACAATATAGGTCAGGACTAATCCGTTTGGCTCAGTTTCATCAGACGGACATCAAAACGCTGCAGGCAGCGTTTTAGTGTCAGCCTCCAGAGCGGAATGGAGGCTGAACGGAGCCAAACTGATGCATTCTGAACGGATCTTTATCCATTCAGAATGCATTGGGGCCTTGAAACGGATCTCACAGGCAGACCCAGAAACGGCAGTGTGAAAGTAGCCTAAAATAGTGTCCTCAAAAAGTACAACTTGTCCAGCAAAAAACAACCCCTCATATGGCTATGTGAATAGAAAAGGGGTTAGAGTACCTGTCACCACAAAATGCAATCTGCAGCTGAGCAGATTGATGTATAGTTTTGTGGGAAAAGATTTGGTAAAACATGCAATACATTTTTAAACCTTTTAATGTTTAAAATGCCACTGTAATTTCATTAAACTTTTGATATGTTATAGGGACATATCGAAATTTTAGATCAGTGGGGGTCTGAGCGCTGAAACCCCCACAATCACTTGTATAACAGCAAAAGTTTAATGAAAGTAGAGTGCCACTTCGAGCGCCCCTTGTATAATTTTCATTGACTGAAAGCAATTTATGTATACACTTTACACAGAGAATGCTATCAATAACTGAACACCTCCTATCATGACTGACAGTTATCTATGTATACACACTTACACAGAGAATGCTATCTGGAGTCAGAAATAGCAGAGATTTAAATGTATAAATTAGAAGAGGATCACATCTTTGGCACAAACTCGGAAAATGGAGTTTACCATATCCATCAGAGCCAGATACCGCTGGGAACTGTGGATCCCTGTTGACTATGCAGGAAAGCCGCTGGATCCCATTATAAAAGCCAGCATTTGTTCCAGAAAGCTGTCAAATCTCATTGCAGTCATTGGTGAGCTGACTGCATCAGACCATGCTGGATACAGTAAACTTTAGCAGTCTGTTCCTCAGATTACTGGAGTTTGTGGCAGACATGTAAACATAGCCTTACAAGTTTTACTGAATCTTTTCCCTCCTGCTCTATACCACTGCATTTGTGCTGCCACACTACAATCTTTTCCTTTGGATGATCCGGTGTTGTGACTGCGCTGCCAGGAAATGCTCATCAACTGGCTCCAAAGAGTCTTTATTCGCACTACGTGTTACGACAGTGGAATGCTCCCTTTCTCTGTTCTAGTAATATAGAAAACCCAAAACCTTAAGTGATCCCTCATGTGAGCGGTGTCCAACAAATACCTGAATTTACATAAACCATAAATTCAAATCCCAGAGAGACTACAAAAATGGTAATGTAGGAACTCCTCCTATTTCAGATCCACTTACACTGCTTGACCCAGAAACCCAGCCATATACGGTCCACAAATTTCAAGACCTTATCCTTGATTTTACAGAATGCAATCTAAACCCCACTGTCCCCATTTCTCAAATTACTATACATGATATTTCTGTTGAAGATCCGATTGCCACGGGAACAGAGCACAATCTGTCTAAGCCCGATGCAGTCACACCTACCACTAGTTCAGTTTTTTGTTTTAGAACTTTCAACAACTTTAACCAAGACTTTGATACCACAAATCAGCAGTCCCAAATCAGTACTAACCATACAAATACCTCGACGCACAAAAAGAAAAGAGAGACCAGAGGGAAAAGAGGAGGTAGAAAACAAAAAAACAAAAAACACACTACTAACAAAGAAGGGGAAAATAACCCTGTATTCAAATTATCCAGCCATGTCTTGGAAAAAGAATTAAATCAGCCTGTTGGAAAAGGGACTATCCTTTTGTCCCACCACAAGAGCAAATGAATTTGATTTTTGGATTTGAACAAATTTGTCAGAAAACGAAGACAAAATTGACATTATGCCCTGAAGTGTTTGAAAAATGGTGCCACTTTGTCCACAATGATACCTTAATATATATACAGTATCCACATGTGGAAGTCAGATTCACCTCCAACTTCAATCCTAGTAAGGGAGTAAAGGGCCCTTCTTAGAAACCTTTGCAAGTCCTGGTGACTTCAGACCTGAGAAAACTGCCACCACCCATAAGTACATGAAAGAAGGTTTTAACAAGGGAATTCTACTAAAGATTCCCAGAATGGCCTCCTTCTACAAGTTGCCTAAAATTCACAAAAGTCTGGAACACCAGCCTGATTGACCTAGCATTTCAGGTGTAAACACTTTGAATAGAAATCTCTCACACTATGTTGATCTTTTCCTGCATAAATATGTAATGTTTGCAATCCCAAAAACAATCGTACAATTCTTAGATTTTTTATTTTTATTGTATCAACCTTATAGCAGAAAACATATATTTAAAAAAAGTAAATGGTCAGACACCTCAATACACCACACAGTGAGTGCCATATGTGGGTAAGTGTAATCAAAAAGAATATGCAATAATGACTGTCTGTGCTCCAGAGTATACAAACATAACACACAGGATATGCTTGCGTATTAGTCTCCTAAATTCAAGTGTTGTTAAGCCAACACTTTCCATAATAGATGACTCTGGCTGTACAGCAATTGATAGAATATGTGATTCTGTGTTTTTTTTTTGTGCTGGAAGAATCTAAAAAATGCACATGCCCTCTGAATTCAACTGCTGTGTCCGGCATCTCACCTCCTAAGCCCCCCTGCTCCAAATGTTCATCAAAGACAACTAGAGGAGGAGGACAAAAAATGGCAGCTATTGATGGCAACCACAGAGGGACAGCTTTTGGGGCAGTATATTGTGCTACATTGTGTTATTTGGTTCTGCTGGGATGGTATTTTGCACTATGGTATTGCTGAACCCACCTACTTGTGTTGCCCCATCTTCTGTTCATTTGAACCTGCCTACAAAATCGGGGCACTTTTTTTTTTTTTTTTTTTCTCCAGGTACACTTTAAGTTCCCAGTCCGCCCCTGGTCCCGGTTGTGTTCCTGGATGGTAACTCCGTACAAGTTCTTAGATAGTCTATAAGTGATAAGGGGTAAAGGTGGTAAGAGTCCGGAAAGAGCTGAGTCTAACCATAAAATTTCCCAGTGTCTCGTTAATGCCAGTCTTATTTCTCTCCATTGTGAGTTGTATGTTGATATGAAATGTACCTTGTCATCATCTTGGGGTATTTTCCAATGGGGATTTAACAACCGATCTCTTTTGGTTAGTTTGGCTCTGAAATACCCAGTTTGGATGTTCCTCTTGCTACATCCTCTGGCAACTAAATGTTCTCTTAACTCCTTGGCCTGTCTCTCAAATAACATGAAAGTGGAACATATTCTCCTCGTCCTCAAAAATTATATAGGATTACTTTTAATCAAGCATATATGATGTGCAGATTGAGCATGCAGCAAGGAGTTAACAGCAGTTTCCTTTCAGGTCCTGGAAAATGGCCTAATCTCAGCTGACCTCCTTTAGGAAGGAAACATCCAAAAATGCAACCTTACACAGTTGGTTGTTTAATAAACTGCAAACTAAGCTATAGAAACCAGTGTCAGACAGCTGCTGCCAAGGCCAATAAGATAATGGGTTGCATCAAAAGGGGCATAGATGCCCGTGATAAGAACATAGTCCTGGCACTTTACAAATCACTAGTCAGACCACACATGGAGTACTGTGTACAGTTCTGGGCTCCTGTAAACAAGGCAGACATAGCAGAGCTGGAGAGGGTCCCGAGGAGGGCAACTACAGTAATAACTGGAATGGGGGGACTACAGTACCATGTAAGATTATAAAAATTAGGGTTTTTCACTTTAGAAAAAAGATGACTGAGGGGAGATCTAATTACTATGTATAAATATATCGGGTCAGTACAGAGATCTATCCCATCATCTATTTATCCCCAGGACTGTGACGAGGGGACATCCTCTGCGTCTGGAGGAAAAAAGGTTTGTACGCAAACATAGAAGAGGATTCTTTACGGTAAGAGCAGTGAGACTATGGAACTCTCTGCCTGAGGAGGTGGTGATAGTGAGTACAATAAAGGAATTCAAGAGGGGCCTGGATGTATTTCTGGAGTGTAATAATAATCAACTTGCAGGATGACAGGCCGAACTGGATGGACAAATGTCTTTTTTCGGCCTTATGTACTGTTACTACACAAACCCACTTTATAAGTGAGTTTGATGTATAGATCATTCCATCAAGGAATGGGGAAATGAGGGAAATCTGTCTCCCTCCCCCCCCCATCCCCAGGAAAAGGTTGGCCTTTATGCTGCCCGGATGAAGAATATGTATGGATGGGTTCTGCCAGGATTTTTGACACCTGCCCTTTATTTGTAATATTTATACTAGTTATGCTATGAATTTTTATTACTGGTATCTTAAGGTACTACATTTGAATCATGAATTATCCATACCAATCATGGTCTGTGTTTCTTTTTGTACTTTGATCATACTTAATCACATATGGCACCCACTGTGAGGTATATTGATGTGTCTGACCACTTACTTGTTTTTTTTTTATACATTTATTCTGTAATAAAGATACAATATTTTTATCAAATCTAAGCATTGTACGATTGTTTTGGGGATTGGTAGTCTTAGCCTTTGGCTCGCACTTCCAAGTGATATCTTGTGTATTGTGTCCTATGTGAATTGTGGTATCAATTTAGATCAAAAACACCACACAACTTATTCTTGATCTCAAATCCATCCAGTGGAAAGAGACATACCTGCTAATGTCTATGGACATGTCCCAATATTACACATGTGTTGGGTCTAAGGGCAGTTAGGCTAGCATTACACAGAGACCATGACATGATTTATGCACAAAGTGATTTCATAGTAAAGAGTATACAATTTGTATTTGAACACTATCTTCATGGGGGCATTTCGAGGACGCCCACATTATTAATAACCCTAACTACAAAACCAAACTATTTTTCAAATGGTACATATGTAACGGTCAGCAGAGGAAGAGACCGTAGAGCAGGACTCAAGTACAGTGCAGCAGACAAGGAGGCTGAAGTAGAAACCGGCTTTATTAAAGGAGAACTCTAACTGCCGGAAAAGCAGATTTACAATATGAACAGCTTGAGAATTCACAACAAAGATAATGGAAATTTGCATAAAGAACACAAATGAATCACAAACACAAGTACAGACAATAGCAGGCTACTCTCTTCTAGGTAGTCCTATCTGTCCCCGCTACCCGGGGTGCACCTCTACGGTGCACTAAACTAAATCCTATTCCACTATGTCCTAGCTCAGGTTAGCATCAGTGCACTCACAGTTCGGTGTCCGGCACATGCAGGCAGGTACAGTCTGGGTCCCGATCTGGTTGCTTGCTTGCTTGCTTCAGCGTGGCTCAGCTCTGGCCTCTCTTTGTAGTCTCTGTAACTCTGGTTAGAGATAATCAGCAGCTCTGGACGTGTAATCAGGCAGGGCCTGGAATTCACTCACAGTTCCTCTGGTAAGTGCCTCACACTACAGCAGTCTCTCTTCTACACCAGGACACATCAGCTCAGTCAGAGAGCAAACACACTCTAATGTCCCAGATACTGTGTCAGCAGGCAGGGAGAAATCACTCTAATCTTCCCTGTGGATCTCCCTCTCAGTGCACAGCGTCCTTCTTCCTGTGTACTCAGACACCTTCAGCCCAGGCCCTCTGCTCAGCCCGGGAAAAACACTTAACTCCTTGTCCTCTGGAAACAACTCCTCTCACTGTCCTACTCAGCCACAGTGGCCTCTGGTGGCTGGAGGGAAACATGACAGTCTGCTATATATATATATATATGTGTTGGAAATGTTGCTGGATGATCAGGGCTGCCTCTTACACATAGATTACATAATTATCATTTGGAATGGAGGTGAGGAAGAACTCCAGGGATTTGTATGAGACCTCAGTTGCAACAACTGGGGCATAACACTGATCCCCAACTGGTCACGTTCCGAAACAGAATTCTTACACCTTCTCATATCGATCAGTCCTGATGGGTGAAACTGCAAGCTCAAACATACTTTAAGAGTGTTGAGGTGAACAGCTTTGTGGATTTAGCAAGTGTCCATTATAGGGAGTAGTTCAATAACATTCCATACATACAGTACAAGAGAATGAGAAGAACTTATCAGTACAAACACCTTTAAAGCACAATCTAAGGTTCTGTATAACCAGACATAAAGGCTACACCAAGACTTTAATGTCATCACAAGACCATTGCCTCCAATCTAAAATTATGCCTACCAGGTCAAACACAACTTTCAGTGCAGTTTTGTGATCACATACATATGGAATATCAGGAATGTCATTAAACAATACTGGCATATCCTACTTGAAGATCCCTATCTAGCTAGTATCCTCCCGAACTTTCCCCATATAACCTTCAGAAGATGTCCAACCCTCAAGAACCTTCTGGCCCCCGAGTCAACTCAAAACACATGGAGTAAGAAAGTGTTCTCTAAGTTTGTTCCCCAAAATAGTTGGATCCTTTCGTTGCAACACCAAGAAATGCTTATGTTGCATAAATATACAACATTGCGGGAAATCCTTCAAATCAGCCACCATAGGTGAAACTTTTATCATCACATCATTTTTCATCATGTCATATACCTTATATAATGTCCATGGGTTACAGTACATTGGGTGCACATCTCAACAATTAAGGTGTAGGATGAACACTCCATGGCAGATAGATCAAGGCATCATTCCCTCGACACAGTTGGGGGTCATTCATCAAACTAGTGTAACGTAGAACTGGCTTAGTTGTCTATAGCAACCAATCAGATTCCTATTTTCCGAATTAGCTGTCCAAAATGAAAGGTGGAATCTGATTGGTTGATATGGGCAACTAAGCCAGTTCTACTTTACACCACTTTGATAAATAACCCCAAGTGTCTCTAGACACTTCTCAGAGTACCATCCAGCGAACCCAGAGGTCCTTCAAATGACACCTCAAACAAATACCATCCTGTCACCAGACAGAACGGTACAGTTAATAAAGTGGAAGAATTATTGGATCTATAAAGTGAACTGTCTATCTCCATGTGGCTTAAAGGAACTTTTAGAGAATGTATATTAATGGACTTATATAGAGTGCACTAAAATCTCTTTTTTATTTATTTTAGAAATTGTGTACTTTTGGAGTGTGAGAGGGGATCCACCAAAGTTTTAGGAGAGCATGTGGGCCACATTGTGTTGTTGTCCCGGGTCAGACTTGAACTTGGGACCCTGATGTTGTAGGATACTGGTGCTCACCATGGAGGCACTGTGCTGCCTTTATACTAGTCAGTCTATTGCCCAGCAAGCAAACCTTTCTATCAATCAGCTAACAGCTACTTTGACAACAGGAACGACCTGAATTAAGCTAGAATGCCCACATGACAGGCAGCCCTCTTTGAGTCACGTGACATTCAGCACGCAGTTTGAGTGATAGTGGCTCTGTTTTATAGTTCAAGCCCTTAAAATATATTCAACATTCCTTCTTATGACTATTTTAACATGATCATTTTAAATTATTTTATTTGAATTGCCTTGTATACATTGTAACTGTTTACAACACCTCCCCTGGGAGGAGCTTCGTCTTTTAAATTGCCCAATTGTTTGTCTTCAATATGACTGGACCTGATTGCGGGATTATTTCGCCCTAGTAACGTGTAGCCCGAATAAAGATATACATTACATGGCAGTGTGGTCATGATACCGGATCATCCTATCGCTGTCCCGATTATACCCTCTTGTGTGCTTGCCGTGTGGATCCGGGGACATGTGCTAGCTGTATACTGATCCTCTGTCATACATGGTGTTGTGCCCTATCACATAACCATCGAAGGTGAGCAACCCATTTATCTTTCACAGTGTCTTATACAGAAATGTATTACACTAGGAGCGCCATGTTTCTTTTATCTCTCTATACCACTCATTCCACTTTTGAAAACTGGGTATGGTTGGCTACGTTAATGAGTTTCACTGCAGATTTATGACTGGGACTTTATTAAAAAGTCACAAAAAAAGTCCCAGAGCGACGCCATGTGGTGGTGAGGTAGCATTTCTAGATAAAAGCATTAGGTTTAAAGATCATCCAAACTTCAAGCAAAATGCACTGATAAATTTGTTGCAAAGGAGGCCAACACAGACCGAAGGAAAACTGACTTCAAGCTTCAAATACAACCCTCATGATAATTTCCCCCATAGTGTGAAATCGCCCTAAAAAGTGTTTATTCATACTTACAAATTGGCTTCAGTTTTGCCATCAACCAGCTTCCTCCATGGTCTTCACCCCCTGGAAGATTCCGTTTTATGGCGAACCTAAAGTTGCCACATTTCAAATTGCTGCGCTTGATGCAAAACCCATGACATGAACCTTACACAGTTTTCACACTACAGTAGAGATGCATAGCTTTAACAATCAGCAACCTGCCTGAGAGGGCTTTTCCACTTAGGCCTCTTTCACACGAGCGTATCCGGATGCATCCCGGTACATTGCGGCAAACCCGCACGAGTAAGTACGCAATTGCAGTCAGTTTTGACTGAGATTGCGTTCCGATGTTCAGTTTTTATTGCGCGGGTGCAATGTGTTTTGCACGAGCATGATAAAAAAACGACTGTAGTACCCAGACCCGAACTTCTTCACAGAAGTTCGGGTTTGGGTTAGTTGTAGTGTAGATTGTATTATTTTCCCTTATAACATGGTTATAAGGGAAAATAATAGCATTCTGAATACAGAATGCATAGTATAATAGTGCTGGAGGGGTTAAAAAATAAAATAAAAATGTAACTCACCTTAATCCACTTGTTTGCGCAGCCGGCATCTCTCCTGTCTTCATCTGTGAGGAAAAGGACCTTTGATGACGTCACTGCGTTCATCACATGGTCCATCACATGATCCATCACCAGACAACACTTGCGATTTGCTTGCAGTAAAGAATAGATTATTATTTAACTCACATCCTACTCAAAGTTTTCCAGCCGAGCTCTATTTACCAGGCCGCATCAGTGATGCCACATCGACAATATGTCAGCACTGCAGCCAGTCACTGTCCTCTTTGGTGCACCACTGAGGCCAATGATTGGCTGCAATGGTCACATGTTGTCAAGAGCAACAGTGTGGGATCTGTCAGGTAAGTAATGATTTATATTATTGCAGGTGGAACGCATGTGTTTTACAGTTTCTTACTGAAACCAGACAACCCCTTTAAAGGGCATCTGTCAGCAGACTTGTACCTATGACACTGGCTGACCTGCTACATGTGCACTTGGCAGCTGCTGGCATCTGTGTTGGTCCCATGTTCATATGTGCCTGCAGTGCTGAAAAAACAGTTTTAATATATGCAAATGAGCCTCTAGGAGCAACAGGGGTGTTGTTGTTACACTTAGAGGCTCAGCTCTCTGAGCAACAGCTTTGACATCTGAACTTTGACAGGACCAGACATGATGACGTTTACATTGCCTGGTGCCATCAATGAAAGTGGAGAGGCCGCCGTTGTAGAGAGAGCTGAGCCTCTAGGAGTAACAGCAACACCCCCATTGCTCCTAGAGGCTCATTTGCATATATTTAAACTTTTTTCAGCAATGCGGACACACGTGAACATGGGATCAACACAGATACTGTACCTTCAGCTGTCAAGCGCACTCGTAACAGGTCAACCAGTTCCTTTGATTCTGAAGTATGTGCCAATAACCATAAATATTTAAATCAGTGGTCTTACTAGAAATCCAAGCATGCAGAAAGCTGGAAAGCCAAAGGTTACATACTAAGTGCATGGATGATCAATGCCTGCCTTATGGTACTTTCACACTAGCGTTTTTCTTTTCCGGTGTTGAGTTCCGTCCTAGGGGCTCAATACCGGAAAAGAACTGATCAGTTTTATCCCCATGCATTCTGAATGGAGAGCAATCCGTTTAGGATGCATCCAGTTCAGTCTTTTTTTGACTGATCAGGCTTTTCAGAAAACCGTAGCATGTTGTATTTTTACCTCCAGCCAAAAATCCGGAACACTTTGACTGAACGCCGGATCCGGCATTTTTCCCATTGACTTGCATTAATGCCGGATCCGGCGCCGTGTGTTCAATCATACCGGATCCGGCTTTTGCATGTTAACCTCTTAAGGACATAGGGCGTACAGGTACGCCCTTGTGCCCTGGTACTTAAGGACACAGGGCGTACATGTACGCCCTGTGCATTTTCGATCACCGCCGCACGGCGGGCGGTGATCGGAACCCCGTGCCTGCTCAAATCATTGAGCAGGCACTTGGAGCAAATGCACCGGGGGGTCCGGTGACCCCCCATGTATGCGATCGCAGAAAACCGCAGGTCAATTCAGACCTGCGGTTTTCTGCGTTTCCGGGTTATTCTGGTCTCTGAAGTCCCGATAACCCGGAACAGGATGGTGATGGTGGTGTGATTTCACCCCACCAATCACCATCCAGTGATCCTGAGTGGTGATGGTGACATCACCACTCAGGATCACTTTCTGATTGGTCTGTGGGCGGTCCGGCGGCAGATTCAAAAGAGGCAGGCGCTCCTCTCCTCCTCCTTTTGTGTTCCGGAGCCGGAGGAGAGAGGAGCTGCCTGCACGTGTCTGCTGCACCCGATCTGTGCCCCCCAGGACCATATCTGTGCCCCCCAGGACCCGATCTGTGCCCCCCAGGACCCCATCAGGTACATAGGGACAGCTAGGGAAAGTTTGGTTTAGGCAGGGAAAAAAAAAGGGAAAGTTAGTTTCTGAACTTTGATTGCATCACCCTAAGTTAGGGTGTCTGGGGTCCACAGCACAGGGGTGCTGCCACTTGCCCTGTTACGAGCGATCGATACGAGCGATACGAGCCTGTGATTCCTGATTTTGTAGGCCAATCAGGAATCCAGATTTCCACAGTGGGCTACACTGAATATGACTTTTTTTGTCATTTTTTCAGTGACCCACTGGTAAATCTGATGGTGGAGCAGACGAATCTGTACGCCCAACAGTTCGTCGCTCAACACCCGGGCTCCTTTTTGGCCAGGCCCGGTGGCTGGACGCCGGTCAGTGCAGCCGAAATGAGGACATTTTGGGGCCTCGTGCTGCATATGGGCCTGGTCAAAAAACCCAGTGTCAGGCTGTACTGGAGTGGGGACGTCCTATACCAGGCCCCACTTTACAGTACAGCCATGACACGCTCCCGGTTTGAGGCCATCCGGAAATGTCTGCATTATTCCGATAATGCAGCATGTCCCCCCCGAGGTGATCCTGCCCATGACCGTCTGTACAAGATACGGCCGGTCATCGATCACTTTGGGGCCAAATTCATGGAGGCCTATGTACCTGGAAGAGAGGTCGCGGTTGATGAGTCTCTCATTGCGTTCAAGGGGAGACTCATTTTCCGCCAGTATGTGCCCTCCAAGCGGGCGAGGTATGGCGTGAAGCTATACAAAATTTGTGAGAGTACCTCAGGGTACACTTACAAATTTCGTGTATACGAGGGGCGAGATTCCCGGATTCAACCCCCAGAATGTCCCCCCACTCTGGGTGTTACCGGGAAACTTGTGTGGGACCTTATGTACCCACTGCTGGATAAGGGTTACCACCTTTACGTGGATAACTTTTATACCAGTATCCCCTTGTTCCAGTCCCTTGCCGCCAGATCCACGTCCGCTTGTGGGACCGTGCGGAAAAATCAACGCGGCCTCCCTGCCCACCCCCTCCAGGTACCTATCCCCAGGGGTGAGACCCGTGCCCTTACCACTGGAAACCTGTTGCTGGTCAGGTATAAGGACAAGAGGGATGTCCTTATGCTGTCCACAATTCATGGTAACGGCATCACCCCTGTCCCTGTGCGAGGTACCGCGGCAACGGTCCTCAAGCCCGATTGTATCGTCGCTTACAATCGGTATATGGGAGGAGTTGATCTCTCTGATCAAGTCCTCAAGCCATATAACGCCATGCGCAAAACCCGGGCATGGTACAAAAAAATTGCGGTCTACTTGGTTCAGGTTGCCATGTACAACTCTTTTGTACTATCCCGAAGCGCTGGCAGCACAGGGACATTCCTCCAGTTCTATGAGGCAGTCCTCAAGGCCCTGATCTTTTCGGACCGGGAAAGAGCAGGCCGGAGTACCTCGGGAACTGTAGGTGCCCGGATCGTCCCTGGCCAACACTTTCCAGGTGTGGTCCCCCATACTGGAAAGAAGGGACGAACCCAAAAAAAGTGCAGAGTGTGTCGCAGGAGGGGGATACGGAAGGACACGACTACTCAGTGCGACACTTGCCCCGATCATCCGGGCCTCTGCATTGACGGTTGCTTCAGGAAGTATCACACTTCCATGGAGTACTAAATTTATATCCCAATTTAGCACTGACATCGGATAAAAAAAAACTGGTTCTCAGACTTGAGACACCCAAAAAAAAAAAAAAAAATTTATTAAAAGTAGACATATTAGGTATCGCCGCGTCGGTAATAATCTCCTCTATAAAACTACCCCATGACCTAACCCCCCAGATTAACACGGTCAAGGAAAAAAAAAAAAAAAAAGGTGCAAAAAATGTTTTTTTTTTTGTCACCTTACATAATAAAAAGTTTAATAGCAAGCGATCAAAAAGTCATATAGCCCCCCAAAAAGTGCCAATAAAGCCGTCCGCTCATCCCACAAAAAATGAGCCCCCACATGAGATAATTGGATTAAAAAAAAAAAAAAAGGACCCTTAGACTTTAGAGATACCCAAAAAAAGATTTGTATCAAAAAAGATAATATAGTCAAAAACCTAAATAATTGTAAAAAAAAAGTAGACTTATTAGGTATTGCCGCATCCGTAAGAATCTCCTCTATAAAAATATCCCATTACCTAACCCCCCAGATTAACACAGTTAAAAAAAAAAAAAAAAAAAAAAAACGGTGCCAAAACCGCTATTTTTGGCACTTTTCCATTTCAATCCGTTTTTTCCGGTAACAAAACAAGGGTTAACAACCAAACAAAACTTAATATTTATTACCCTGATACTGCAGTTTACAGAAACACCACATTTGTGGTCGTAAACTGCTGTATCATTAAAAGGGAGGCCGCAAAAGGAAAGGACCGACATGGTTTCTGGAAGGCCGATTTTAATGGCCTTTTTTATTGACACCATGTCCCTTTTGAAGCCCCCCTGATGCACCCTAGAGTAAAAACTCCCCAAAACTGACCCCATCTAAGAAACTACACCCCTCAAGGTATTCAAAACTGATTATACAAACTTCATTAACCCTTTAGGTGTTCCTCAACAGTTAATGGCAAATGGAGATGAAATTTCAGAATTTCAATTTTTGGTAACCTTGCGTCACAAAAATGTAATATAGAGCAACCAAAAATCATATTTACCCTAAAAATAGTCCCCAAAAAAATGCCACCTTATCCTGTAGTTTCCAAAATGGGGTCACTTTTAGGGAGTTTCTACTCTAGGGGTGCATCAGGGGGCTTCAAATGGGACATGGTGTAAATAAACCAGTCCATAAAAATCAGCCCTCCAAAAACCAAACGGCGCACCTTTCCCTCTACGCCCCGCTGTGTGGCCGTACAGTAGTTTACGGCCACATATTGGGTGTTTCTGTAAACGGCAGAGTCAGGGCAATAAAGATACAGTCTTGTTTGGCTGTTAACCCTTGATTTGTTAGTGGAAAAAATGGGTTAAAATGGAAAATTAGACAAAAAAATGAAATTTGCTAATTTCATCCCCATTTGCCAATAACTCTTGCGCAACACCTAAAGGGTTAACGACGTATGTAAAATCAGTTTTGAATACCTTGAGGGGTGTAGTTTCTTAGATGGGGTCACTTTTAGGGAGTTTCTACTCTAGGGGTGCATCAGGGGGCTTCAAATGGGATATGGTGTAAATAAACCAGTCCATAAAAATCAGCCCTCCAAAAACCAAACGGCGCACCTTTCACTCTATGCCCCGCTGTGTGGCCGTACAGTAGTTTACGGCCACATATTGGGTGTTTCTGTAAACGGCAGAGTCAGGGCAATAAAGATACAGTCTTGTTTGGCTGTTAACCCTTGCTTTGTTAGTGGAAAAAATGGGTTAAAATAAAAAATTTGACAAAAAAATGAAATTCTCAAATTTCATCCCCATTTGCCAATAACTCTTGTGCAACACCTAAAGGGTTAACAACGTATGTAAAATCAGTTTTGAATACCTTGAGGGGTGTAGTTTCTTAGATGGGGTCATTTTTGGGTGGTTTCTATTATGTAAGCCCCGCAAAGTGACTTCAGACCTGAACTGGTCCCTAAAAATGTAGTTTTTGTAAATTGCTGAAAAATTTCAAGATTTGCTTCTAAACTTCTAAGCCTTATAACATCCCCAAAAAATAAAATATCATTCCCAAAACAATTCAAACATAAAGTAGACATATGGGGAATGTAAAGTCATCACAATTTTTGGGGGTATTACTATGTATTACAGAAGTAGAGAAACTGAAACTTTGAAATTTGCTAATTTTTCCAAAAATTTGTTAAATTAGGTATTTTTGGGTGCAAAAAAAATATTTTTTTGACTTCATTTCACCAGTGTCATGAAGTACAATATGTGACGAAAAAACAATCTCAGAACGGCCTGGATAAGTCAAAGCGTTTTAAAGTTATCAGCACTTAAAGTGACACTGGTCAGATTTGCAAAAAATGGCCTGGTCCTAAGGTGTAAAAAGGCTGTGTCCTTAAGGGGTTAAACACGAAAAATGTGAAAAAAAAGTCCATAAATGGCGGATCCGTTTTTTCCAATGCATTTTTTCATTGTGATCAGAATCCTGATCAGGATTCAAATGTAATCCGTTTTCCCGGATCCGGGGGCAGTTCCGGTAACGAAATTGCCCTCCGGATTCAAACAACGCTAGTGTGAAAGTACCCTAAGTGGTGTTTTACCTCTGAGGTCACACAGGCTACACTACTTTCCAGATATTCCTAAGGATTAGCAGATTTTTTTATACAAAGATATTTAAAATGGTCTGTATACTTAAGAACTTTTAATCCAGACTCTCCGATTTCGGGTGCAGTGGAGGCAAAACAGTCTTGGGCTACTTTTACACTAGCGTTTTGAGTGATATTGTGCAGAATGTAATGTACATTTCAATGTACGTGGCTGCATCCACAAAAAGTATGTTCTCTCTCAATGTAATGTTGAAAAATTCAATAAAAAGATTGAAAACAAAAAACTGAAGCGTTTTCTTCCGCTATTGAGATCCTATGATGGATAGTTTTTTGTTTTCAATCTTTTCATTGTCAATAGGGACAAAACTGAACTGAATGAAACGGAATGCACTAAAATGCATTCCGTTCCCTTTGGTTGTGCTCCCATCGCAGACAGAACAACACTACAAGCAGCGTTTTTCTGTCCGCGATGTGGTGCGGAGCAATACGGATCCGTCCTGACACACAATGAAAGTCAGTGGCGATAGATCCGTTTGTATTATTGTAATGGAAGCGTTTCTGCAGATCAATGACGGATCTGCAAAAAAAAAGAATGACATCTGCATACATAACTCTTATCCTAGTCCCCTCTCACCCCAAATCCCATCACTTGACTCATTCCTAATCATAACTGCAAGTGGTTCTATCACAATTGCAAACAACAATGGGAAGAGGGGGAATCCTTGTCAAACGAAAAGATCTAGATTATATACCATTAATCAAAATATTAGCTTCAGGTTCTGGTAAAGCGTCCTTACCTAGTTAATTAATTCCGGCCCTACTCCCACCCTTCAACACACACCAGAGATACTACCAGAAGCTCCATCACTTTTCATTACTGAGTAGAGGACCAGTCTGGGTACCCAGAGCAGTTTTTCTTTTCCAATAGAGATGAGCGAATCGAAGTTGACAAAGTGGAATTCAATTCTAATTTCAGGAACAATTTAATTTGCACCGAATCCGAATTTCCTCACGCTTCATGGTAACAAATCGCATTTTTTCCTAAAATGGCTGCTGCACGTATGAGGACATGGAGCAAGGAACTCTGGGGAGGCGTAATTGCCCATAATGCCATGCATGCAGCCAGTCAGCAGCAAGCCAGCCCTGGGATGTCACAGCCCTATAAATAGCCTCAGACATCTTAGATTCTGCCATTTACCAGTGTACTTAGTGCAGGGAGAGATGTCTGCAGGCGCTAGGGACAGTGCTAGAAAAAACTTAATTGTGCTAAAAAAAAACGCTAAAAAAAAACGATTTACAAGTCCAGAGAAAGATTATTCAAGGTGTAGGGAAAGGATAGGGAGGAATAATTCCGCAACATTTATGTACTGGTTCAGGAGGGGAGGTTACAGCCAGGGTAATAGGAACAATCCTATTACACCTTGCTGCGCTGACTGGGTACCCAAATTGCCATTATACGGCTCTGTAATTCCAGCATCAAACCGTTCTTGTTATTCGGGTGTTACAGCCATTAACATAGAAACATAGAATGTGTCGGCAGATAAGAACAATTTGTCCCATCTAGTCTGCCCAGGGTTTATTACAAGGAAATATGTGTACGTCTTATTTGCCCTTGTGCGGTGCAGTTATATGTTCAAAAGAATTTTTTAGCTTGTATTATTGGGGAAAAAAGGGCTTATTAACCGTTGTGTGGTGAAGTGCTAAAATTACAGCACTTTTTGTCGTGTATTAGTGGCAAAATAAAAATATATTTGCCATTCAGCGGTGCAGTTATATGTTCTAAAGCCCTTTTTTGTGTGTATTAGCGTGGGAAAAAAAGCGCTGTGTGGTGAAGTGAAAAAATTACAGACTTTTTTGGGGTTGTTTTAATTTCCTTTTTATTTATTTATTTGTTCTAACAGTATGACAGACAGAAAAGTGCCAGGCCCTGCACAGGGAGTGGCAGAGGCCTAAATGTTTCTGGCGCAGGCAGAGGTCGCAGCAGAGTAAGGGGCCATGGCAGCAGGGGTCACTTCGAGAGGACTGAGCTCCCAGTGTCAGCTAGCGGTCGTGTCTTGACCAGCAACCCAGCGGTTCTTGAATGGTTGACTCAAGTGACATCAGACACCTCCAGCCAAGAGTCAGTCAGTTCATCAGACACAATCCTTAGTTGGTATGGCCCGGGAGCAAGCCCTGTGCCCTCACCTGTCCTCAACCTGCTTCTGTCCTTTTCTGTTCCCTCAGCCAGAGAAGTATTGTATGCTGAGGGTCAGTTCCACTATACAGTAAGGACGAGATACTAGAAGACAGTCAGCAGCTACTGGCAAGCCAAGATACTCCTATAAATGCAAAACACACCAGCAGTAATGTTCAAACAAATCTTTATTAAACATATATGCATACAAACACCATAAATTAATGATAAATCATTAAAACCCAGTGGGGAAATACAGAAAAGTGTGGATGAACCCCCCCCAAAAAAAACAAAAAAACTGTATGTATATCAATACATTGTTGTTGTATCAGGTTGCCACTGCTTGTGTGGTACTCCGGGTACCGTATCAAACAAGATGGAATGATCAGTGCACTCAAATATCAGTCACCTCAATGAATACTCGAACATATCCCGGGTTTAACTGCCAACCCTGGGCGGCTTGAGGAGACCAATGAGCATAATGTGTATGCAAAGGACAGCTTGCTCCCGGTGAACCCTAACAAGCAGCAATACTGGCATACTCAGTACATAACAAGTAAATAACCAACCTGGCTGGGGGGCGGCCGACGACCGTTTCGCTCACTGGCTTTTTCACAGAGAACTGATGGCTTGTGCCAAGCCGAGGTGGAGAGTCCCAAGCCGTCATTTATTTGCCAAAAAGGCAGTACCAGCCATGCACACACATGTAGAACAGAAGGTGGTCCAGTCCTTGAGCCTGTTGGTGCCGACGTGTGGAGCTGTAACTACGGTCAGGGAGAATACATGTCCTTTACGGCCCACTGGGTGAATGTGGATCCTGCACAGCCACACTAGCCACTTGGCCAGGTGATGCCGCTTCCGCCTCTCACGCCTTTGGTCCTCCAACAATGTCCGCCTCAGCCTCCTCATCCTCCACCGTGTCCTCAGCCTCCACTGCAGGGACAATTCACAGTGCTCCTCCAGCATACCACATGTGCAGGGCCCAGCGGTGTTGCGCTGTTATGCACCTCGTTTGCCTGGGCGAACTGAGTCACACAGGGAAGAAACTCCTCTGTGTCCTTCATCAAGAAATCGAATCCTGGCTTTCTCCCAGACAACTCAAAATCGGGACAATGGTCACTGACAACGGGAAGAACATGGTGACAACGTGTTCAATCCATCCTCTCGCAGGTCTGACCGGGGGGGGCCCTCTGCTTTCACGTTCCACTGCCATGGCTGCTGGGGAGGGGTGGGTGACCGGAACAGTACCAGCTCCATCAGCAGCAGCCTGAGTCTAGAGTCGCTGATGAGCAACTTTCTTCACCCGCATAGTGAAGAAACTACTCACTAGCAGCAGCTAGACCTGGAACAGGACCTGAACCAGCAGGTGGTGGCATACTTAGACAGCACCCTGCCACTCCACATTGAAGATCCACGGGATTACTGGGCAGCCAAACTTGATTTGTGCCCGCAACTGGCAGAGTGTGCCCTGGAAAAGCTGTCCTGCCCGGCCAGTAGTGTGGCATTAGAGCGGGTGTTTAGTGCACAGCGGGGGCCATAGTTACCCCAAGAAGAACTCACCTGTCCACCCAAAATGTGGAGAAACTGACCTCTGTCAAGATGAATCAGGCGTGTATCAGCCAGGATTTCCACCCACTAATGCCTGATGCATCAGACTAGATCATCCATGGTGCCACACCAACACTGACAAAAGAGACCGGTTTCTTCTGGCTACCTGCCTCAGCTACTATTCTGATGCTGCCACCAGCCTGATGCCAAGTGCTCCTTCTTACACCCACCATCGGGTACTGTTATTGCCACCCACCTCCCCACACTGTCACCTTGCCACTCTGTGGCCTCCTGATGCTGCTGCCACCTCCACACTCTGTCACCGGGTCACTCTGTGGTCTCCTCATGCTGCTGCCACCTCAACACTATGTCACCTTGCCACTCTGTGGCCTCCTGATGCTGCTGCCACCTCCACACATTTGTCACCTTTTGCACTCTGTGACCTCCTGATGCTGACCGACCTCCACACTGTCATTGTACCACTCTGTGGCCTCCTCCTCATGCTGCTGCCACCTCCAGACTCTGTCATAGGGCCACTCTGTGGACTTCTCATGCTGTCCCCACCCTCCCCACTTCATGACTGGGCCACTATTTTGCCTTTCGGCCTGGATGACATCATCATTTATTTAAACCTTCTTCTGATCTTTTTTTATTTTGATCAAATCTCTTTTTATTAATTAAGAGAATAGTACAATTCCAGAGTAATACAATTTTGTGATACAACATATCAAACAGGCATAAGAGGTAAACTATTACAGTAATGTGAGACTGTAAACATTAGCTCTCAGGGAAAAAGGGAGTAGGAGGGTCAGAGTGGGGGGAAGAATAGTGGGAGAGGGAGGAAACCGGGGATTGAGTTAGGGGGGACGTATTGCAGTGGTATCTTGTAGTAGTAGTAGTCAAAAATCAACTTTTATTGTTGTAGTTAGAGTCTGGTGGTAAGCCAATCGGTCTAGGCGACCTACTCAAGAGGTCTGCCGTAGCTATAAATACATTTTCCCAGGGACAGGTTTAAATATTCACATTTGTAACGAAGCTATATAGTAAAGCCCCTATATATTTTCCATGTCCTCAGGAATCTGCTGCGTGTGTGTGTCTCCCAGTGTGCTAATTCTTTGAAACAATATATTTGATCTACCTTCTCCATCCAAGCACTGATGGAGGGAGTAGAGTTTCTTTTCCAGAGGTAAGGTATTAGTAAACGGGCTGCCGATATAAGCATAGTGGGTAAATTGTTTTGGGGGTAAAAGTGTTTAAAGGGCACCAGAGCAGTGATTTGTATGTAAGGGACAATGCTCTTCTGGGGGGGGTTGGGTTTCCCAATTAATTCTTCTAGCCAGGTTTTGGAGCCGGGTGGTGTGGATGGTAAATTGATTATTTTTATGTCCTGACAAAAATCAAGGAGAGGTGTAGGGACGGGGCTTTCTGGACTCTGAGTAGCTCAAGGGTTTTATCCCACGATATGTTGCCATCTGATTGAAAGATCTCCCTTAGGGAGATGTTAGCTAGTGAAGCCCAGATTGTAGTAAGGCCAGAGGGGTATTGGGGAGAGAGAGCCATACGGTTTGTGACTTGAAAAGCTCAGACCAAGTGACTAGAGCTCCTCTTAGTATAGTAGGGTGGGTGGGGTCATTCGTGCAAGGCTTGATTCCCCAGAGTATTAACATTTCCTTGGGGGTTAGGAGGAATTTTTCTAAATCTGCACATAAGTTCAGGAGGGTAGTGGATAATAGGGAAAGGCATCTGTTAATTTGTGTTGCTTTGTAATATTCATGAAATCCGGTAGCCTGAAACCACCCAACCTCCTCTCTCTAGTCAAGATAGAATAGGCTATCCTGGCCAATCTACCTCCCCAGAGAAAAAGTGAAGATTTTTTGTGGTAGCCAGATTGGGAGCACTTGTAAGAGGTACAGGATTTTAGGGACTATGTAGGTTTTGAGGTAGTTTTTTCGGCCTATCCAAGAGATGAAAGGGAGTTTAAGGGACCTGACATGTGTGCGAATCGAGTGAAGGAAGGATGTGTAGTTTAAGGTATAGAGGTCTTTTGGGTTGGTTGGAATTTGAATTCCTAAGTATTGTATACTTTTGGGTGCCCATTTAAATGGCGTGAGTTTTTCCAATCTAGTTACCGTGCTTTTTGGGCAGGATATGTTCAAAGCTACTGACTTGCTGTAATTTATTTAGACGTTGGATAATGATCCAAACTCGGCAAATATAGACAATAATCTGGGGAAGGAAGTTAGCGGATTAGATGTTGTAATAAGGAGGTCATCAGCGAATGCAGCAGTCGAATGTGTATGGTGGCCAATTTTCACTCCCTGTATCTCCGGGTCCTGTCTTATAAAATGCCAGCTCACCCTATCAAAGGCCTTTTCTGCATCTGTGCTGAGTAGGGCAAGGGGATTGAGGGTTGAGAGTGCCCATGTTATCAGTCTTAATAGACGTACAGTGTTTTCCTTCCCTTGCCTACCGGTGACAACGCCACCTCTTCTTGGTCGATGATATTGGGAACAATTATTTGGAAACCTTGGGCTAATATCTTTGCCCACCATTTTACATTCGTATTGAGCACGGATATTGGTCGGTAACTTCCGCAGTCGAGAGGGTCTTTCTTCTCTTTGTGAATGACTGTGACGTCGGCTTCCAAGGCTTGAGGTGGTAGGGAACCCCCATTTAATAGATAGTTGCAAAAGCATTTAAAGCTCATAATTAGGGTTGTTTTGAAGGTTTTGTAATATTGGATTGTAAACCCATCTGGTCCTGGACTTTTCCCGGATGGTATAGAATAGAGTACCTGAGAAAGCCCTTTCTCCGTTATCAGAGACAATAGTTGTTCAGATTGTGCCGGGTTCATAGTGGGTAGATGTAGGGATGCGAGAAATGCAGTAGTGGCAGCTGGAAGTGAGCTCTGTGGGGATAGAGGGGAGGTCTGTATGTTGTATAGATCAGCGTAAAAATGTTGGAAAACCTTTGCAATGTCTGGTGTAGATTTGAGATGGGTACCCTTGGAGTCCCTAATCTCTGAGATAAAGGAATCAAGGTGCTGTTTTCTAAGTAGGGTAGACATAAGTTTATTGCCCTTGTCTCCATGGACATACATTTTGAATTTGGCTGTGAATAACGTCTTGGCTGATGTGACATTCAAGAGGTTTTTCAGTTCGGTTCTAAGTTTTGCGAGCTCTTGGGTGGTATTCCTATCGATAGTCTGCTTATGCAACACCTCCAATTTGGAGATTTGGGATAGCAAGGTGGTAAGTGCTGCGATCAGTTTTTTTTTTATTCTGGAACCAAGAGCAATGAGCTCACCCCTGATAACTGACTTATGTGCTTCACATGAGATGGAGGGGGAAGTTTGATCTTGGGTATTGAAGCTAAAATATTATTTTAAAATGGGTCAGCTATCAGGGTTTCATTGAGCCGCCAGTTCCATAGAGGCACATTGCACCCTCCTCATAAGAACTTACTAACAATAAATAAGACATCACAATCTGGGTTGGATAAACAATGGCCGCAATGCTTTATTATGGGTTACCTTAATTAAATTAACACCAGAATAGATTATCGTAAATAATTAAATAATTATAAATACTTCTCCAATAAATAATTCAATAACCCATAAGCATAATCAATTAATTCGAACTACATCCACCCAGCTACACTGAGTGATTCTGCCCCACTAACTCAGCAAAGCAACAAAACCTCTCTTTTTTTTTTTTTTTTTTAAAGGGGGGGCAGGGGTGATGCTCCTCTTCACTCTTCAGACTGGCCACGAACCACCGGAGCAGCTGCAATATAAAGGGGACAAGATTCCCGCCGCAAACCTCAGAGCAAATCAAATCTCCGGAATTCTCCCCCAGCAACCGCTCTCTACTAGGGATGAGCGAACTCGAACTGTATAGTTCGGGTTCGTACCGAATTTTGGGGTGTCCGTGACACGGACCCGAACCCGGACATTTTCGTAAAAGTCCGGGTTCGGGTTCGGTGTTCGTCGCTTTCTTCGCGCTTTTGTGACGCTTTCTTGGCGCTTTTTGAAAGGCTGCAAAGCAGCCAATCAACAAGCGTCATACTACTTGCCCCAAGAGGCCATCACAGCCATGCCTACTATTGGCATGGCTGTGATTGGCCAGAGCACCATGTGACCCAGCCTCTATTTAAGCTGGAGTCACATAGCGCCGCCCGTCACTCTGCTCTGATTAGCGTAGGGAGAGGTTGCGGCTGCGACAGTAGGGCGAGATTAGGCAGATTAACTCCTCCAAAGGACTTGATTAACTGATCGATCTGCAGCTGTGGATCATTGAGCTGCTGATCCTCAATTGCTCACTGTTTTTAGGCTGCCCAGACCGTTTGTCAGTCACATTTTTCTGGGGTGATCGGCGGCCATTTTGTGTCTTGTGGTGCGCCAGCACAAGCTGCGACCAAGTGCATTTAACCCTCAATGGTGTGGTTGTTTTTTGGCTAAAGCCTACATCAGGGTGAAGCTGTCACACCAAGTGCATTTAACCAGCAATAGTCTGTTTATTTTTTGGCCATATACTACATCAGGGGCAAGCTGCGCCTGTCACCAAGTGCATTTAACCCTCAATGGTGCGTTTGTTTTTTGGCTAAAGCCTACATCAGGGTGAAGCTGTCACACCAAGTGCATTTAACCAGCAATAGTCTGTTTATTTTTTGGCCATATACTACATCAGGGGCAAGCTGCGCCCGTCACCAAGTGCATTTAACCCTCAGTAGTGTGGTTGGTCAAGCTATCACACCAAGTGCATTTAACCAGCAATAGTCTGTTCATTTTTTGGCCATATACTAAATCAGGGGCAAGCTGCGCCCGTCACTAAGTGCATTTAACCAGCAATAGTCTGTTCATTTTTTGGCCATATACTACATCAGGGGCAAGCTGCGCCCGTCACCAAGTGCATTTAACCCTCAGTAGTGTGGTTGGTCAAGCTGTGACACCAAGTGCATTTAACCAGCAATAGTCTGTTCATTTTTTGGCCATATACTACATCAGGGGCAAGCTGCGCCCATCACCAAGTGCATTTAACCAGCAATAGTGTGGTTATTTTTTGGCCATATCCCAGTCTAATTCTGTCACTAAATCCATACCGGTCACCCAGCGCCTAAATACTAGGCCTCAAATTTATATCCCGCTAAATCTCTCGTTACCGCTGTCCTGTTGTGGCTGGGAAAGTTATTTAGTGTCCGTCAAAGCACATTTTTTGTTCTGGGTTGAAATACAATTCCCAATTTAGCAATTTAAAAATTTAGTGGTTTCTGCTGTATCAGAGCTATTTGAAATCTATCCCTAAAAGGGTATATAATATTCAAGGTGCACATAGGGTCATTCAGAATAACTTCACACACCCGCTACTGTGCATTTCCAAGTCTAATTCTGTCACTAAACCCATACCTGTCACCCAGCGCCTAAATACTAGGCCTCAAATTCATATCCAGCTAAATCTGTCGTTAGTGCTGTAGCTGGGCGAGTTATTTAGTGTCCGTTCAAGCACATTTCTTGTTCTGGGTTGAAATACAATTCCCAATTTAGCAATTTCATAATTTAGTGGTTTCTGCTATATCAGAGCTATTTGAAATCTATCCCTAAAAGGGTAGATCATATTGAAGGTGCACATAGGGACATTCAGAATAACTTCACACACCCGCTACTGTGCATTTCCAAGTCTAATTCTGTCACTAAACCCATACCTGTCACCCAGCGCCTAAATACTAGGCCTCAAATTTATATCCAGCTAAATCTGTCCTTAGTGCTGTAGCTGGGCGAGTTATTTAGTGTCCGTTCAAGCACATTTCTTGTTCTGGGTTGAAATACAATTCCCAATTTAGCAATTTCATAATTTAGTGGTTTCTGCTATATCAGAGCTATTTGAAATCTATCCCTAAAAGGGTATATAATATTCAAGGTGCACATTGGGTCATTCAGAATAACTTCACACACACCCGCTACTGTGTATTTCCAAGTCTAATTCTGTCACTAAACCCATACCTGTCACCCAGCGCCTAAATACTAGGCCTCAAATTCATATCCAGCTAAATCTGTCGTTAGTGCTGTAGCTGGGCGAGTTATTTAGTGTCCGTTCAAGCACATTTCTTGTTCTGGGTTGAAATACAATTCCCAATTTAGCAATTTCATAATTTAGTGGTTTCTGCTATATCAGAGCTATTTGAAATCTATCCCTAAAAGGGTAGATCATATTGAAGGTGCACATAGGGACATTCAGAATAACTTCACACACCCGCTACTGTGCATTTCCAAGTCTAATTCTGTCACTAAACCCATACCTGTCACCCAGCGCCTAAATACTAGGCCTCAAATTTATATCCAGCTAAATCTGTCCTTAGTGCTGTAGCTGGGCGAGTTATTTAGTGTCCGTTCAAGCACATTTCTTGTTCTGGGTTGAAATACAATTCCCAATTTAGCAATTTCATAATTTAGTGGTTTCTGCTATATCAGAGCTATTTGAAATCTATCCCTAAAAGGGTATATAATATTCAAGGTGCACATTGGGTCATTCAGAATAACTTCACACACACCCGCTACTGTGTATTTCCAAGTCTAATTCTGTCACTAAACCCATACCTGTCACCCAGCGCCTAAATACTAGGCCTCAAATTCATATCCAGCTAAATCTGTCGTTAGTGCTGTAGCTGGGCGAGTTATTTAGTGTCCGTTCAAGCACATTTCTTGTTCTGGGTTGAAATACAATTCCCAATTTAGCAATTTCATAATTTAGTGGTTTCTGCTATATCAGAGCTATTTGAAATCTATCCCTAAAAGGGTAGATCATATTGAAGGTGCACATAGGGACATTCAGAATAACTTCACACACCCGCTACTGTGCATTTCCAAGTCTAATTCTGTCACTAAACCCATACCTGTCACCCAGCGCCTAAATACTAGGCCTCAAATTTATATCCAGCTAAATCTGTCCTTAGTGCTGTAGCTGGGCGAGTTATTTAGTGTCCGTTCAAGCACATTTCTTGTTCTGGGTTGAAATACAATTCCCAATTTAGCAATTTCATAATTTAGTGGTTTCTGCTATATCAGAGCTATTTGAAATCTATCCCTAAAAGGGTATATAATATTCAAGGTGCACATTGGGTCATTCAGAATAACTTCACACACACCCGCTACTGTGTATTTCCAAGTCTAATTCTGTCACTAAACCCATACCTGTCACCCAGCGCCTAAATACTAGGCCTCAAATTTATATCCAGCTAAATCTGTCCTTAGTGCTGTAGCTGGGCGAGTTATTTAGTGTCCGTTCAAGCACATTTCTTGTTCTGGGTTGAAATACAATTCCCAATTTAGCAATTTCATAATTTAGTGGTTTCTGCTATATCAGAGCTATTTGAAATCTATCCCTAAAAGGGTAGATCATATTGAAGGTGCACATAGGGACATTCAGAATAACTTCACACACCCGCTACTGTGCATTTCCAAGTCTAATTCTGTCACTAAACCCATAACTGTCACCCAGCGCCTAAATACTAGGCCTCAAATTTATATCCAGCTAAATCTGTCCTTAGTGCTGTAGCTGGGCGAGTTATTTAGTGTCCGTTCAAGCACATTTCTTGTTCTGGGTTGAAATACAATTCCCAATTTAGCAATTTCATAATTTAGTGGTTTCTGCTATATCAGAGCTATTTGAAATCTATCCCTAAAAGGGTATATAATATTCAAGGTGCACATTGGGTCATTCAGAATAACTTCACACACACCCGCTACTGTGTATTTCCAAGTCTAATTCTGTCACTAAACCCATACCTGTCACCCAGCGCCTAAATACTAGGCCTCAAATTTATATCCTGCTAAATCTCTCGTTAACGCTGTCCTGTTGTGGCTGGGAAAGTTATTTAGTGTCCGTCAAAGCACATTTTTTGTTCTGGGTTGAAATACAATTCCCAATTTAGCAATTTCATAATTTAGTGGTTTCTGCTATATCAGAGCTATTTGAAATCTATCCCTAAAAGGGTATATAATATTCAAGGTGCACATTGGGTCATTCAGAATAACTTCACACACACACGCTTCTGTGCATTTCCAAGTCTAATTCTGTCACTAAATCCATACCGGTCACCCAGCGCCTAAATACTAGGCCTCAAATTTATATCCTGCTAAATCTCTCGTTAACGCTGTCCTGTTGTGGCTGGGAAAGTTATTTAGTGTCCGTCAAAGCACATTTTTTGTTCTGGGTTGAAATACAATTCCCAATTTAGCAATTTCATAATTTAGTGGTTTCTGCTATATCAGAGCTATTTGAAATCTATCCCTAAAAGGGTAGATCATATTGAAGGTGCACATAGGGACATTCAGAATAACTTCACACACACCCGCTACTGTGTATTTCCAAGTCTAATTCTGTCACTAAACCCATACCTGTCACCCAGCGCCTAAATACTAGGCCTCAAATTTATATCCAGCTAAATCTGTCCTTAGTGCTGTAGCTGGGCGAGTTATTTAGTGTCCGTTCAAGCACATTTCTTGTTCTGGGTTGAAATACAATTCCCAATTTAGCAATTTCATAATTTAGTGGTTTCTGCTATATCAGAGCTATTTGAAATCTATCCCTAAAAGGGTAGATCATATTGAAGGTGCACATAGGGACATTCAGAATAACTTCACACACACCCGCTACTGTGTATTTCCAAGTCTAATTCTGTCACTAAACCCATACCTGTCACCCAGCGCCTAAATACTAGGCCTCAAATTTATATCCAGCTAAATCTGTCCTTAGTGCTGTAGCTGGGCGAGTTATTTAGTGTCCGTTCAAGCACATTTCTTGTTCTGGGTTGAAATACAATTCCCAATTTAGCAATTTCATAATTTAGTGGTTTCTGCTATATCAGAGCTATTTGAAATCTATCCCTAAAAGGGTATATAATATTCAAGGTGCACATTGGGTCATTCAGAATAACTTCACACACACACGCTTCTGTGCATTTCCAAGTCTAATTCTGTCACTAAATCCATACCGGTCACCCAGCGCCTAAATACTAGGCCTCAAATTTATATCCCGCTGAATTTGAATACAATACATTGGGCCAAATAATATATTTGTTGTTGTGGTGAACCATAACAATGAGAAAAACATCTAGTAAGGGACGCGGACGTGGACATGGTCGTGGTGGTGTTAGTGGACCCTCTGGTGCTGGGAGAGGACGTGGCCGTTCTGCCACATCCACACGTCCTAGTGTACCAACTACCTCAGGTCCCAGTAGCCGCCAGAATTTACAGCGATATATGGTGGGGCCCAATGCCGTTCTAAGGATGGTAAGGCCTGAGCAGGTACAGGCATTAGTCAATTGGGTGGCCGACAGTGGATCCAGCACGTTCACATTATCTCCCACCCAGTCTTCTGCAGAAAGCGCACAGATGGCGCATGAAAACCAACCCCATCAGTCTGTCACATCACCCCCATGCATACCAGGGAAACTGTCTCAGCCTCAAGTTATGCAGCAGTCTCTTATGCTGTTTGAAGACTCCGCTGGCAGGGTTTCCCAAGGGCATCCACCTAGCCCTTCCCCAGCGGTGAAAGACATAGAATGCACTGACGCACAACCACTTATGTTTCCTGATGATGAGGACATGGGAATACCACCTCAGCATGTCTCTGATGATGACGAAACACAGGTGCCAACTGCTGCGTCTTTCTGCAGTGTGCAGACTGAACAGGAGGTCAGGGATCAAGACTGGGTGGAAGACGATGCAGGGGACGATGAGGTCCTAGACCCCACATGGAATGAAGGTCGTGCCACTGACTTTCACAGTTCGGAGGAAGAGGCAGTGGTGAGACCGAGCCAACAGCGTAGCAAAAGAGGGAGCAGTGGGCAAAAGCAGAACACCCGCCGCCAAGAGACTCCGCCTGCTACTGACCGCCGCCATCTGGGACCGAGCACCCCAAAGGCAGCTTCAAGGAGTTCCCTGGCATGGCACTTCTTCAAACAATGTGCTGACGACAAGACCCGAGTGGTTTGCACGCTGTGCCATCAGAGCCTGAAGCGAGGCATTAACGTTCTGAACCTGAGCACAACCTGCATGACCAGGCACCTGCATGCAAAGCATGAACTGCAGTGGAGTAAACACCTTAAAACCAAGGAAGTCACTCAGGCTCCCCCTGCTACCTCTTCTGCTGCTGCCGCCTCGGCCTATTCTGCTGCTGCCGCCTCGGCCTCTTCCTCCGCCTCTGGAGGAACGTTGGCACCTGCCGCCCAGCAAACAGGGGATGTACCACCAACACCACCACCACCACCTCCGTCACCAAGCGTCTCAACCATGTCACACGCCAGCGTTCAGCTCTCCATCTCACAAACATTTGATAGAAAGCGTAAATTCCCACCTAGCCACCCTCGATCCCTGGCCCTGAATGCCAGCATTTCTAAACTACTGGCCTATGAAATGCTGTCATTTAGGCTGGTGGACACAGACAGCTTCAAACAGCTCATGTCGCTTGCTGTCCCACAGTATGTTGTTCCCAGCCGGCACTACTTCTCCAAGAGAGCCGTGCCTTCCCTGCACAACCAAGTATCCGATAAAATCAAGTGTGCACTGCGCAACGCCATCTGTAGCAAGGTCCACCTAACCACAGATACGTGGACCAGTAAGCACGGCCAGGGACGCTATATCTCCCTAACTGCACACTGGGTAAATGTAGTGGCAGCTGGGCCCCAGGCGGAGAGCTGTTTGGCGCACGTCCTTCCGCCGCCAAGGATCGCAGGGCAACATTCTTTGCCTCCTGTTGCCACCTCCTCCTTCTCGGCTTCCTCCTCCTCTTCTTCCACCTGCTCATCCAGTCAGCCACACACCTTCACCACCAACTTCAGCACAGCCCGGGGTAAACGTCAGCAGGCCATTCTGAAACTCATATGTTTGGGGGACAGGCCCCACACCGCACAGGAGTTGTGGCGGGGTATTGAACAACAGACCGACGAGTGGTTGCTGCCGGTGAGCCTCAAGCCCGGCCTGGTGGTGTGTGATAATGGGCGAAATCTCGTTGCAGCTCTGGGACTAGCCAATTTGACGCACATCCCTTGCTTGGTGCATGTGCTGAATTTGGTGGTGCAGAAGTTCATTCACAACTACCCCGACATGTCAGAGCTGCTGCATAAAGTGCGGGCCGTCTGTTCGCGCTTCCGGCGTTCACATCCTGCTGCTGCTCGCCTGTCTGCGCTACAGCGTAACTTCGGCCTTCCCGCTCACCGCCTCATATGCGACGTGCCCACCAGGTGGAACTCCACCTTGCACATGCTGGACAGACTGTGCGAGCAGCAGCAGGCCATAGTGGAGTTTCAGCTGCAGCACGCACGGGTCAGTCGCACTACAGAACAGCACCACTTCACCACCAATGACTGGGCCTCCATGCGAGACCTGTGTGCCCTGTTGCGCTGTTTCGAGTACTCCACCAACATGGCCAGTGGCGATGACACCGTTATCAGCGTTACAATACCACTTCTATGTCTCCTTGAGAAAACACTTAGGGCGATGATGGAAGAGGAGGTGGCCCAGGAGGAGGAGGAGGAGGAGGAAGAGGGGTCATTTTTAGCACTTTCAGGCCAGTCTCTTCGAAGTGACTCAGAGGGAGGTTTTTGGCAACAGCAGAGGCCAGGTACAAATGTGGCCAGCCAGGGCCCACTACTGGAGGACGAGGAGGACGAGGATGAGGAGGAGGTGGAGGAGGATGAGGATGAAGCATGGTCACAGCGGGGTGGCACCCAACGCAGCTCGGGTCCATCACTGGTGCGTGGCTGGGGGGAAAGGCAGGACGATGACGATACGCCTCCCACAGAGGACAGCTTGTCCTTACCCCTGGGCAGCCTGGCACACATGAGCGACTACATGCTGCAGTGCCTGCGCAACGACAGCAGAGTTGCCCACATTTTAACCTGTGCGGACTACTGGGTTGCCACCCTGCTGGATCCACGCTACAAAGACAATGTGCCCACCTTACTTCCTGCACTGGAGCGTGATAGGAAGATGCGCGAGTACAAGCGCACGTTGGTAGACGCGCTACTGAGAGCATTCCCAAATGTCACAGGGGAACAAGTGGAAGCCCAAGGCCAAGGCAGAGGAGGAGCAAGAGGTCGCCAAGGCAGCTGTGTCACGGCCAGCTCCTCTGAGGGCAGGGTTAGCATGGCAGAGATGTGGAAAACTTTTGTCAACACGCCACAGCTAACTGCACCACCACCTGATACGCAACGTGTTAGCAGGAGGCAACATTTCACTAACATGGTGGAACAGTACGTGTGCACACCCCTCCACGTACTGACTGATGGTTCGGCCCCATTCAACTTCTGGGTCTCTAAATTGTCCACGTGGCCAGAGCTAGCCTTTTATGCCTTGGAGGTGCTGGCCTGCCCGGCAGCCAGCGTTTTGTCTGAACGTGTATTCAGCACGGCAGGGGGCGTCATTACAGACAAACGCAGCCGCCTGTCTACAGCCAATGTGGACAAGCTGACGTTCATAAAAATGAACCAGGCATGGATCCCACAGGACCTGTCCGTCCCTTGTCCAGATTAGACATTAACTACCTCCCCATAACCATATATTATTGGACTCCAGGGCACTTCCTCATTCAATCCTATTTTTATTTTCATTTTACCATTATATTGCAAGGCTACCCAAAGTTGAATGAACCTCTCCTCTGCCTGTGTGCTAGGCCTAAATATATGCCAATGGACTGTTGCAGTGGTGGCTGACATGAAGCCTGATTCTCTGCTATGACATGCAGACTAATTCTCTGCTGACATGAAGCCAGATTGTCTGTTACGGGACCTCTCTCCTCTGCCTGGGTGCTGGGCCTAAATTTATGACAATGGACTGTTGCAGTGGTGGCTGACGTGAAGCCTGATTCTCTGCTATGACATGCAGACTGATTCTCTGCTGACATGAAGCCAGATTGTCTGTTACGGGACCTCTCTGCTCTGCCTGTGTGCTAGGCCTAAATATATGCCAATGGACTGTTGCAGTGGTGGGTGACGTGAAGCCTCATTCTCTGCTATGACATGCAGACTGATTCTCTGCTGACATGAAGCCAGATCGTCTGTTACGGGACCTCTCTGCTCTGCCTGTGTGCTAGGCCTAAATATATGCCAATGGACTGTTGCAGTGGTGGGTGACGTGAAGCCTCATTCTCTGCTATGACATGCAGACTGATTCTCTGCTGTCATGAAGCCAGATTGTCTGTTACGGGACCTCTCTGCTCTGCCTGTGTGCTAGGCCTAAATATATGCCAATGGACTGTTGCAGTGGTGGGTGACGTGAAGCCTCATTCTCTGCTATGACATGCAGACTGATTCTCTGCTGACATGAAGCCAGATTGTCTGTTACGGGACCTCTCTCCTCTGCCTGTGTGCTAGGCCTAAATATATGCCAATGGACTGTTGCAGTGGTGGCTGACGTGAAGCCTCATTCTCTGCTATGACATGCAGACTGATTCTCTGCTGACATGAAGCCAGATCGTCTGTTACGGGACCTCTCTGCTCTGCCTGTGTGCTAGGCCTAAATATATGCCAATGGACTGTTGCAGTGGTGGGTGACGTGAAGCCTCATTCTCTGCTATGACATGCAGACTGATTCTCTGCTGTCATGAAGCCAGATTGTCTGTTACGGGACCTCTCTGCTCTGCCTGTGTGCTAGGCCTAAATATATGCCAATGGACTGTTGCAGTGGTGGGTGACGTGAAGCCTTATTCTCTGCTATGACATGCAGACTGATTCTCTGCTGACATGAAGCCAGATTGTCTGTTACGGGACCTCTCTCCTCTGCCTGTGTGCTAGGCCTAAATATATGCCAATGGACTGTTGCAGTGGTGGCTGACGTGAAGCCTCATTCTCTGCTATGACATGCAGACTAATTCTCTGCTGACATGAAGCCAGATTGTCTGTTACGGGACCTCTCTCCTCTGCCTAGGTGCTGGGCCTAAATTTATGACAATGGACTGTTGCAGTGGTGGCTGACGTGAAGCCTGATTCTCTGCTATGACATGCAGACTGATTCTCTGCTGACATGAAGCCAGATCCTCTGTTACGGGACCTCTCTCCTCTGCCTGGGTGCTGGGCCTAAATTTATGACAATGGACTGTTGCAGTGGTGGCTGACGTGAAGCCTGATTCTCTGCTATGACATGCAGACTGATTCTCTGCTGTCATGAAGCCAGATTGTCTGTTACGGGACCTCTCTGCTCTGCCTGTGTGCTAGGCCTAAATATATGCCAATGGACTGTTGCAGTGGTGGGTGACGTGAAGCCTCATTCTCTGCTATGACATGCAGACTGATTCTCTGCTGACATGAAGCCAGATTGTCTGTTACGGGACCTCTCTCCTCTGCCTGTGTGTGTGCTGGGCCTAAATATATGCCAATGGACTGTTGCAGTGGTGGCTGACGTGAAGCCTCATTCTCTGCTATGACATGCAGACTAATTCTCTGCTGACATGAAGACAGATTCTCTGTTATGGGACCTCTCTCCTCTGCCTGTGTGTGTGCTGGGCCTAAATATATGCCAATGGACTGTTCCAATGTTGGGTGACGTGAAGCCTGATTCTCTGCTATGACATGCAGACTAATTCTCTGCTGACATGAAGCCAGATCCTCTGTTACGGGACCTCTCTCCTCTGCCTGGGTGCTGGGCCTAAATATCTGACAATGGACTGTTGCAGTGGTGGCTGACGTGAAGCCTCATTCTCTGCTATGACATGCAGACTGATTCTCTGCTGACATGAAGCCAGATTCTCTGTTACGGGACCTCTCTCCTCTGCCTGTGTGTGTGCTGGGCCTAAATATATGCCAATGGACTGTTGCAGTGGTGGCTGACGTGAAGCCTCATTCTCTGCTATGACATGCAGACTAATTCTCTGCTGACATGAAGACAGATTCTCTGTTACGGGACCTCCCTCCTCTGCCTGGGTGCTGGGCCTAAATATATGCCAATGGACTGTTGCAGTGGTGGCTGACGTGAAGCCTCATTCTCTGCTATGACATGCAGACTAATTCTCTGCTGACATGAAGACAGATTCTCTGTTACGGGACCTCTCTCCTCTGCCTGGGTGCCGGGGCCTAAATATCTGAGAATGGACTGTTCCAGTGGTGGGTGACGGGAAGCCAGATTCTCTGCTATGGAACCTCTCTCCAATTGATTTTGGTTAATTTTTATTTATTTAATTTTTATTTTAATTCATTTCCCTATCCACATTTGTTTGCAGGGGATTTACCTACATGTTGCTGCCTTTTGCAGCCCTCTAGCTCTTTCCTGGGCTGTTTTACAGCCTTTTTAGTGCCGAAAAGTTCGGGTCCCCATTGACTTCAATGGGGTTCGGGTTCGGGACGAAGTTCGGATCGGGTTCGGATCCCGAACCCGAACATTTCCGGGATGTTCGGCCGAACTTCTCGAACCCGAACATCCAGGTGTTCGCTCAACTCTACTCTCTACCAATCAGCTTCCAGGATTCTTCAGCCAGCCAACATCCCAGAACAGGAAAAAAACGGTTACCTCAGAACACCCTTTATAGGTACCCTAAAACAAAAGAGCGGGAAAAGAGAGAGAAGAGGGGGAGGGGGGAGAGAAGGCACTACCTATATATATTATAAGGGATCGTCTCTTTTCAGGGGGTCACACTCACAGATATCTTTGCAGACATGATTATAATGTCCAAACTCTTGCTTTATTTCAGACACTTTTGCAAAGCACAGGTTAAGAAGTCGCTGCTTCAACTTACCACGTGTGACATCCACACAAAATAACAAAAGCTTGCCCGGCTAGGCTCTAACTAAACACAAGTGTATCCCTGACTCACCTAAAGAGCCCTGTTCACACATGGAACACAAATGCGGATTTCCTCATCCATTCAGTCCAGCAACCTCCAGGCTGTGACACTTCAATACCTTTTGGGGGATTGTAGCCCAGTAGTCCTCCAGACTCTGGCCTCGTGATCCTTGTTTCACAGGCGTCACCGCATCCCCCAAAGTTCAGGCTATCGCCTAGCCTCATGGCCCCTCAGTCCACCCGCCTGAGACCACTCACACAGAGCCTCACCAGGACTCTGCTTCACAAGACACTCCAGAGTGAGACACACCCAAGATCCAGAAGCAGGATTAAATAGGATCCCTGGACATGAGCATGCCTCAAGTCCCGGACTGGAACCTGGGGAAACAACACCTCAATGTTCACATTGCCACAATATATATATATATATATATATATATATATATATACAGTACAGACCAAAGGTTTGGACACACCTTCTCATTCAAAGAGTTTTCTTTATTTTCATGACTATGAAAATTGTAGATTCACACTGAAGGCATCAAAGCTATGAATTAACACATGTGGAATTATATACATTAAAAAAAGTGTGAAACAACTGAAAATATGTCATATTCAAGGTTCTTCAAAGTAGACACCTTTTGCTTTGATTACTGCTTTGCACACTCTTGGCATTCTCTTGATGAGCTTCGAGAGGTAGTCACCTGAAATGGTCTTCCAACAGTCTTGAAGGAGTTCCCAGAGATGCTTAGCACTTGTTGGCCCTTTTGTCTTCACTCTGCGTTCCAGCTGAGGCCAGGTCATCTGGCGCAGCACCCCATCACTCTCCTTCATGGTCAAATAGCCCTCACACAGCCTGGAGGTGTGTTTGGGGTCATTGTCCTGTTGAAAAATAAATGATGGTCCAACTAAACGCAAACCGGATGGAATAGCATGCCGCTGCAAGATGCTGTGGTAGCCATGCTGGTTCAGTATGCCAATTTTGAATAAATCCCCAACAGTGTCACCAGCAAAGCATCCCCACACCATCACACCTCCTCCTCCATGCTTCACGGTGGGAACCAGGCATGTAGAGTCCATCCGTTCACCTTTTCTGTCTCGCACAAAGACACGGTGGTTGGAACCAAAGATCTCAAATTTGGACTCATCAGACCAAAGCACAGATTTCCACTGGTCTAATGTCCATTCCTTGTGCTCTTTAGCCCAAACAAGTCTCTTCTGCTTGTTGCCTGTCCTTAGCAGTGGTTTCCTAGCAGATATTCTACCATGAAGGCCTGATTCACACAGTCTCCTCTTAACAGTTGTTCTAGAGATGTGTCTGCTGCTAGAACTCTGTGTGGCATTGACCTGGTCTCTAATCTGAGCTGCTGTTAACCTGCGATTTCTGAGGCTGGTGACTCGGATGAACTTATCTTCCACAGCAGAGGTGACTCTTGGTCTTCCTTTCCTGGGGCGGTCCGCATGTGAGCCAGTTTCTTTGTAGTTCTTGATTGTTTTTGTGACTGCATTTGGGGACACTTTTAAAGTTTTCCCAATTTTTCGGACTGACTGACCTTCATTTCTTAAAGTAATGATGGCCACTCGTTTTTCTTTACTTAGCTGCTTTTTTCTTGCCATAATACAAATTCTAATAGTCTATTCAGTAGGACTATCAGCTGTGTATCCACCTGACTTCTCCTCAACGCAACTGATGGTCCCAACCCCATTTATAAGGCAAGAAATCCCACTTATTAAACCTGTCAGGGCACACCTGTGAAGTGAAAACCATTTCAGGTGACTACCTCTTGAAGCTCATCAAGAGAATGCCAAGAGTGTGCAAAGCAGTAATCAAAGCAAAAGGTGGCTATTTGAAGAACCTAGAATATGACATATTTTCAGTTGTTTCACACTTTTTTGTTATGTATATAATTCCACATGTGTTAATTCATAGTTTTGATGCCTTCAGTGTGAATCTACAATTTTCATTGTCATGAAAATAAAGAAAACTCTTTGAATGAGAAGGTGTGTCCAAACTTTTGGTCTGTACTGTATATACCTACACATATACACACATACAAACGTACCTATATATACCTAGCCTACATATATAACTGAGGTGCCTGTGCCCCCCAAGCTAAACGCTCTGGGGGGCCTATTCAATCTCTCTGTGGTAAATCTTTCAGAAAAATGTTTAAATATATTGGAGCGTGGTCAGATAAGGTGATGTTCTCTATGCTAGCTCCTAATACTAATGTGATGTGGCACTGGATAAAAAAAGGTAATCCAGTCTGGTATATGAGGACCTAACATGGGAGTAAAAGGTGAAGTCTCTGCATGTGGGATAGAGAGTTCTCCATACATCAGATTCCAGTAGGCCGCAAATCCTAAGGTTCTTTCTACCGCTCCGGTTTTCTTGGTCCTCAATTTTGTCCATGTCTGAATGTTTGGGCTTGACGGGTGTGGGCTCAGCAGCGTCTTTTTGCTTGTCCTTGCTTGCTTTCCCCATTTGCAGGAGATTATAGTGCTGATAAGGGGTTTGCAGTCAGCTCATACGGAGGTCCTCAGAAACCAGCGGCCATGTAGTAGCGCGTCCAAGCTCCGCTCCCCCCTCCTTCTTCTGATCTGTCAGAAGGAGGGAAAAATGAGACTCACAACGGATCCTGTCTGTGTAGCAGCTGTAAGGCCTGTATGGTCCCATCAGAATTGGCTTATGATTTGATAGCCAAATGCAGGAGTGGGTACAAAACACAGAAGACATGCAAATATTCCATTCATGTGTTATCTCTGTTATGGATCCACTCCTGTTTTTTGGGGGGCATTAGCAATACTGATGGATTACTGACCAAATGCTGACCAAGTGAAGGCGGATGCTCCACAGACAGGATCCGTTTTTTGGGGGTTATTGTTCTGATGGATCAGAGGAAGGGCAAAATAATCTGTGACGTCAACACAAAGTTACTGCTGACACCCTCTTGGGGGGGGGGGGGCCTCTACTTGTGTAAGCGTTTAAAGGGAGTCTGTCACCTCCATAAGGCCATATACAGTGCTTACATGGCTCTGTAGCACACCTATACAGGATTTTAACGGTACCTTTGTTCTTTTCTTTAGACTTGCACCAGCAGGAAGTTTAATTCATATGCAAATGAGCACTCGCAAGTGCTCAGGGGCGGCCGGCGTTCAGTGTGTAGGAGCCCAGGCTGCTCTGCCTTCTTTTCACTTTACTCCTCCCCGGCCTCTGCCTTTGCCCGCCCTCCAAGTCCGGACCTATTAATGAGGCAAGAGACTTGGAGGTAAAGTGAAAAGAAGGCAGAGCAGCCTGGGCACCTACACACTGAACGCCGCCCCTGGGCACTTGCGAGTGGTCATTTGCATATGAATTAAACTTAGTTTTTCCTGCTTGTGCAAGTCTAAAGAAAAGAACAAAGATACCGCGACAGAGCCATGTAAGCACTGTGTATGACCATATGCAGGTGACTTACTCCCTTTAATAGAACAGGTTCTGTTGACATCTATGTGGAATCAGCTGACGACGGTGTAAAAGGAGTGCGCTTCTTCTTGATGCTAACCGACCTGTAACCCCGTGACTGCCCAAATAAGTGAAGTGTGCAAGTGTGATTCTAAGAGCGACGCCTGTCATCTGCATGTCCTACTGACTCACAGTATTATTTCACTACCACAGCAGACTCCCTATGCGTGTTACTGCAAGGCAAAGTGTTCTACACCACTATAAAGGCTCTCTGCAGCCAGGAAATAGCTGTTTTTTACTCGATTCACCGCAAATAAATCAGTATCGAACCAATTTTTTTCAGAAAATTTGGCGAACCAACCGAATCAAAGTTTTTTAAATTCGCCCAACTCTATTTACCAATTTACAACCACGTTAACTTGTAATTACACTAACTTCCATGATGACAGACAGTGTAATGAACACTAGTAGCTCTCGCATGAAGCAGCACTCCTCAAACAGCTGATCGGCTGGGGTACTAGGTGTCAGACCCCCACCAATCTGATATTGATTACCTTTCCTGAGGATAGATTATCAACAAATACTGTCAGCACAAGCCCTTTAACCCCAACCACTGTCTTGGGACTCCCTGCTGTCTGGCGCCCCCTGCAAATTGGCGCCCATGGCCCCGGCCAGTGAACAGACCTGGACAGTACGAGCAGCAGCTGTGGTGAGTTTAACCAGATACCTTCGCAGAGTGTTGTGCCTCCAGCACAACCTCCCCAGGTGAGCCCCCACTCTCCTGACACTCTCTGAAAGCCTTTAGCCATACTCCCTATGCACGCTTCTCTTTTCATTTGTTTACATGATAAAAAAATGAATAATCAGTATAAGAACTCAGAAGCACAAAGAATCTCAATGTCTTTTGGCCTGCCTCTAAAAAAAATTCATGGGCTCTTTTTATGTCGTACTCAAGAAGTTGTAACAATGACAAGTAGTACAACTTCTTATGTGATCAAACAAGCCCTGACAATTAGGACTATGGTGAAAGAAACTCCTAGACTGCTACATGAGAGCTATCCTGTCAAAAAGCGCCACTAATTAACAAGGATCACCCACCATGAGGCCAGCCGCATTACTTTTTGAGCGCAGAAACTTTTGGAGGAGAGTCCTCATGGGCTTGGAAGTCAAAGTTCATCTGTGATCCTCTTCTTATGAAAAGTTATAGAAAGTAAAGTCAAATTTAAAGAATAGATGGTATTACAGCAAAGGTAAAATACAGTATAATAATACCAGAGAACTTCAGGGTGAAAAAGCCCCATTAGAACAACCCCTGGTCATATTCCCTAATACAGGATATGCATGTCATAGAGGGGTTCCCCTGCTAGTAACCCACCTTTTAGCCTGAGTGAAATGCAATCACCAGCTCTCGCTTTGGTAAACATGGCTGACCACATATTACGGGGTTGCCAGTTTACATGGATGTGATGTGTTACTTTAATTCCCCTGTTGCAGAAGCCGTTGGGATGTCCAGAAGGTACTACAGATTTGGTGTTAAAGTTGGGAATCATTTTCCAGTTTTGTTGATTTTTGCTAATTTGCCACATCATTTAAATGTTTCCGTAACAGGCAGTGAATGTGGACCCACTTTGACAACTAATCAGTGTCGTCCTGGCATTTCCCTGGTATTCCCACTTTAACACCTGTATAGGGGACTGGATTTAGCTGTGCAACGGGCGCCTACCCCCAGGGCACTTAATCGATGTAATAACGCGCATCCCAGGTGTAGGAATGCCGAATGGTATAGTGCGGCCGAAAATGTCCTTCTAATATGTCACTGTGCTCTTACTTGGATATGGCTGGACCCCAGGCTTTGGCTCCGAAGCAAACAAGTAGGCGGAATCATTGAGGGATAAAAGAATAACTTGAGTCCAGACCTTAAGATGCAGTTGAAAAGCAGCTTTACTTTGCATAAACGTTCTTCAAAACAATCCTCAAGCTTTATCTTGGTTCAAGCAGGCTTTAGCATTAAAATGGCAGGCAAACTCAACTATGCAACATCTGTTTCTCTCTGGCTCTGCTGTACGGACAGGCTGTATAACTCAGACTCTTCTGTCTGCTGCACTTCTCTCTTTGTAGTCTGACTCTTAAAGGGGTCATACCTCCATTTTCACCCCAGCAGCCCCCCTGACTTGAGCATCGGATGCTCTCCTATGCCCTGCGCTAAATCGCGCGCGGCAAATGCATTTTTTGAAGATCTGGTGACGTACCGGGGCTCTCCATGGGACTTGAAAACAAAAGAGACCTTGCCCTGCACGATTTAGTGCAGGGCAATGGAGCGCATCCGAGCATGAGATGCTCCGATGCTAGCTTCAGGGGGGCTGCCTGGATGAAAATAAGGGTATGTCCGGGTTCAGCTCTGAACCCGGACAACCCCTTTAAGTTATGCCACGGAACTACCTGTATACTCCTGGCTCCTGAGGCTTTTAAGCTTTGGCCTCCATGGCCAGCAGAGCTGAAGGTGCTCTGGCTGGCTTGGGCATGTTCAGCAGAGACCACTCCTCACAGAGGGGGGTCAGAATGGAATGGAAGGCTCCATTCTAGCTAAGTACAGCTCTGCCATGTTTGCTGCCACCTGCTGGTGAACCAGGAACATTACATTTGAACATAACAGTTGCAAACATCAGAAATAGGAATGCAAATTATAGTGGACCTGAAATAAATACACAAGATGACATGATATTAGCCCATTAAAGACATTAGCGGGGTGAAGAAGTGGTAATGCCACTTCAAAGCATTACAGCTGCAGGGAACCTACCTCCTAAAGTAGTCCAGGTGTACTGTACATGAATAATACAGATAACAATTCCAAGCTTGGGGCAGGCTGAGTACCTATGTAATCCAGATAGCAATTCCAAGGTCAGGACAGGCTGAGTACATGCAAAATCCTGATAGCAATTCCAAGTTTGGGGCAGGCGGCAAGGAGCAGAAACAGAAGACCAGGTAGTCAGACAGGACATCACACATTTGTTGGTTACTAGAGACAAGAAAACCTCAAAGCTCAGGCATGAAGGTGAAACCACAGCCCAGTAGGATTAACTTTATCAGTGCTGTAAGGAAGTTCACTGAGCATTAGTCCCAATAAACACAGGGAGAGTGGAGCGACACCCGCGCCTGCCCAGGGCAGCGGTGGACGCGAGCAGTTAGCCTGTTTCAGATCATCCAACTAATTTTAATAAATGATAAAGACAACAGAAGTAAACACAAAATACAGCTTTTAAATGATGTCATTCTATACTGAAGATAAACATGTATTCAAAACCCATATTACCTCTATGAAAAAGTAATTGCCCCTGCCTAAGAGCTCATTCAGACTGCCGTATGAATGAGTCCGCATTCGTTCCGAAATTTGGCAGAACGGGTGCGGACCCATTCATTTCAATAGGGCCGCAAAAAATGCGGACAGCACACTGTGTGCTGTCTGCATCTGTAGTTCTGCTCCACGGAAAGGATAGAGCTTGTTCTATTGTCTGCAAGAATAGGCATTTTCTATTATGGTTGCTGCCAAGTGCGGTCCTCCAATTGCGGAACGCACATGGCCTGTATCCGTGTTTTGCAAAGCACTACAGCCATCTGAATGGGCCCTTTACCTAATAGCTACGTAAGGAAGGACGCATTACAGCATAAAAAAAAAAAATGCTCTGCGATTATGCTGTAATGCATCCTTCTTCAGGTGGTTCTTTTCCAGCATCCAGCGCAGCAGCACAGCTTCACGCTCGTAAGGGAGCTACTCCGCTATGCTCTACTGTTATGTTTAGATTGCACAACAATACTAGGTAATGGTGCATCCACCTTTGTTAATTGTACCAATCCTGAAGATATCACACCAGGGAGCGCCCCCATGTATTCTTCTCTCTTAAACCTAATAACTGGTTGTACTAACAACTGTAATCAGATGTTTGAGATAATGTGCAGTTAGTCTTTTACATCGCTCTAGAGGAATCTTGGCCCACTCTTCTTTGCAGATTTTTTATTTATTTTATAAATTGCCAAAGAGAGCAAAACTAACCCTAAAATGTTCTTCAATTATATAAATGGTATAAAGTATAAATATGAAGGTGTCGGCCCTTCTACAGAGTAATAAGGGGGGAGTTGCAGAGAGCGATGAGGAGAAAGCAAAGCTATTAAATATTTTTTTCTCCACTGTATTCACTGAGGAAAATAAACTGTCAGATAAAATGCAGAATGTAAAAGTAAATTCCCCATTTAAAGTGCCCTGTTTGACCCAGGGAGAAGTACAGCGGCGTCTTAAAAAGATTAAAATAGACAAATCGCCAGGACCAGATGGCATACACCCCCGTTTCCTAAGAGAATTAAGTAATCTCATAGCTAGACCCTTATTTCTGATATTTAAGGACTCTATACTGACGGGGAGTATTCCACTGGATTCGCGCATTGCAAATGTAGTGCCAATATTCAAAAAGGGTCCAAAAACAAAACACGGAAACTGTAGGCCGGGAAGTTTAACATCTGTCGTGGGTAAACTGTTTGAAGGTTTTCTAAGAGATGCTATATTGGAGTACCGCAATGAAAATAAGCAAATAACGCCATATCAGCATGGCTTCATGAGGGATCGGTCATGTCAAACTAATTTAATCAGTTTCTATGAGGAGGTAAGTTCTAGGCTTGACAGCGGCGAATCAATAGATGTCATGTATCTGGACTTCTCCAAAGCATTTGACACTGTACCACATAAAAGGTTAGTATATAAAATGAGAATGCTCGGACTGGGAGAAAACGTCTGTATGTGGGTAAGTAACTAACTCAATGATAGAAAACAGAGGGTGGTTAATGGTACACACTCAGATTGGGTCACTGTCACTAGTGGAGTACCTCAGGGGTCAGTATTGGGCCCTATTCTCTTCAATATATTTATTAATGATCTTGTAGAAGGCTTGCATAGTAAAATATCACTTTTTGCAGATGACACTAAACTGTGTAAAGTAATTAACACGGAAGAGGACAGTATACTGCTACAGAGGGATCTGGATAGATTGGAGTCTTGGGCAGAGAAGTGGCAGATGAGGTTTAACACTGACAAATGTAAGGTTATGCACATGGGAAGGAATAATGCAAGTCACCAGTACATACTAAAGGGTAAAACACTGGGTAACACTGACATGGAAAAGGACCTAGGAATTTTAGTGAACAGCAAACTAAGCTGTAGAAACCAGTGTCAGGCAGCTGCTGACAAGGCCAATAAGATAATGGGTTGCATCAAAAGGAGCATAGATGCCCATGATGAGAACATAGTCCTGTCACTTTACAAATCATTAGTCAGACCACACATGGAGTACTGTGTACAGTTCTGGTCTCCTGGGAACAATGCAGACAGAGCTGGAGGGCAACAAAAGAAATAACTGGAATGGGGGGACAACAGTACCCTGAAAGATGATCAAAATTAGGGTTATTCACTTTAGAAAAAAGATGACTTAGGGGAGATCCAATAACTATGTATAAATATATCAGGGGTCAGTACAGAGATCTCTCCCATCATCTATTTATGTGACTGTGACGAGGGGACATCCTCTGCGTCTAATGGAAAGAAGATTTGTGCACAAACATAGAAGAGGATTCTTTACGGTAAGAGCAGTGAGACTATCAGGGCTGTCTTTACCATAGGGAAAAAGGGTCAGTTGCCCCGGGCCCAGTTGCTCCTGGGGGGCCCAAGGCAGCTGCCTCTTGAGCCCTGCTAGCCACTGCCCCGGGTGTCAGGCTGTAAGCTACACAGGGGGTGCTGCCATGCCATGCCTGCCGGCACTGAGTCCATGCATCGTACTGTTAGAGCTGTGAATGTGATCTAGGACCTTAGATGACATCATCACCATGTGACCAGTAACCTAACAATATTACTGGTCACATGGCTATGAGGTCATCACAGGTCCTACCACTAGTGTTGCAGGAGAAGTTTGGAGCTTTTCTTGTGAAGATTATATCAGAAAAAGGTGACCGGCTGTTATACTAATATACTGTTAACTACTGTATAGTGGGGTGCTGTATACTGTGTGGGAGCCTGTATACTGTGGGGGGCTGTATACTGTGGGTGCTGTATACTGTGGAGTGCTATACTGCTGTACTGTATAGTGTGGGATGCTGTATCGTGTATAGTTTGGGGTGCTGTATACGGTGAGGTGTTGTATACTGTGGGGTGTTATATACTGTGGGGTGCTGTATACTGTGGGCTGCTATACTGCTCTACTATATACTGTGGGGTACTGTATAGTGTGGGGTGCTATACTGCATACTGTGTGGTGCTGTATACTATAGGGTGCTGTACTGTATACTGTGAGGTGTTGTATACTGTGGGGTGTTATATACTGTGGGCTGCTATACTGCTCTACTATATACTGTGGGGTACTGTATAGTGTGAGGTGCTATACTGCATACTGTGTGGTGCTGTATACTATAGGGTGCTATACTGCATACTGTGGGTTGCTGTATACTATAGGGTGCTATACTGCATACTGTGGGGTGCTGGGGTACACTGTAACACTAGGGTGAGCCAAGCTCCGGTCTCCTTCCTGCAGAGCAGTGCCCACTTCCAGCCTGAGCCCAGAGCACTGATCCTGAGCCGCTGGAGCCTTCAGAACTGGAAGTATTTACAGTCATTCACTGTACTCTACCAGATGTGTGGATTTTTTGTGTGTGTTGTGGTGGAGGGCGTGATTGCCTGCAAAAGTGTGGGAAGGCTGGATCCAGGGGGCCCAAGTAAATTTTTGCCCAGGGTCCAATCAATATTATAGACGGCCCTGGAGACTATGGAACTCTCTGCCTGAGGAGGTGGAGATGGTGAGTTCACTAAATGAGTTCAAGCTGGGCCTGGATTTATTTCTGGAGTGTAATAATATTACAGGTTATAGCTACTAGAGAGGGGTCGTTGATCCAGGGAGTTGGTCTGATTGCCTGATTGGAGTCGGGAAGGAATTTTTTATTCGTCTAAAGTGGGGAAAATTGGCCTCTACCTCACAAGTTTTTTTTTTGCCTTCCTCTGGATCAACTTGAAGGATAACAGGCCGACCTGGATGGACAGATGTCTTTTCTCGTACTTATAAACTATGTTACTATGTATGCTACATTGTGTAGTAATCTCTGCTCCAGAAGTGAGGCAAAGAGGGCAGGGCGTAGCCTGAGAGTTTTGACAAGCTCACCTGTCAAAACTTCAAAAGCCTTGGGGTTGACAAGGGAAAATAATGAGACCAGGTATCCATCTGTAGACAGCTGTTTTGGGGTGCTCCCACTTCATCAGTATGGACTAAGATTCTGACCAACTCAGTGTGATACCTTGGAAGCAGTACTTCCAGTGAGTCTCCATACAGGACTGGTCTCTTTAAGGAGATTCAGGACCTGGCCTAATTGTGTGTAAATGTAAGTATTCTTGTGTTTTTGACCTGTCTTGTTTGCCTGTTTATTCTTTGCCTTCTCCTTGCTTGCTACAGTGTTTGACTTCAGACTCTCTACTGACCTTTCTCCTGCATTTCTGTACCTTTGTCTCTCTTGGTTGTGACTTGGTTTGTTTCTGTTATTGCTGTTGGATACTGTTTTTTACTTTGGCTAGTAAGACCACTCTACCTGTCTGCTCCACCTGCTAGCAGCTACTTCATTAATGCAAGATAAGGTTAGGGTTACCACTTGTACACCTCTTACAATTAGGTAATTGGTGACATTTTAATTACTGAATGAATAGTTTACATTAAACCTACAATTTACTGATCACACCACAAACTTTTTTAGCAATTAATTGCCTTACATATGAGTCTCCGCATAGGGGTCCCATAGATTTATAGGAAAAAAAAATATATATATATAATGTAATATAATGTTAGCAAATTTCAACCTGATTACATTGGTGATTGAGGCTAAAGCCTTATATCTTGATGATAAAGGGGTGTTATTTCTTCTTACTTTCCTTAGCAAGTAGTAGGAGTATATAACCCAGTAAAGGCAGAAGGTCATTTACAGATCATTTGTTAGTATCTTAATTGTACGGGTGAATTAGTATTGCCATTATATAAAATACGTTGTTATTATTATTACACATATGTGGTATTATAGTAACAGGCAGAATTTCTGTTCTGATCCTGTAGTGCCCTCTAGTGTCAAGCAATTAGCATATCATGCAGAGATGTAATTAGTATTGTTACAATTTATTGTAATATCAAAATAAAAGAGATTTTCTTTTGTGCTTTTTTTTGGTGCAGATACGACTTCAGACACTTATAACTAGCGCAAAATGAAGAAATAGTCTTGCTCACCTTATTAAATCCTTAGGCTGCACATACTTGATGTAGCCCGGCAGCAGGATCCGCATGCAGATCACAGCTAATTGCCAGTCCGATCCTACACATTCTATTTATTTCACGGCAACAAGCATTGGTACAGCCTGTCAATTAGTAGTTATCCGCATGTGGATCCTGTTCCCAGGCTGCGTTGCCTTAAGTAGCCTTAGGGCTCATGCACAAGAACATACATTTCTTCTGTTTCCGTTCTGGTTTTTTTACAGGTCTGTATGCGTAATCATTCATTTCAATGGGGCTAGAAATGACTCCGTGAGTATTCCGTGTCCGTTTGTCCGCATGTCTGTGCCACAAAAGAAAATAGAACATGTCCTATTCTTGTCCGTTTTGCAGACATTGTTAAAATGGATCTGCAAAAATAAAAAATGATGCAACACAGATGTCAAGCGGATGTTATCCGTTTTTTTGCAGACCGCAAAATACATGCAGTCGTGTGCTTGAGCCCTAAGGCTTGAGCTACATTTAGACTTTTAGTAGCACTTTTGATTCAATTCGCTGCTTTGCACTACAGCGGTCACTCAATAGTTAAAATTGATTTCAAAAGCTACTAAAACTCTAGGTTTAGCTCCAACAGTAGATAAACTGCCCACAATGACCACCAAAGATGAAATAGCAGGCACCGGCTTATTTTCTTTCATTTTCATGTTCCAAATATCATGAGAGGGTTCATATCTCTGGTTTACATGAGATATATGTTCTGTGTTTAATGTACAGTGGGGTTAATTATAGATATTAGTGAGAAATGAATAGTAGGAATTTATCAGAGATTAATTTCAAAGGCCTTATTTAGGCCAAATGGATTCAGTGTATTAAGTTTATATATACAGTACAGTTCACATCTTTTTATGCACTGTGGATTCTTGTGTTGATGAACCGGAAAAAGATCCCTTATGGAAAGTGGCCGTATGTCTATTCCTTAGGGTTTGTATTGTGCGTCCCACATATTGTAGCCACAGGGGTACTCTAGGATATAGATTACATGCGTGGAATTACAATCTAGGGTGCCCTGCTTTTGGAAATATTCGGCATCTCTCTTGTTCTTGAAAAGAGTTTCCTGGCAGATGGTATTACAACATATGCATCTAGTTTGGCCGCATTTATTACTTCCAGCTTTCTGTGTGGTGATGGTGTATTCGCCTGTAGTGCCGGAATTCTTCAGCTTACTGGGGGCTAGAATGTTCTTCAAAGTGCGGGCCCATCTGTGAGCCAGGCGGAGCTCTTGGAATAATTTGGTTCAGAACTGGATCTTTTCTCAGGAGATGCCAATTTTTGGTTAGGATGGATTTGATACGATTGTGGTTTTGATTGTAATTGGTAATAAAATTCATATGATAAGTGGTATTTTCTTTCTTCGACTTAGATTTTGGTAGTAAGCATTCTGCTTGTGTCAGTTCTGATGCTCATTTTTTTGCCTTGGTCACAATCTGAATCTTGCTGGAAGGATTTCGCTCTGATGTTCAAAATCTTCTTCTAGGGTACAGTTTCGTCTTATTCTTTGAAATTGATTGAATGGAATGTTGTTCTTCCATTTTTTATGATGGGTACTTTTGAAGTCAAGATAGCTATTGCTATCGACTTTTTCGAAAAAAGTCTGAGTCATTATTTCTTTGTCCTGTATAAATATCTCAAGGTCTAGGTATTCAGTTCTGGTGTTATGGTGATTCCTTGTAAAATACACTCTCCATTGGTTGTTGTTAAAATGTGCAATGAATTGTTCCAAACTGGTACTTTACCATTTCCAGATGAAGATGAGGTCATCTATATATCGTTTAAAGAAAATTATGTCAGACCAGTAATTGGTTTGGTAGATGTGGGTTTCCTCGAAAGCACCCATAAACAGGTTGGCGGAACTCGACGAGAATCGCGTGCCCATTGCTGTACCCCGTATCTGTTTGTATACCTGATCCTGGAACACATTGTGTTAGAATAAAATTGATGCCCTCAATGATAAACTTTTTTAGTTGTGTAGGCATGAACTGGTCTTGACTTAAATAATCTGATATGCATTTAATCCCTAATTCATGTGGAATGTTAGAGTAAAGAGATGATACATCCAGAGTGAGCTATTTGTACGAGTCATCCCATTTTATATTTTTTAATTCTTTTATCAAGGATGTGGAATCTTTGATGTGTGATTTCAGGTTCACATGTTTCTCTAGAAATAAATCTATGTAATGTGATAAGGTACGGGTCAAAGAACATACTCCTTATATGAAGGCCTTCCCAGCAGATTTTCAAAATTCTTGTGGATCTTCGGGAGATGGTAAAAGGCGGCCAGAGTAGAATCTACAACTATTATATATTCCATTTATTTTTTGTCCAGGAATAGATCAGCTGATTTCATCAGTAGCCGGAACTCCTCTAAGTCTTGTTTGGAGGGGTCTTCTTTGAGAGGAATATAGTAATCTGTATCTGATAAGATTATGTAAAAAAGGCGTTAGGAATCCTATTTGTTTTGTATAACAATACCACCCCCCCTGTCTGCGTTTCGGATGACTATGTTTTTATTATCTTGGAGATGTTTTAAAGCTGACTTTTCCTAAGATTATGTTTTGTAGTAGATTCAGTATTTATTTTACGGAATTCATCTGATACGATGGCTTAGAATGCATCAATGAAGTTCCCTTGATGATGTATGGGGTAAAAGTTGGAAGGTGGTTTAAGACCTGAAGGGAGGCCCATTCTCGGGTGTTGATATTTGTCCTTCGTCTGTGCTTTATGTTTTTCTTTCTCGGACTGTTCTACGATCTTGAAGTGTCTTTTTATAGTTAACTTTTTGGTGAATTTATTCAGATCCAAGAAAAGATCAAACTTGTTGATTTTAGATGTTGGACAGAACGATAGGCCTTTTTTAAGAAGAGAAATTTTGTTCCTAGTGAGTTGGTGGGAAGATAGATTGAAGATACCTGAACTATGAGGTTTCTGAGAATCCATCCTGTTTGACTCTATTGTTTTCTTTTTGTTTTTGTTTCGACCGCCTCTACAGCTTCTTCTGTATTTTTTCTTTTTACCGGTTTCAGTCCTAGTGGTTAGAAGTAGTTTGTGATGGTCATGGTACTGGGACCTTCCATGATTAGATATATTGCAGTGGGGTTTATCAACGGGGGAAGGGCTAAAAAAGAAAGATGTAGATACACCTGCAATTGGGTACCGTTCTGTGTTATTTATGCCCATATTTGAGCCTTCCAAGTTTCGGCTCTCTTCGGGTCTATATGTATTACTGGAATCCCATTGGAGCTCCGGATTCTCCTTATCAAGAGGACTGGGGAAATTAGTAGGAGAGTTGTGTACAGTAATGAGCGAATCTGCTTCTAAATCTAATGTTTCTGATGGAACCGGGGAGGTAATTGTAGATTCTGATGGTGAAGTTGGATGTATGGAGAATTGTGTAGCTGGTAAATTTAGAGGGGCGCAGTTGGCTATATTTTCCCTGAACAAGGCAGAGTGAGGATTGACAGAGGTGCTTTGCGTTGTGTTGTCCAACTAGTGTGTTGGTACTCCTAGTGGGGGAAAGGAGTGGGGTATGGAATTCAAGATTGGATAAATCTATAGTTTTGTCATCAGCACAGAGAGGGGTGTGTGTAAGTTTTAGGGCCACAACTCTGGAACCTGGTGTCGGTGTCTTAGTGGTATTGATTTTGTCTGTGTTTTTGATGATGATTTCTATATCTTGGTTTTTGTGGTGGTATTAGTTTTTTTAATCTATTGCTGTTAAAGTACATATGGCTGTTTTTCTTGTGCTTATTAGGTCTGTGTGATGTGTTGATGGTAGATATTAGAGTGGCATGTTTTATATGGTTAACCTCCCTGGCGGTACAATATTTTTTTTAATTTTGTACCGGGAGCTGTACAAACTTCCGGAGCTGCGGCCGGATGTTCGCACTGGTCTCCGGAAATGCGGATGCGGACAGCACACTGTCCGCATCCATCCCTGCAGCATTCAAATTAACTCATGGCGGTCCCAAGTGTGGCTTGGGGTTACTTCTGCTTGCAGTGTAATGTGGCCCAGAGCCACACTCGGGATTACCGCTAAGGAGGTTAAGTGATCACACTTGGCCCTTCGGTATTTTGTGATTGTATATTATTCGATTTTAATGGTTCACTTTTCAGCCAAAATTTTATGTTATCAGGGGAAAAATCCATTCTATCCCTAGCTAATTTATTACTCTTTTTTTGCAATACCTCTTTTTCATACGTCAATATTCTAGTAGTTATCATACGGTCAAATTTTGTAAATGTTGCACATGATTTATATTTCAACACTTCATTGTAACCTTACTGTATTTTATTAGTAAGACTCGTATACAATGCCCTTCTTTTTTTCAATCAATCTCAGCATTAGCCCTCTTACACAATTAAGAAAATAGAGTTTCCAATCCTTACAAAAGTCAGAATACTCTTTGAATGAAGTCTCAAACTGCAGTCTGAGACCGAGGGAATTTTTTTTCCTCGATATAAATGTCCAGGAAGGTTGCATTTTTTTTTTTTAAGAATAATAAGCTTCTTCTTCTTTATTGAGTTTTTTTCTTTTTTGTCAATAAACAACGTGTTTCGGGGGTGCTCAAGCCCCTTTCATCAGGTTAAAAAGACTCAATGCTTAGTGTTACACGTATTACAGGTATTTATAGTCAAAGATAAACATACAAAAACGCCAAAACGAGCATCTGTGGACAGCCCAGGGGGAGGGGTGCTGCCACAGGTGCTCACTAATTTGCATATACTTTATTTTGTAACAAAAACTGTAATCAGACCCAAGGCCATTTTATGGGCTCATTTGGAGCTATTTTCTCACAAAATTGCAGTGAAAAACGAGCAATCGTATTAACATAAATCTCACAAAACTAATTTATTAGGAGCGGATCACGTGATGACATGAACCGCGGTCACATGGTGTCTTACCATAGTACTCGAAAGCTAAGTACAGCCGGCCTCTATCGGGTTACGTACCACGTGATCGCAATGGCTTCAATTACGTGGCGCGTATCCATGGTGTTTAGACGCTGGTAAGCACACGGAGTGTGGCCGGCCTGTGTGTGCTACGTTTCCGCAACATATGACCCGTATAGCACGTGACCGATACATAATGAGGTCACGTGATTACAGATGGCGTTGGTTCACGGCTTAGTTGCCTAGTAATATAGAATACAGAAGGGACTCGCTAGAGGCAAACTATAGAAGAATTGATGTTGTGTTTTAGTTTGTGTTTTAGAAATATATTGCTACCATTTGAATAAATGCTATGTTACAGTCCCATACTAGAGGTCTAATGCCATTCTATTAGGTAGGGGGTCTGCACAGGGTGATCTTATTTATTATTATACAAATGATGCTTAAAAGATATCATAAGAAAAAAGAGAAGGGTACATATTAAAAAGTATATATATATATATATATATATATATATATATATATTGTGAGGGGTAGCTTTCTATTAGGGGATCATTCACACCGATACGGCTTCAGGACACCAGGTTTCAGGTCCAAACAGTGCATTTATTGTGACACACCAGCACAAGCAAAATAACAAAAATAATAAACACTCACCCGTCCAGGCTCTAACTAAACATAATATCCCTGACTCACCTAAGTCCCTGTTTCTCAGCCAATGTCCCACAGCCTCCTGGCTGTACAGAGCACAGTACGCCCACTGTCTCCAGTCCAGTGTCTCTTGGGGAATAGTGGTCTCTCAGCCCTCCTGGCTTTGACCACACAGAGCCTCCAGGCCTCTGTCCACAGGCAACACACTCCCCCAAAGTTCAGGCTAGCGCCTAGCCTCGTGGCCCCTCAGCCGACCCGACTGAGACCACTTACACAGAGCCTCACCAGGACTCTGCTTCACGAAACACTCCAGAGTGAGCCACACCCAAGATCCAGTAGCAGGATTAAATAGGAACCCTGGACATGAGCATGCCCTAAGTCCCGGACTGGAGCATGGGGAACAGGCACCCACCCAACACATTGCCTATTCCCATTAAAAGCCCGCCCTGAAATAGCTGAACCAGCTACACTATCTATATGGTGTCCCCCAACTACTTTAGTGGACACCTGAACTAGGGCTTTTACTCCACCAAGGCCGGGCCCCTTGTTGACACACTCCCGGTGCACACAACACCCCCTTTATCCTGCTTCCCTGTGACTTTACTGCACACCTCAATGTTCACATTGGCACAATATATATATATGTAAAAATGGAAAATGAAAACGCAGCACACTGTCGGTTGGGTGCAAAGTCAGACCAATACGAACCGGCACCAAGGTCCCATTTAATGGAGAGAATACAAAAAAGCCAGCAGCACTCCAGTAAGATCAAGGAACAAGTGTGGTTTATTCACCCAGTGTCAAGTAGTGACGTTTCAACCGCTTGTTGCGGTCTTTCTCAAGCTATGTGCACATGTGTTACAACAGCAGTATATAAAGGTGTGTCAATTCATGGTATAAAATATCCAATTAACTTAAAAACAATCAAAAATCAAAATAACTATGTTTAAATAGATACAAACTCATCAACATCAATGTGAAATTACATGTGATTCAAATAAAGTGACAGTGCCTCGTAAACAATACATGATATATGCTAACAGTACATGATTAAAAATAATTGCTAATTCAAAATTACAGGTGTGCCCAATACATGGTGTAGATTAAAAACTTACAAAACCAAAGATGGCCATTCGCAGAGAGTGGACATATGCAGCTCCAGTTTTTAATCTACACCATGTATTGGGCACACCTGTAATTTTTAATTATCAATTATTTTTAATCATGTACTGTTAGCATATATCCTGTATTGTTTACGAGGCACTGTCACTTTATTTGAATCACATGTAATTTCACATTGATGTTGATGAGTTTGTATCCATTTAAACATAGTTTTCATGATTTTTGATTGTTTTGATTGAAGTTAATTGGATATTTTATACCATGAATTGACACACCTTTATATACTGCTGTTGTAACACATGTGCACATAGCTTGAGAAAGACCACAACAAGCGGTTGAAACGTCGCTACTTGACACTGGGTGAATAAACCACACTTGTTCCCTGATCTTACTGGAGTGCTGCTGGCTTTTTTGTATTCTCTCCATTAAATGGGACCTTGATGCCGTTTCGCATTGGCCTGACTTTGCACCCGACCGACAGTGTGCTGCATTATCATTTTCCATTTTTGTTTCGTGCACCTGAAACGCCTTGCACCTGATGATGGATTCACCTTCTGAAAATCAACACCCACATGTCTTCACCTATACCAGGGAGGATGAGCAGAGGATAATGCGGGACACGGTGAGAGACACCCCTTTTTTGTTTGCCCCGTCACTTTTGGAGATTAAAAAGCAATATGAATATGAGTCCAAACGACTGATCAATTTGGAGCTGCATATGTCCACTCTCTGAGAATATCACAGATACCACGTGGCATGAGGTCACAACTCAGACCGGACTTATTCCCTAATAATGTTGAATTCTGCACTAGGTTTACTCAAATATGTAACAAATTTGCTTTTGATTTGATACTTCTTAACGTGGAGTTTTTACAAAAAGAAATGATTCTGGTGCAGGAAAATATCCGTAAAAATACAGATTTATTACAAGAATTGCTGTCTGCTGATGATTGTGCTGCGTATTTAACCTCATGCACCCCACATTTTGAGAAACTGAAGGATTATACACGGGGATATATCTATATGTGGCAATGGGACCCCAAAAAGAACCCCAGAGGGGGTGACAAGAGATACATGAACCCATCCGATAAAAAGGGACCACGGATTCGGACTTATGAGAATATGAACCATAGATGGGATGATGCCTCACAAGATATACCGACTGCACCTTTTTTAGGACTCAGTCCCTATCAATTAGAACCAAGCGAGGGGGCAAACGCCATCATAAGTGGAGAAGACAAGACCAAAATCCAGAGACCTCAACGCCAGAAAGTAGTAAACAAAAAGAGGACACAGTGGTAAATATTTCTTCCATTACATTGAATGATGCACAACGGTCTGTTCTGGATAAGGGGCTCTCTTTTTGCCCAGTCTCCAAAACAGACTGGTTCAACACGGAATTAGATCTGCACAGATTTTTGCGGACTATCAAATTAAAGATTTGGTTTTCCACACAACATCAGGTGGGAAGATTGAATGATGAAAGACAATCTGAATTATCTCTATGTAATACAGGGTTGTATTTGAAAAGCAATTTTAATCACATTATAGATCACCTAGCAGTTGATGCCTTCTTTTTGGCTGTGAGGAGAGATATTAATACATTAAAGCAGGATACAAATTGTTTAAGACATGGCAATATTACATCCAATAAGATCACTACGTTGGATTCCCTGGCCTCTGACCACAGCCTCACCATCAAGTCTGCTGACAAGGGTGGTGGGGTTGTGGTCATGGACACCAGGGACTACATACAAGAGATCCATAGTCAATTGAATGACAAATACAGTACAGACCAAAAGTTTGGACACACCTTTTCATTCAAAGAGTTTTCTTTATTTTCATGACTATTAAAATGGTAGATTCACACTGAAGGCATCAAAACTATGAATTAACACGTGGAATTATATACATAACAAAAAAGTGTGAAACAACTGAAAATATGTCATATTCTAGGTTCTTCAAAGTAGCCACCTTTTGCTTTGATTACTGCTTTGCACACTCTTGGCATTCTCTTGATGAGCTTCAAGAGGTAGTCACCTGAAATGGTTTTCACTTCACAGGTGTGCCCTGTCAGGTTTAATAAGTGGGATTTCTTGCCTTATAAACGGGGTTGGGACCATTAGTTGCGTTGTGGAGAAGTCAGGTGGATACACAGCTGATAGTCCTACTGAATAGACTGTTAGAATTTGTATTATGGCAAGAAAAAAGCAGCTAAGTAAAGAAAAACGAGTGGCCATCATTACTTTAAGAAATGAAGGTCAGTCAGTCCGAAAAATTGGGAAAACTTTAAAAGTGTCCCCAAGTGCAGTCACAAAAACCATCAAGCGCTACAAATAAACTGGCTCACATGCGGACCCAGGAAAGGAAGACCAAGAGTCACCTCTGCTGCAGAGGATAAGTTAATCCGAGTCACCAGCCTCAGAAATCGCAGGTTAACAGCAGCTCAGATTAGAGACCAGGTCAATGCCACACAGAGTTCTAGCAGCAGACACATCTCTAGAACAACTGTTAAGAGGAGACTGTGTGAATCAGGTCTTCATGGTAGAATATCTGCTAGGAAACCACTGCTAAGGACAGGCAACAAGCAGAAGAGACTTGTTTGGGCTAAAGAACACAAGGAATGGACATTAGACCAGTGGAAATCTGTGCTTTAGTCTGATGAGTCCAAATTTGAGATCTTTGGTTCCAACCACCGTGTCTTTGTGCGACGCAGAAAAGGTGAACGGATGGACTCTACATGCCTGGTTCCCACCGTGAAGCAAGGAGGAGGAGGTGTGATGGTGCTTTGCTGGTGACACTGTTGGGGATTTATTCAAAATTAAAGGCATACTGAACCAGCATGGCTACCACGGCATCTTGCAGCGGCATGTTTCACACTTTTTTGTTATGTATATAATTCCACATGTGTTAATTCATAGTTTTGATGCCTTCAGTGTGAATCTACAATTTTCATAGTCAGGAAAATAAAGAAAACTCTTTGAATGAGAAGGTGTGTCCAAACTTTTGGTCTGTACTGTAGGTGTACAGGCGAGTCACACAAGATCCTAAATTTGGTCTTTTACGGGAATTACGTGATATTTTGAACCAGGCCTTGGAGGCTAATATGATTGGCGCAAACTCCAAGCAATGATACTACAATAGCCCCACTTATTCCTTTCATTTCACGGTATTATGCTGACAGTCCGTAAATTGCGTCTGTCATCAGAAAACATTGGAAGATTATTGGTAACAGTTTTCCTCAGACGGACTGGCTGTTATCCATGCTATCACTGTGTGAACTGCTGCCTCATGCTCAAGGGGGACTCTTTTCGTAACCCTGTGACTAATAAAATGATCAAGATTGCTCAGTATTTGACGTGTGATTTGTCCCACGTGGTCTACCTACTGTCATGTCCATCCAAGGCGTGGTATGTTGGGGAGACCATGTGGGACGTTAAAACACGCTTAAACCAGCATAGATACTCTATTAGGAAAGAAAAAATGGATTTGCCAGTCTCCAAGCATTTTAAGGAGGCAGGTCACTCTGAAAAAGATTTGAGGTTTGGTGTATTGGAGCAGGTACAGATGGGCAGACAGGAAAGCTCTCCTCAAAAAGCGAGAGCTATTTTGGATATTTACTTTGAAGACTCTTAAACCAAATGGTCTGAATGTTGACTTTAGGGTGAACTAGTGGTGTCTCTCCTCGTGTACCGTGTTGTTCTTGTCCCCTGGTGTAGTCCTTTTGGACATGTGTATAATACAACTAAGCTTAAATATAAGTAGTTTGTATAACGAGTAACACCCTTCCCTTTTGTTTTTCATATTATCTTTAGATTCAGCTACGAATTGCAACTCCATTTGGCATCCTGTGTGAAGACACGAGCATCTCAGCCTTTATCAGCTATTCACATTCCGTTTTGTTGATATTCTGTTGACATCTTTTATGATAGCCGTGTTTGTATAGTGCCATACATGTGACGTGCTACATATTGCAATTTTTGGTCCACCTATACACTTAATTATTTGCATTGTTTGGAAATATTGAGATGTTGCTTTCCCCCTCATTAGGGCTCACACCATCTCTGGTTTTAATTTATTTAGGGTACACGTTTGGATTTGTTTGGTGTCTCAATGGGTGCATTGACTGTTTAACGCGGTGACCCGTGCCAACGCCATTGCTTTCCTATAACAGTTATAACACTGATGACTTGACTGCTGATCCAGTTGGTCTTGACTGTGAGACATTTTTTCCTGCGTTTAATATCAGTCTTTTGATGGGTCTGTACAGCGTTAAGTGGGTTGGTGGGACGCTTCGCTTTGGGGATCTATGGCGGCGTCTCCACCACCTACTAGTAGGGAATCATTGACTGTCGATACGGTCCTGATTCGCTGCCAATCACTGTGATCCTTTATATCCTTATGGTTTTGTTTACCTGCTTTGATCCGGATCATGTGACAATGATCACATGACTTTGTGTTGGGTGGCCACTATTGCTCGGGCATACGCACATGTGAACATTCTCGGATTTGGCCATCTTTGATGAGGTTTCCATTGAGTTTCTTTGCGCCGGAGTTACCGCGAGATCTATTGATCTCGCGCGTGCTTAGTAACTGAATGTGGACGCTTCCGAAACCACTATGCTCAGCATGCGCAGTTTACCAGCTGGTTTTGTACGTTTTTAATCTACACCATGTATTGGGCACACCTGTAATTTTTAATTAGCAATTATTTTTAATCATGTACTGTTAGCATATATCATGTATTGTTTACGAGGCACTGTCACTTTATTTGAATCATATGTAATTTCACATTGATGTTGATGAGTTTGTATCTTTTTAAACATAGTTTTCATGATTTTTGATTGTTTTTAAGTTAATTGGATATTTTATACCATGAATTGACACACCTTTTTATACTGCTGTTGTAACACATGTGCACATAGCTTGAGAAAGACCGCAACAAGCGGTTGAAACGTCGCTACTTGACACTGGGTGAATAAACCACACTTGTTCCTTGATCTTACTGGAGTGCTGCTGGCTTTTTTGTATTCTCTCTCTCTCTCTCTCTCTCTCTCTATATATATATATATATGTGTACAGTGATCATTTTTTATTTTTTTTGAAGAATAATAAGCTTCTTTATTGAGTTTTTTTCTTTTTTTGTCAATAAAAATACCGCTTTATAGGGTGCTCAAGCCCCCTTTATCAGGTTAAAATGACTCAATGCTTAGTGTTACACTTATTATAGGTATTTATAGTCAAAGATAAACATAAAAAAACACCAAAACGAGCATCTGTGGACAGCCCAGGAGGAGGGGTGCTGCCGCAGGTGCTCTCTAATTTGCCATTGTTTGGGCTGATTTGGAGCTATTTTCTACTACGGAGTGCTACCGTGGGGTTTCGTCCCGTACTTCCGTTCCGTAAAAAGATAGAACATGTCCTATCTTTTTGTGGAACGGGCGGATTGCGGACCCATTAAAGTGAATGGGTCCGCGATCCGCTGCGGCTGCCCCATGGTTGGTGTTCGTGCACGGCTACAGGGCCAGTGGTGTATCTTGGTTTTGTGCTGCCCTAGGTGAGACTAAACTCGGGCACCCCCTAATATAAATGCCAAACCCCTTCCCCTGTAAACCCCACCCCTAATTCTCCCCCCTCTAACCACCCAACGGGTCCCAACCCCCTTACCCCATAAAACAACTAAGTAATAGATTTTTTGTGAATTACTGTAATTTAAGTACTTACAGTTTTTGAAGACAGCAGGCTCAGGGATCAGTGCATTGGTGGCCGGGGGCCTGGCCTCAGTGTTCACAGTGACCGTGTGCAGGATCCGTTCTGCACTTGGAGGAGATAAGGCTCACCCTAGCATTGCGGGCCCGTGACTCCACCTTCGTGTGACGCCACGACAGTAACCCTGGGTTCACACCTGAGCGTTTTACAGCGCGTTCAAACGCGCTGTAAAACGCTTAAGACATGAAAACCAATGCTTCCCTATGGGAAGGGTTCACACCTGGGCGTTTTACAGCGCGTACGAACGCGCTGTAAAACGCCCGACGCTCAAACAAGTACTTGAGCTTCTTTGGGGCGTTTTGACGCGCGTTTGTGGCCATAGGACACTGCAGTCAATGACACAAACGCGCGTCAAACGCGCGTTTACTATTACAAAAAACGCGCATAAAAACGCGCGACAAAAACGCGCGTAAAACGCGCGTTTGAGGAACGCTCAGGTGTGAACCCAGGGTAATGCGCGGACGCAAAAGGCAGGGAAGGTCGGGAGGAAGTCAGGAGGAGGAAGTAAGTCTTTCAACTCCTTCACTATGCGGCGCCGGCGATGCCGCTCGCATAGTGAAGGATCGGATCGGACAAGGGGCAAAAAAAAGTATTTAGCATATTGTGTAACTATCACTAAGCAAACAAGGCATTTTGCCGCCCCATTGGCAAGTGCCGCCCTAGGCAAATGCCTTGTTTGCCTCGTGATAGATACACCCCTGCATGTTCATGTGCAGTAGTCCCCCAGTGTTTTACCATTTAGTATGTACGGATGACTTTTAATGTAGACACATTATTGTCCACTGACATGAGGTGATAAACCCTTCAATAAACAACTGTGTTAGAACTGCATGTTAAAGGGGCTTTTTGGGCTCCTAATATAAATTACCCTATCTTTAGGATAGGTCATCAATACCCATTCAGTGGGAGTAATAGGCTGCCGTAGATTAGGTGCATGGACTGCTACCTGATGTATCTAATATATGACTAGGCCTGCACTTTGCAATAAGTTAGGGGCATGTTTCAGTGGCACAGGGCTGATCGTGGACCAAACCTCCCCTCCCCTTCCCCTGGATTTAGAGTGTTTCTGGCAAAAAATGCATGTAAAAAAGGTTTAAAAAAAACCTTGGCAAAAGCATAAAAAAAACCTGTGTAAATCCAGCCTCAGGCCACATTCACATAGTAGTATTATGCATTATTATTTGTCAGACAAAATCAGTAGCAAATACTTACAAGGAGAAAAAGTGCACTGGAAAGAGTTGTACCTTTTCCATATTTTGGATCCACTCATGGTTTGTATATTAAAATTTTCCTTATTGAAGTCATGGGGGAAAAGACATGTAGATAAAAATCCATAGTCTATGGTAGGGTTGTATTCGGTTTCGATACCATAAAAAAGTATTGCGATACTGAATTTCATTTGAAACCACGCAAAAAAAATAAAACGCCCAAAAAAGCCACGTGCATTCCGCGTTATTGAACTTCCGGCCCATAATCGAACAGTCCTATTCTCTTTTATGGGGGGACAAGGTGACTAAAAAAAATTGCAAATCTCACGGTTTTTATTTTTTATTTTACGGCATTCACCGCAGAGGAGATTTTTTAAATTATTTAATAGTTTGAACTTTTAGGACGTGGCAGATACCAGAAGGCAGGGGAAACAACATAAAACAAATACATAGGAATGAGACACTTAACTCCTGAAGTAGAAGAAAGAGGAGGAACACCAGAGGAGACAACACACACCAGCTTTTCCACTTGCAAATTAAGCTATACACCGCAAGGAGTGACCCTGGGTTCACGCCTGAGCGTCTTACAGCGCGTTCCTACGCGCTGTAAAACGTCCAACAAGGAGAAACCAATGATTCCCTATGGGAATGGTTCTCACCTGGGCGTTTTAGAGCGCGTACGACCGCGCTGTAAAACGCCCAACGCCCCAAGAAGTACATGAGCTTCTTTGGGGCGTCTTGTCGCTCGTTCCCGTACATAGACTTTCGGGAACGCGCGACAATGGGCGTTCGCTTGTCTCTGTATGCGCAATTGCAAACGCCGGTACAATCACGCATACAGAGCGCTCCATTGCGAACGCTCAGGTGTGAACCCAGGGTGAAGGGAGTAGCCAGACTTAAATAGTAATGACCACTATGCTGCACCTGACTAGAGGTGTGGTCATTACCATCAACAACAAAGTGAAATTAAAAGAGGTTGTCAGATGACATCACGTGCAGACAGCCTCTCTGACCTTCTAACACCTAGCCTGGAAGTGAGCATGACAGGCGTATCCTCCTGCAAGCACGTCTATCAGATCACGATCATGTGATCAGAGCGTCATGTGACAAAGATAAAAAAGAAGGGTAGTAAAAGACTGCACTTAAGGCTACATTCATACGACCGTATGAATTAGTATGCATCCATTCCGCAATTTTGCAGAACGGGTGCAGACTCATTTATTTCAATGGGGCTGCAAAAGATGCGGACAGCACACTGTGTGCTGTCCACATCTCTTGCTCCGTGCCGCAGCGCCGCAAAAAAAAATAGAACATGTCTCACTCTTGTCCGCAATTGCGGACAATAGTAAGCATTTTCTTAGACAGCAAATTGCGAAACGCACATGAGCTGGTGTCCGTGTTTTGCGGATCCACAAAATAACACGTTCGTGTGAATGTAGCCTAATACTAACATCAAATAATGAATAGTAGCCTCGGCACAAACGCCCATTAAAACACAATGTGGCTACAACAGAAACACATTATTACTGAACACACAAATTCCCTATGCAGTAAAAACTGACCTGTTACCTTCATTCTCTTTAGGGCTTGTTCACACGAGCGTAAGGGCTCCATACCCGTGCTGTGGTCCGCAAATTGAGGTCCGCAATACAAGGGCACCAACCATGGGCCAGCCGCATGCGGATCGAGGACCCATTCACTTGAATAGGGTCCGTGATCCTTCCGTTCCTCAATAAAGATAGAGCAAGTTCTATCTTTTTGCAGTGCTGAGGCACGGAACGGAACCCCAGGAAGCACTCCCTAGTGCTTCCGTGGGGTTCCGTTCCGTGCTTCCGTTCCGCACCGCATCTCCGGATTTGCGGACCCATTCAAGATGTGGAATGCACACAGCCGGTACCCCGTGTATTGCAGACCCGCCGTATGCGGGCCGCAATACTGCAACGGAGGGGCAATGGCCGTGGGAACAAGCCCTTATACAGTGACATCACATTTATATCGTTTTTATGGGGTTTTAATAAAAATAACAAAAACTTTACAAAGGAAAAACATTTTCTATGCATCACCATATTCTGACCTCCATAACCTTTTTATAGTTATGTCTCCTGAGCTGTGTGATACCATTTTTGGAGCGTATGTGACTTATTGATCACTTTTTATTCAATTTATTAGGCGATCAAGTGAGCAAAAAATGGCGAATTGGCCATTTTAATTTTTTCCTGTTACATTATTCTCCATACCGGATAAATACATTTTTATTTTAATAGTACAAGCATTTTGGGACATGGCGATACTAATAATTTTTTTTAAGGAGGTGACTTAAATTTTTATATTTTTTTTAAAACTTTTTTCACTTACCAGTATTTTAAGTGGATCCCTGCCACAGTAATATAAATGAGGAAAATAATTGAGTACAATAAATAAATAAAATAAATAAATAGGAACTTCATTATGGCAGGCTGCCATTACAACCCAACGTTTTTTTTTTTGTGTTTGTTTTTTTACTACCCCCTCTCTCTCTCTCCAACTGGGGGGGGGGGGTAATCGGGGCAAAATGTTAGTATATTGTTGAGTATTGTAATACAGACCTTTTGGATGGTCTAATATTGTATATGTTTGTATTGTATATTTTTTGTATTATAGATAATAAAAAATAAAAAAAACAACCCAATGGCTGTCTCGATATCAGCCCCTGGGAGCAATTTGGTCGCAATTGACCACAGCATCTGAGGGTTAAAGGTCAGTAGTCGAACAGCTATCGCACCTTTTCAGCTCCTGAACAGACGCCATCTTTAAAGTCCTCACTAGTAGGGATGAGCAAACTCTAACTGTATAGTTCGGGTTCGTACCGAATTTTGGGGTGTCCGTGACACGGACCCGAACCCGGACATTTTCGTAAAAGTCCGGGTTCGGTGTTCGTCGCTTTCTTGGCGCTTTTGTGACGCTTTCTTGGCGCCTTTTGAAAGGCTGCAAAGCAGCCAATCAACAAGCGTCATACTACTTGCCCCAAGAGGCCGTCACAGCCATGCCTACTATTGGCATGGCTGTGATTGGCCAGAGCACCATGTGACCCAGCCTCTATTCAGTGGCGACTCTAGGAACAATATATAGGGGGGGCACAAAGATACCACAGTCAAAAATGGGGGGGCAAAAACAAAATAAGATTACAAAATACGAGAGAGTTGCGGTCTGCAGGGATACAGTTATAATAAAACAATTTACTTACAAAAGAAGCTATTCAGTCGTCTGCTGTGCTGTCCTCTGCTTGCTTCCACGGATTCTTTCCCCTTCTTTCTGTCTCTCGTCAGTGCACAGGCGCACTGTTATGGTGGATCTGTGGAAGACACACTGTTATAGGGGATCTGTGGATGACACATTATGCCTCTCATTAGCCCTCATTATGCCTCTCATCACTCCCATATCAGCCCCCATATAAGCCCTTATGCCTCATTAGCCCCCATTATTCTTCTTATTAGCCCCATTGGCCCCCATTATGCCTCATTAGCCCACATTATGCCTCTAATTAGCCCCCATTATGCCTCTTATTAGCCCCCATATGCCTCCAATTAGCTCCATATGCCTCCAATTAGCCCCCATATGCCTTCAATTAGCCCCCATATGCCTCCTATTAGCCCCCATATGCCTCCTATTAGCCCCCATATGCCTCCTATTAGCCCCCAATTAGCCCCCATATGCCTCCAATTAACCCCATATGCCTCCAATTAGCCCCATAGACCCCATATGCCTCCAATTAGCCCCCATATGCCTCCAATTAGCCCCCATATGCCTCCAATTAGCCCCCATATGCCTCCTATTAGCCCCATAGACCCCATATGCCTCCAATTAGCCCCCATATGCCTCCAATTAGCCCCCATATGCCTCCAATTAGCCCCCATATGCCTCCAATTAGCCCCCATATGCCTCCTATTAGCCCCCAATTAGCCCCCATATGCCTCAAATTAACCCCATATGCCTCCAATTAGCCCCATAGCCCCCATATGCCTCCAATTAGCCCCCATATGCCTCCAATTAGCCCCCATATGCCTCCAATTAGCCCCCAATTAGCCCCCATATGCCTCCAATTAGCCCCATAGACCCCATATGCCTCCAATTAGCCCCCATATGCCTCCAATTAGCCCCCATATGCCTCCTATTAGCCCCATATGCCTATTAGCCCCATATGCCTATTAGCCCCCATATGCCTCCAATTAGCCCCATATGCCTCCTATTAGCCCCATATGCCTCCTATTAGCCCCATATGCCTCCTATTAGCCCCCAAATATGCCTCCAATTAGCCCCCAAATATGCCTCCAAATGCCCCCATACATCTCCAATTAGCCCCCAAATATGCCTCCAATTAGCCCCCAAATATGCTTCCAATTAGCCCCATATGCCTCCTATTAGCCGCATATGCCTCCTATTAGCCCCCATAATGCCCCCAGCAGCCACATTTTTTATAAAATTAAAAAAAAAAAACACTTACCTCTCCTGCTCCTTGACGGACGCCGCCTGCCATTTTCTCCCTCCTCAGTCAACTGTGCGTGCTCTAAACTGGCGCGCACAGCGTGAGGTCACAGAGCGACCTCACGCTGTGCGCAGCCCTGCACAGCCGACAGCCGAGGACCAGGAAGTGGTGAGTACAGAGCGTTCACCACTTCCTGGTCCTTCTGTACTAATGAGCGCTTCCTTAATGGAAGCGCTCATTAGTATTCACTCGGGGGAATCAGCGGGGGGGCACCTGGGGGGGCAAGGAACAACATAGGGGGGGCAATTGCCCCCCCTCGCCCCCCTCTAGCGACGCCACTACCTCTATTTAAGCTGGAGTCACATAGCACTCTGCTCTGATTAGCGTAGGGAGAGGTTGCGGCTGAGACAGTAGGGCGAGATTAGGCAGATTAACTCCTCCAAAGGACTTGATTATTGATCGATCTGCAGCTGTGGGTCATTGAGCTGCTGATACTCAATTGCTCACTGTTTTTAGGCTGCCCAGACCGTTTGTCAGTCACTTTTTTCTGGGGTGATCGGCGGCCATTTTGTGTCTTGTGCGGTGCGGCGACCAAGTGCATCCAAGCTGCGACCAAGTGCATTTAACCCTCAATGGTGTGGTTGTTTTTTGGCTAAAACCTACATCAGGGTGAAGCTGTCACACCAAGTGCATTAAACCAGCAATAGTCTGTTTATTTTTTGGCCATATACTACATCAGGGGCAAGCTGCGCCTGTCACCAAGTGCATTTAACCCTCAATGGTGTGGTTGTTTTTTGGCTAAAGCCTACATCAGGGTGAAGCTGTCACACCAAGTGCATTTAACCAGCAATAGTCTGTTTATTTTTTGGCCATATACTACATCAGGGGCAAGCTGCGCCCGTCACCAAGTGCATTTAACCCTCAGTAGTGTGGTTGGTCAAGCTATCACACCAAGTGCATTTAACCAGCAATAGTCTGTTCATTTTTTGGCCATATACTAAATCAGGGGCAAGCTGCGCCCGTCACCAAGTGCATTTAACCAGCAATGGTCTGTTCATTTTTTGGCCATATATATACTACATCAGGGGCAAGCTGCGCCCGTCACCAAGTGCATTTAACCCTCAGTAGTGTGGTTGGTCAAGCTGTCACACCAAGTGCATTTAACCAGCAATAGTGTGGTTATTTTTTGGGCATATCCCAGTCTAATTCTGTCACTAAATCCATACCGGTCACCCAGCGCCTAAATACTAGGGCTCAAATTTATATCCCGCTAAATCTGTCGTTACCGCTGTACTGTTGTGGCTGGGCAAGTTATTTAGTGTCCGTCAAAGCACATTTTTTGTTCTGGGTTGAAATACAATTCCCAATTTAGCAATTTCATAATTTAGTGGTTTCTGCTATATCAGAGCTATTTGAAATCTATCCCTAAAAGGGTATATAATATTCAAGGTGCACATAGGGTCATTCAGAATAACTTCACACACACGCTACTGTGCATTTCCAAGTCTAATTCTGTGAGTAAATCCATACCGGTCACCCAGCGCCTAAATACTAGGCCTCAAATTTATATTCAGCTGAATTTGAATACAATACATTGGGCCAAATAATATTTTTGTTGTTGTGGTGAACCATAACAATGAGGAAAACATCTAGTAAGGGACGCGGACGTGGACATGGTCGTGGTGGTGTTAGTGGACCCTCTGGTGCTGGGAGAGGACGTGGCTGTTCTGCCACATCCACACGTCCTAGTGTACCAACTACCTCAGGTCCCAGTAGCCGCCAGAATTTACAGCGATATATGGTGGGGCCCAATGCCGTTCTAAGGATGGTAAGGCCTGAGCAGGTACAGGCATTAGTCAATTGGGTGGCCGACAGTGGATCCAGCACGTTCACATTATCTCCCACCCAGTCTTCTGCAGAAAGCGCAGAGATGGCGCCTGAAAACCAACCCCATCAGTCTGTCACATCACCCCCATGCATACCAGGGAAACTGTCTCAGCCTCAAGTTATGCAGCAGTCTCTTATGCTGTTTGAAGACTCCGCTGGCAGGGTTTCCCAAGGGCATCCACCTAGCCCTTCCCCAGCGGTGAAAGACATAGAATGCACTGACGCACAACCACTTATGTTTCCTGATGATGAGGACATGGGAATACCACCTCAGCATGTCTCTGATGATGACGAAACACAGGTGCCAACTGCTGCGTCTTTCTGCAGTGTGCAGACTGAACAGGAGGTCAGGGATCAAGACTGGGTGGAAGACGATGCAGGGGACGATGAGGTCCTAGACCCCACATGGAATGAAGGTCGTGCCACTGACTTTCACAGTTCGGAGGAAGAGGCAGTGGTGAGACCGAGCCAACAGCGTAGCAAAAGAGGGAGCAGTGGGCAAAAGCAGAACACCCGCCGCCAAGAGACTCCGCCTGCTACTGACCGCCGCCATCTCGGACCGAGCACCCCAAAGGCAGCTTCAAGGAGTTCCCTGGCATGGCACTTCTTCAAACAATGTGCTGACGACAAGACCCGAGTGGTTTGCACGCTGTGCCATCAGAGCCTGAAGCGAGGCATTAACGTTCTGAACCTGAGCACAACCTGCATGACCAGGCACCTGCATGCAAAGCATGAACTGCAGTGGAGTAAACACCTTAAAACCAAGGAAGTCACTCAGGCTCCCCCTGCTACCTCTTCTGCTGCTGCGGCCTCGGCCTCTTCTGCTGCTGCCGCCTCGGCCTCTTCCTCCGCCTCTGGAGGAACGTTGGCACCTGCCGCCCAGCAAACAGGGGATGTACCACCAACACCACCACCACCACCTCCGTCACCAAGCGTCTCAACCATGTCACACGCCAGCGTTCAGCTCTCCATCTCACAAACATTTGAGAGAAAGCGTAAATTCCCACCTAGCCACCCTCGATCCCTGGCCCTGAATGCCAGCATTTCTAAACTACTGGCCTATGAAATGCTGTCATTTAGGCTGGTGGACACAGACAGCTTCAAACAGCTCATGTCGCTTGCTGTCCCACAGTATGTTGTTCCCAGCCGCCACTACTTCTCCAAGAGAGCCGTGCCTTCCCTGCACAACCAAGTATCCGATAAAATCAAGTGTGCACTGCGCAACGCCATCTGTAGCAAGGTCCACCTAACCACAGATACGTGGACCAGTAAGCACGGCCAGGGACGCTATATCTCCCTAACTGCACACTGGGTAAATGTAGTGGCAGCTGGGCCCCAGGCGGAGAGCTGTTTGGCGCACGTCCTTCCGCCGCCAAGGATCGCAGGGCAACATTCTTTGCCTCCTGTTGCCACCTCCTCCTTCTCGGCTTCCTCCTCCTCTTCTTCCACCTGCTCATCCAGTCAGCCACACACCTTCACCACCAACTTCAGCACAGCCCGGGGTAAACGTCAGCAGGCCATTCTGAAACTCATATGTTTGGGGGACAGGCCCCACACCGCACAGGAGTTGTGGCGGGGTATAGAACAACAGACCGACGAGTGGTTGCTGCCGGTGAGCCTCAAGCCCGGCCTGGTGGTGTGTGATAATGGGCGAAATCTCGTTGCAGCTCTGGGACTAGCCAATTTGACGCACATCCCTTGCTTGGCGCATGTGCTGAATTTGGTGGTGCAGAAGTTCATTCACAACTACCCCGACATGTCAGAGCTGCTGCATAAAGTGCGGGCCGTCTGTTCGCGCTTCCGGCGTTCACATCCTGCTGCTGCTCGCCTGTCTGCGCTACAGCGTAACTTCGGCCTTCCCGCTCACCGCCTCATATGCGACGTGCCCACCAGGTGGAACTCCACCTTGCACATGCTGGACAGACTGGCCATTGTGGAGTTTCAGCTGCAGCACGCACGGGTCAGTCGCACTACAGAACAGCACCACTTCACCACCAATGACTGGGCCTCCATGCGAGACCTGTGTGCCCTGTTGCGCTGTTTCGAGTACTCCACCAACATGGCCAGTGGTGATGACGCCGTTATCAGCGTTACAATACCACTTCTATGTCTCCTTGAGAAAACACTTAGGGCGATGATGGAAGAGGAGGTGGCCCAGGAGGAGGAGGAGGAGGAAGAGGGGTCATTTTTAGCACTTTCAGGCCAGTCTCTTCGAAGTGACTCAGAGGGAGGTTTTTGGCAACAGCAGAGGCCAGGTACAAATGTGGCCAGCCAGGGCCCACTACTGGAGGACGAGGATGAGGAGGAGGTGGAGGAGGATGAGGATGAAGCATGGTCACAGCGGGGTGGCACCCAACGCAGCTCGGGTCCATCACTGGTGCGTGGCTGGGGGGAAAGGCAGGACGATGACGATACGCCTCCCACAGAGGACAGCTTGTCCTTACCCCTGGGCAGCCTGGCACACATGAGCGACTACATGCTGCAGTGCCTGCGCAACGACAGCAGAGTTGCCCACATTTTAACCTGTGCGGACTACTGGGTTGCCACCCTGCTGGATCCACGCTACAAAGACAATGTGCCCACCTTACTTCCTGCACTGGAGCGTGATAGGAAGATGCGCGAGTACAAGCGCACGTTGGTAGACGCACTACTGAGAGCATTCCCAAATGTCAGAGGGGAACAAGTGGAAGCCCAAGGCCAAGGCAGAAGAGGAGCAAGAGGTCGCCAAGGCAGCTGTGTCACGGCCAGCTCCTCTGAGGGCAGGGTTAGCATGGCAGAGATGTGGAAAACTTTTGTCAACACGCCACAGCTAACTGCACCACCACCTGATACGCAACGTGTTAGCAGGAGGCAACATTTCACTAACATGGTGGAACAGTACGTGTGCACACCCCTCCACGTACTGACTGATGGTTCGGCCCCATTCAACTTCTGGGTCTCTAAATTGTCCACGTGGCCAGAGCTAGCCTTTTATGCCTTGGAGGTGCTGGCCTGCCCGGCAGCCAGCGTTTTGTCTGAACGTGTATTCAGCACGGCAGGGGGCGTCATTACAGACAAACGCAGCCGCCTGTCTACAGCCAATGTGGACAAGCTGACGTTCATAAAAATGAACCAGGCATGGATCCCACAGGACCTGTCCGTCCCTTGTCCAGATTAGACATTAACTACCTCCCCTTAACCATATATTATTGGACTCCAGGGCACTTCCTCATTCAATCCTATTTTTATTTTCATTTTACCATTATATTGCGAGGCTACCCAAAGTTGAATGAACCTCTCTTCTGTCTGGGTGCCAGGGCCTAAATATATGCCAATGGACTGTTGCAGTGGTGGCTGACATGAAGCCTCATTCTCTGCTATGACATGCAGACTAATTCTCTGCTGACATGAAGCCAGATTGTCTGTTACGGGACCTCTCTCCTCTACCTGGGTGCTGGGCCTAAATTTATGACAATGGACTGTTGCAGTGGTGGGTGACGTGAAGCCTGATTCTCTGCTATGACATGCAGACTGATTCTCTGCTGACATGAAGCCAGATTGTCTGTTACGGGACCTCTCTCCTCTGCCTGGGTGCTGGGCCTAAATATATGCCAATGGACTGTTGCAGTGGTGGCTGACGTGAAGCCTCATTCTCTGCTATGACATGCAGACTAATTCTCTGCTGACATGAAGCCAGATTGTCTGTTACGGGACCTCTCTCCTCTGCCTGGGTGCTGGGCCTAAATTTATGAAAATGGACTGTTGCAGTGGTGGCTGACGTGAAGCCTGATTCTCTGCTATGACATGCAGACTGATTCTCTGCTGACATGAAGCCAGATCCTCTGTTACGGGACCTCTCTCCTCTGCCTGGGTGCTGGGCCTAAATTTATGCCAATGGACTGTTGCAGTGGTGGCTGACGTGAAGCCTCATTCTCTGCTATGACATGCAGACTAATTCTCTGCTGACATGAAGCCAGATTGTCTGTTACGGGACCTCTCTCCTCTGCCTGGGTGCTGGGCCTAAATTTATGACAATGGACTGTTGCAGTGGTGGGTGACGTGAAGCCTGATTCTCTGCTATGACATGCAGACTGATTCTCTGCTGACATGAAGCCAGATTGTCTGTTACGGGACCTCTCTCCTCTGTCTGGGTGCTGGGCCTAAATATATGCCAATGGACTGTTGCAGTGGTGGCTGACGTGAAGCCTCATTCTCTGCTATGACATGCAGACTAATTCTCTGCTGACATGAAGCCAGATTGTCTGTTACGGGACCTCTCTCCTCTGCCTGGGTGCTGGGCCTAAATATATGCCAATGGACTGTTGCAGTGGTGGCTGACGTGAAGCCTCATTCTCTGCTATGACATGCAGACTAATTCTCTGCTGACATGAAGCCAGATTGTCTGTTACGGGACCTCTCTCCTCTGCCTGGGTGCTGGGCCTAAATTTATGAAAATGGACTGTTGCAGTGGTGGCTGACGTGAAGCCTGATTCTCTGCTATGACATGCAGACTGATTCTCTGCTGACATGAAGCCAGATCCTCTGTTACGGGACCTCTCTCCTCTGCCTGGGTGCTGGGCCTAAATTTATGCCAATGGACTATTGCAGTGGTGGGTGACGTGAAGCCTGATTCTCTGCTATGACATGCAGACTAATTCTCTGCTGACATGAAGCCAGATTGTCTGTTACGGGACCTCTCTCCTCTGCCTGGGTGCTAGGCCTAAATTTATGACAATGGACTGTTGCAGTGGTGGCTGACGTGAAGCCTGATTCTCTGCTTTGACATGCAGACTGATTCTCTGCTGACATGAAGCCAGATCCTCTGTTACGGGACCTCTCTCCTCTGCCTGGGTGCTGGGCCTAAATTTATGACAATGGACTGTTGCAGTGGTGGGTGACGTGAAGCCTGATTCTCTGCTATGACATGCAGACTGATTCTCTGCTGACATGAAGCCAGATTGTCTGTTACGGGACCTCTCTCCTCTGCCTGGGTGCTGGGCCTAAATATATGCCAATGGACTGTTGCAGTGGTGGCTGACGTGAAGCCTCATTCTCTGCTATGACATGCAGACTAATTCTCTGCTGACATGAAGCCAGATTGTCTGTTACGGGACCTCTCTCCTCTGTCTGGGTGCTGGGCCTAAATATATGCCAATGGACTGTTGCAGTGGTGGCTGACGTGAAGCCTCATTCTCTGCTATGACATGCAGACTAATTCTCTGCTGACATGAAGCCAGATTGTCTGTTACGGGACCTCTCTCCTCTGCCTGGGTGCTGGGCCTAAATATATGCCAATGGACTGTTGCAGTGGTGGCTGACGTGAAGCCTCATTCTCTGCTATGACATGCAGACTAATTCTCTGCTGACATGAAGCCAGATTGTCTGTTACGGGACCTCTCTCCTCTGCCTGGGTGCTGGGCCTAAATATATGCCAATGGACTGTTGCAGTGGTGGCTGACGTGAAGCCTCATTCTCTGCTATGACATGCAGACTAATTCTCTGCTGACATGAAGCCAGATTGTCTGTTACGGGACCTCTCTCCTCTGCCTGGGTGCTGGGCCTAAATTTATGAAAATGGACTGTTGCAGTGGTGGGTGACGTGAAGCCTGATTCTCTGCTATGACATGCAGACTAATTCTCTGCTGACATGAAGCCAGATTGTCTGTTACGGGACCTCTCTCCTCTGCCTGGGTGCTGGGCCTAAATATATGCCAATGGACTGTTGCAGTGGTGGCTGACGTGAAGCCTCATTCTCTGCTATGACATGCAGACTAATTCTCTGCTGACATGAAGCCAGATTGTCTGTTACGGGACCTCTCTCCTCTGCCTGGGTGCTGGGCCTAAATTTATGAAAATGGACTGTTGCAGTGGTGGGTGACGTGAAGCCTGATTCTCTGCTATGACATGCAGACTAATTCTCTGCTGACATGAAGCCAGATTGTCTGTTACGGGACCTCTCTCCTCTGCCTGGGTGCTAGGCCTAAATTTATGACAATGGACTGTTGCAGTGGTGGCTGACGTGAAGCCTGATTCTCTGCTATGACATGCAGACTGATTCTCTGCTGACATGAAGCCAGATCCTCTGCTACGGGACCTCTCTCCTCTGCCTGGGTGCTGGGCCTAAATTTATGAAAATGGACTGTTGCAGTGGTGGGTGACGTGAAGCCTGATTCTCTGCTATGACATGAAGACTGATTCTCTGCTGACATGAAGCCAGATCCTCTGTTACGGGACCTCTCTCCTCTGCCTGGGTGCTGGGCCTAAATTTATGACAATGGACTGTTGCAGTGGTGGCTGACGTGAAGCCTCATTCTCTGCTATGACATGCAGACTAATTCTCTGCTGACATGAAGCCAGATTGTCTGTTACGGGACCTCTCTCCTCTGCCTGGGTGCTGGGCCTAAATATATGCCAATGGACTGTTGCAGTGGTGGCTGACATGAAGCCTCATTCTCTGCTATGACATGCAGACTAATTCTCTGCTGACATGAAGCCAGATTGTCTGTTACGGGACCTCTCTCCTCTGCCTGGGTGCTGGGCCTAAATATATGCCAATGGACTGTTGCAGTGGTGGCTGACGTGAAGCCTCATTCTCTGCTATGACATGCAGACTAATTCTCTGCTGACATGAAGCCAGATTGTCTGTTACGGGACCTCTCTCCTCTGCCTGGGTGCTGGGCCTAAATATATGCCAATGGACTGTTGCAGTGGTGGCTGACGTGAAGCCTCATTCTCTGCTATGACATGCAGACTAATTCTCTGCTGACATGAAGCCAGATTGTCTGTTACGGGACCTCTCTCCTCTGCCTGGGTGCTGGGCCTAAATATATGCCAATGGACTGTTGCAGTGGTGGCTGACGTGAAGCCTCATTCTCTGCTATGACATGCAGACTAATTCTCTGCTGACATGAAGCCAGATTGTCTGTTACGGGACCTCTCTCCTCTGCCTGGGTGCTGGGCCTAAATATATGCCAATGGACTGTTGCAGTGGTGGCTGACGTGAAGCCTCATTCTCTGCTATGACATGCAGACTAATTCTCTGCTGACATGAAGCCAGATTGTCTGTTACGGGACCTCTCTCCTCTGCCTGGGTGCTGGGCCTAAATTTATGAAAATGGACTGTTGCAGTGGTGGGTGACGTGAAGCCTGATTCTCTGCTATGACATGCAGACTGATTCTCTGCTGACATGAAGCCAGATTGTCTGTTACGGGACCTCTCTCCTCTGCCTGGGTGCTGGGCCTAAATATATGCCAATGGACTGTTGCAGTGGTGGCTGACGTGAAGCCTCATTCTCTGCTATGACATGCAGACTAATTCTCTGCTGACATGAAGCCAGATTGTCTGTTACGGGACCTCTCTCCTCTGCCTGGGTGCTGGGCCTAAATTTATGACAATGGACTGTTGCAGTGGTGGCTGACGTGAAGCCTGATTCTCTGCTATGACATGCAGACTGATTCTCTGCTGACATGAAGCCAGATCCTCTGTTACGGGACCTCTCTCCTCTGCCTGGGTGCTGGGCCTAAATTTATGCCAATGGACTGTTGCAGTGGTGGCTGACGTGAAGCCTCATTCTCTGCTATGACATGCAGACTAATTCTCTGCTGACATGAAGCCAGATTGTCTGTTACGGGACCTCTCTCCTCTGCCTGGGTGCTGGGCCTAAATATATGCCAATGGACTGTTGCAGTGGTGGCTGACGTGAAGCCTCATTCTCTGCTATGACATGCAGACTAATTCTCTGCTGACATGAAGCCAGATTGTCTGTTACGGGACCTCTCTCCTCTGCCTGGGTGCTGGGCCTAAATATATGCCAATGGACTGTTGCAGTGGTGGCTGACGTGAAGCCTCATTCTCTGCTATGACATGCAGACTAATTCTCTGCTGACATGAAGCCAGATTGTCTGTTACGGGACCTCTCTCCTCTGCCTGGGTGCTGGGCCTAAATTTATGAAAATGGACTGTTGCAGTGGTGGGTGACGTGAAGCCTGATTCTCTGCTATGACATGCAGACTAATTCTCTGCTGACATGAAGCCAGATTGTCTGTTACGGGACCTCTCTCCTCTGCCTGGGTGCTGGGCCTAAATTTATGACAATGGACTGTTGCAGTGGTGGCTGACGTGAAGCCTGATTCTCTGCTATGACATGCAGACTGATTCTCTGCTGACATGAAGCCAGATCCTCTGTTACGGGACCTCTCTCCTCTGCCTGGGTGCTGGGCCTAAATTTATGAAAATGGACTGTTGCAGTGGTGGCTGACGTGAAGCCTGATTCTCTGCTATGACATGCAGACTGATTCTCTGCTGACATGAAGCCAGATCCTCTGTTACGGGACCTCTCTCCTCTGCCTGGGTGCTGGGCCTAAATTTATGAAAATGGACTGTTGCAGTGGTGGGTGACGTGAAGCCTGATTCTCTGCTATGACATTAAGACTGATTCTCTGCTGACATGAAGCCAGATTCTCTGTTACGGGACCTCTCTCCTCTGCCTGGGTGCCGGGGCCTAAATATCTGAGAATGGACTGTTCCAGTGGTGGGTGACGGGAAGCCAGATTCTCTGCTATGGGACCTCTCTCCAATTGATTTTGGTTAATTTTTATTTATTTAATTTTTATTTTAATTCATTTCCCTATCCACATTTGTTTGCAGGGGATTTACCTACATGTTGCTGCCTTTTGCAGCCCTCTAGCCCTTTCCTGGGCTGTTTTACAGCCGTTTTAGTGCCGAAAAGTTCGGGTCCCCATTGACTTCAATGGGGTTCGGGACGAAGTTCGGATCGGGTTCGGATCCCGAACCCGAACATTTCCGGGAAGTTCGGCCGAACTTCTCGAACCCGAACATCCAGGTGTTCGCTCAACTCTACTCACTAGCACAAGTCATTAAGAGGTAAAATACACAGAATTGTGACAATATTTAATTGAAAATTATTGGTTTAAAATAAGTCAACCAAGAGCAGAAGGAAGAAGCATATATGAGGAAGATGTAGCAAAACTGGTTTAACCACTTCAACCCCCCTAGCTGAAACACCCTTAATGACCAGGCCACTTTTTACACTTCTGCACTACACTCCTTTCACCGTTTATTGCTCGGTCATGCAACTTACCACCCAAATGAATTTTACCTCCTTTTCTTCTCACTAATAGAGCTTTGATTTGGTGGTATTTCATTGCTGCTGACATTTTTACATTTTTTGTTATTAATCGAAATTTAACGATTTTTTTGCAAAAAAATGTCATTTTTCACTTTCAGTTGTAAAATTTAGCAAAAAAAACGGCATCCATATATACATTTTTTGCTAAATTTATTGTTCTACATATCTTTGATTAAAAAAAAATGTTTGGGCCAAAAAAAAAAATGGTTTGGGTAAAAGTTATAGCATTTACAATCTATGGTACAAAAATTTGAATTTCCGCTTTTTGAAGCAGCTCTGACTTTCTGAGCACCTGTCATGTTTCCTGAGGTTCTACAATGCCCAGACAGTAGAAACACCCCACAAATGACCCCATTTCGGATAGTAGACACCCTAAGGTATTCGCTGATAGGCATAGTGAGTTCATAGAACTTTTTATTTTTTGTCACAAGTTAGCGGAAAATTATGATTTTTTTTTTCTTTTCTTTTTTTTTTCTTACAAAATCTCATATTCCACTAACTTGTGACAAAAAATAAAAAGTTCTATGAACTCACTATGCCCATCAGCGAATACCTTAGGGTGTCTTCTTTCCAAAATGGGGTCACTTGTGGAGTAGTTATACTGCCCTGGATTTTAGGGGCCCAGATGCGTGAGAAGAAGTTTGAAATCAAAATCTGTAAAAAATGACCGGTGAAATCCGAAAGGTGCTCTTTGGAATGTGTGCCCCTTTGCCCACCTAGAGGCTGCAAAAAAGTGTCACACATCTGGTATCGCCATACTCAGGAGAAGTTGGGGAATGTGTTTTGGGGTGTCATTTTACATATACCCATGCTGGGTGAGAGAAATCTTGGCAAAAGACAACATTTCCCATTTTTTTATACAAAGTTGGCATTTGACCAAGATATTTCTCTCACCCAGCATGTGTATATGTAAAATGACACCCCAAAACACATTCCCCAACTTCTCCTGAGTACGGCGATACCACATGTGTGACACTTTTTTGCAGCCAAGGTGGGCAAAGGGGTACACATTCCAAAGAGCACCTTTCGGATTTCGCAGGCCATTTTTTACACATTTTGATTGCAAACTACTTCTCACGCATATGGGCCCCTAAAATGCCAGGGCAGTATAACTACGCCACAAGTGACCCCATTTTGGAAACAAGACACCCCAAGGTATTCCGTGAGGGGCATGGCGAGTTCCTAGAATTTTTTATTTTTTGTCGCAAGTTAGTGGAATATGAGACTTTGTAAGGATAAAAATAAAAATAAAAAAATCATCATTTTCCGCTAACTTGTGACAAAAAATAAAACATTCTAGGAACTCGCCATGCCCCTCACGGAATACCTTGGGGTGTCTTCTTTCCAAAATGGGGTCACTTGTGGGGTAGTTATACTGCCCTGGCAATTTAGGGGCCCATATGCGTGAGAAGTAGTTTGCAATCAAAATCTGTAAAAAATGACCGGTGAAATCCGAAAGGTGCTCTTTGGAATATGTGCCCCTTTGCCCACCTAGGCTGCAATAAAGTGTCACACATCTGGTATCGCCGTACTCAGGAGAAGTTGGGGAATGTGTTTTGGGGTGTCATTTTACATATACCCATGCTGGGTGAGAGAAATATCTTGGCAAAAGACAACATTTCCAATTTTTTTATACAAAGTTGGCATTTGACCAAGATATTTATCTCACCCAGCATGGGTATATGTAAAGTGACACCCCAAAACACATTCCCCAACTTCTCCTGAGTACGGCGATACCACATGTGTGACACTTTTTTGCAGCTTAGATGCGCAAAGGTGCCCAAATTCCTTTTAGGAGGGCATTTTTAGACATTTGGATCCCAGACTTCTTCTCACGCTTTAGGGCCCCTAAAAAGCCAGGGCAGTATAAATACCCCACATGTGACCCCATTTTGGAAAGAAGACAACCCAAGGTATTCAATGAGGGGCCTGGCGAGTTCATAGAATTTTCTTTTTTTGGGCATAAGTTAGCGGAAATTGTTTTTTTTGTTTTTTCTCACAAAGTCTCACTTTCCGCTAACTTGGGACACAAATTTCAATCTTTAATGGACTCAATATGCCCCTCAGCGAATACCTTGGGGTGTCTTCTTTCCAAAATGGGGTCATTTGTGGGTTGTTTGTACTGCCCTGGCATTTGAGGGTCTCCGCAATCATTACATGTATGGCCAGCATTAGGAGTTTCTGCTATTCTCCTTATATTGAGCATACAGGTAATGAGATTTTTTTTTTCTGTTCAGCCTCTGGGCTGAAAGAAAAAAAATGAACGGCACAGATTTCTTCATTTACATCGATCAATGTGGATGAAAAAATCTCTGCCAAAAAAAAAAAAGGAGGGGAAACGCGTCTGCCAGGACATAGGAGCTCCGCCCAACATCCATACCCACTTAGCTCATATGCCCTGGCAAACCCGATTTCTCCATTCACATCAATCGATGTGGATGAATAAATCATTACCGGGATTTTTTTATTTTATTTTTTATACAAAGTGTTTGCCAAAGCATATGAACACCGCCACCTCCTCAGCTCATATGCCTCGGCAAACGTATCTTTTACTGCAGAGGAGAAATCTCGTCTTGCAGCGCCGCATACACTTGTGTGTAATCTGACGCAATGCTTCTGTCAGAATGCACATCAGTGCTGCAGCTAGTCGATCGGTTGGTCCACCTGGAAGGTAAAAAAAAGAAAAAACCAGGCCGCAATGCAATAATTTTATTAACTTTATAATAACTTTTGAAGAGAACATATAAACTTTAACTTTTTGAACTGAACGTTAACCTTTTTGCTTACTGGTGATTTTTTTTTTGTTGTTTTTTTTTTACCTTTATAGGACAAACCTCTCCTTCCCCATGGGACAATGTGCAAAGCGAAATCGCCCAAAGATGTGGCGAAGTGCATTATGCACTTTGTCCCAGGTGAAAGGAGAGGTTTACAGCAGCTCTGTGTGTAACTGGGACCTAATAGCCCTGTGTGCCTGTCCTGGTGAGATGTGATCCCTATGCTAGGTGTACATGTGTGTGGTACTTCCGGAAACACTCCCCTAATCATAGGGCAGGGTGGTCAGGGCAGTCAGGACAGAAATAGCGGGTGTCACACCTTATTCCACTCCTGCTACAGACACAACATATTTTTCGGGGTGACGGTTGGGTTGAGGTACCAGCAACGACATTGGGGAAATGTCGCTCGTGTGGACGGCTAACTACACTGGTGGATGGGGCCACGGAAGGAGGTTCTCGATGATCTCTTCCTGAAATTTGAGGAAGGATCGTGTTCTCCCAGCCTTACTGTAGAGAACAAAACTATTATACAGAGCCAATTGAATTAAATATACAGACACCTTCTTATACCAGCATCTGGTGCGGCGGGACACTAAATACGGAGACAACATCTGGTCATTGAAGTCCACCCCTCCCATGAGAAGGTTATAGTCGTGGACTGAGAGGGGCTTTTCAGGGACACGGGTTGCTCGCTCAATTTGGATCGTCGTGTCTGCATGAATGGAGGAGAGCATGTAAACGTCACGCTTGTCTCTCCATTTCACCGCGAGCAGTTCTTGGTTACACAAGGCAGCCCTCTCCCCCCTTGCAAGACGGGTGGTAACGAGCCGTTGGGGGAAGCCCGCGCGACTAGTTCGCGCGGTGCCACAGCAATCTGTTCTAGAAACAAATGCCTGAAGAGGGCCACACTTGTGTAGAAATTGTCCACATAAAGATGGTACCCCTTGCCGAATAAGGGTGACACCAAGTCCCAGACTGTCTTCCCACTGCTCCCCAGGTAGTCAGGGCAACCGACTGGCTCCAGGGTCTGATCTCTTCCCTCATAGACACGAAATTTGTGGGTATAGCCTGTGGCCCTTTCACAGAGCTTATACAATTTGACCCCATACCGGGCGCGCTTGCTTGGGATGTATTGTTTGAAGCCAAGGCGCCCGGTAAAATGTATTAGGGACTCGTCTACACATATGTTTTGCTCTGAGGTATACAAATCTGCAAATTTCTGGTTGAAGTGGTCTATGAGGGGCCGAATTTTGTGGAGCCGGTCAAAAGCTGGGTGGCCTCTGGGACGGAAGGTGGTGTTGTTGCTAAAGTGCAGGAAACGCAGGATGGTCTCAAATCGTGTCCTGGACATAGCAGCAGAGAACATGGGCATGTGATGAATTGGGTTCGTGGACCAATATGACCGCAATTCATGCTTTTTAGTTAGACCTATGTTGAGGAGAAGGCCCAGAAAAAATTTAATTTCGGAAACTTGGACTGGTTTCCACCGGAAAGGCTGGGCATAAAAGCCTCCCCGGTTGGCGGTTATAAATTGTGTGGCATACCGATTTGTTTCTGCCACAACTAAGTCCAAGAGCTCCGCAGTCAAGAACAGCTCAAAAAATCCCAGGGCCGAACCGATCTGAGTTGTCTCAACCCGAACTCCAGACTGGGCGGTGAAAGGGAAAACTACAGGTGCGGCTGAAGTTGGGGACAGCCAATCATGGTTTGCCAGCACCTCAGGGATTCTAGGGGCTCTACGGGCCTGTCTGTGCGGTGGCTGCGACGGGGTAACTACTGCACGTGCCACCGTACCAGCTTCAACTGCCCTTCTGGTGTTCGCCACTTCACCATGTTGTACGGCAGTGCTGGTACTAGGTCCAGGGAGGGCTGCGCTGCTGGTGTATGCCTCACCACGTAATCCGACAGCGCCAGCCCCACTCTGCTGCCCTTGAAGCGGATCCTGTGCAACCTGTGGTCTAGCGACACGGGGCCGGGTACGCCTGGTGGTATCAGGGACCTCAACCTCCTCGTCCGAACTTTGGGTCAGACTGCCACTGCTTTCTACAGGTTCATATTCTGACCCGCTAGATTCATCAGATGAGGGTTCCCATTCCTCATCCCACTGGGTCAGAAGCCTGTAGACCTCTTCAGAAGAATACCCCCTGTTTGACATTTGGGCAACTAAATTTAGGGGTATTCCCTGAGACTACCCAAGAAAAAAAGCAAGCCTGTCTTACAAATGGGAGGCTAGCGAAGTACCGGAGGCTGCTGCGGTTGATAAAAAAATATCAAAACTGATTTTTGTTATCGCCGCAGCGCGTGTAAAGTGATTGTGCAGTGATAAAAAAATATATAAAATGTTGTCACTGCAGCGGGGCGGGCGTGGGTGAACGCACGTGTGGGCGACCGATCAGGCCTGATCGGGCAAACACTGCGTTTTGGATGGAGGGCGAACTAAGGTGACACTAATACTATTATAGATCTGACTGTGATCAGTTTTGATCACTTACAGATACTATAAAAGTACAAATGCTGATTAGCGATACGCTAATCAGCGAATCAGTGACTGCGGTGCGGTGGGCTGGGCGCTAACCGATCCCTAAACTACCTAACCAAGAGGCCTAAACTATCCTAAAACCTATCAGTCAATACCAGTGAAAAAAAAAGTGACAGTTTGCACTGATCACTTTTTTCCCTTTCACTAGTGATTGACAGGGGCGATCAAAGGGGTGATCAAGGGGTTAATTGGGGTGCAGGGGGGTGATCTGGGGCTATGTGTGGTGTTTGGTGCTACTCTCTGTGATGCCTGCTCCTCTGCTGAGACCAACCGACCAAAAGGACCAGCAGAGGAGCAGGGAAGCCATTTAACACATCATATTTACTAATATGATGTGTTAGATGGCTTCTGATTTGACATTTTAAAAATCGCCAGCCCGCCAGCCACTATCATTGGCTGGCAGGCTGGTGACTAAATTATGCTCGATCATTCGCCGGCCCGCGATGCGCATGTGCGGGCCGGCTCAGTCCGAAATCTCGCGTCTCGCGAGATGACGCACGGATGCGTCCAGGAGGAATGAATCGACCGCCTCCCGGACGCATCCGTGCGTTACATGGTCGGGAGGCGGTTAAAGGAAACTGGCTTAGTTGCCCATAGCAACCAATCAGATTCTACCTTTCATTTTTCAGAGCTTGTGTGGAAAGTGAAAGGATCAATTTGGTGCATTTATTTTCCTTCAAACCAGTTTTTATAAATCTCCCCCATAATGTCAAAAATTTATAGAAAGATGGCCAAAATCTATTACACAGTGTGAGCTTCTACCTGCCTGGTCTAGTTTTATTCTGTCTAATAATAAATCTGCCTCTATGTGTTTTCAAAGTAAGAAATATTTTCAACTTAAATTCATGTAGTTTGACTCCATATTTTTGTGCAGTTTTTTTTTTCTTAAAGAGACAATTGCAGTTTGCTGTTCTTCCAGCAGGTGGCGATAGGCTGCTGAGCCGCCGTTCTTCACCGTTCTTCACAGATGAAAGCAACCTATGATATTTTTATCAGCTTAAAACCAAAGCCTCACAAAGAAAAATGGTGCTTCCCATTTTCTGTATAGAGCTGAGGACATGGGCTGCTAGATGGCCACTAGCACATCCGCAATACCCAGTCCCTATAGCTCTGTGTGCTTTTATTGTGTAAAAAAAAACGATTTTATATATATGTAAATGAGGCTACTAACGTTTCCGGAGCCCAGCCACACCCACTGTGAAGGAGCCCAGCACTGCCCCGCATACTCTGAATCTCCTCTTTGCTCCCCGATGTCACAAAGCTAGAGCGCCGAAATCTTGCGATGCGCAAGCTAGCGCATGCGCAGTGTTGGCACAGGGAACGAACTGCGCATGCTTTGTGACGTCGGGGAGCAAGGATGCGGGTGTGCTGGGCTCTTTGACAGTGGGCGTGGATGGACTCAGAGTCAGAGAACGCTGGACTCATCTCTGAAGCATGGAGGAGACAGGACTCATCTAAGGTTCATTTATATATATATAAAATCATTATTTTTACACAATAAAAGCACAGAGAGCTATGGGGACTGGATATTGCGGTTGTGCTAGCGCTGATCTAGCAGGTCCTTTTGCAGGTCCTTCAAGAAGAACAAAGAAGAGGATCCCGGCTGCGCCATCAAATGAATGAGGTGAGTTATGTTTTTATTATTTTTTAACCCTCAATTGACATTATACCTAGCATTCCGTATTAAACAATGCTATTATTTTCCATTATAACCAAGTTATAATGGAAAATAATAAAATCTACAGAACACCTAACCCAAACTTCAGTAAAGAAGTCTGGGTTTGGGTCTGGGTACCACATTCAGTTTTTTCTCACGCGCGTGCAAAACGCATTGCACTCGCGCAGAAAAACCTGAACAACGGAATGCAATCGCAGTTAAAACTGACTGAAATTGCGTACCTACTCGCACAATTTTCCCTGAACGCACCTGCATCTCATCCGGCCCTCAACCGTGACGCCCGTGTGAAGGACACTTTCACACGAGCGTGGCGGATTGGCTCCGGGTGCATTCAGTGAAACTTGCACCATTTTGCAAGCAATTTCAGTCAGTTTTGTCTGCGATTGCGTTCAGTTGTTCAGTTTTTTCCGCGCGGCTGAAATGCGTTTTGATGCGTTTTTTTACGCGCGTGATAAAAAACGGAAGGTTTACAAACAACATCTCTTAGCAACCATCAGTGGAAAACGCATCCGCACTTGCTTGCGGTTGTAATGCGTTATTCACTGAAGCCCAATTCATTTCTATGGGGCCAGGGCTGTGTGAAAAATGCAGAATATGGCCTCATGCACACGACAGTATTTTTTCACGGTCTGCAAAAACGGGGTCCGTGATCCGTGACCGTTTTTTCGTCCGTGGGTCTTCCTTGATTTTTGGAGGATCCACGGACATGAAAAAAAAGTTGTTTTGGTGTCCGCCTGGCCGTGCGGAGCCAAACGGATCCGTCCTGAATTACAATGCAAGTCAATGGGGATGGATCCGTTTTACGTTGACACAATATGGTGCCATTTCAAACGGATCCGTCCCCATTGACTTTCAATGTAAAGTCTGGAGTTCTTTTATACCATCAGATTGGAGTTTTCTCCAATCCGATGGTATATTTTAACTTGAAGCGTCCCCATCACCATGGGAACGCCTCTATGTTAGAATATACTGTCGGATATGAGCTACATCGTGAAACTCAGATCTGACAGTATATTCTAACACAGAGGCGTTCCCATGGTGATGGGGACGCTTCAGGTTAGAATATACAAAAAAACTGTGTACATGACTGCCCCTTGGTGGCCAGTGTGCGCCCCCCCGCCCCCCCTCCCTCCCTCTATTGTAATAATAGCATTGGTGGCAGTGTGCGCCCCCCCCCCCTCCCTCCCTCTATTGTAATAATAGCATTGGTGGCAGTGTGCGCCCCCCCCCCCCCCTCTATTGTAATAATAGCATTGGTGGCAGTGTGCGCCCTCCCCCTCCTTCCCTCTATTGTAATAATAGCATTGGTGGCAGTGTGCGCCCCCCCCCTCCCTCCCTCTATTGTAATAATAGCATTGGTGGCAGTGTGCGCCCCCCCCCCCCTCCCTCCCTCTATTGTAATAATAGCATTGGTGACAGTGTGCACCCCCCCCCCTCCCTATATTGTAATAATAGCATTGGTGGCAGTGTGAGGCCTCCCCTCTCCAACCCCCCCCCCCCCACCCCATTGGTGGCAGCGGAGTAGAAGCATCATACTTACCTGGCTGCTGCGATCTCTGTGTCCGGCCGGGAGCTCCTCCTACTTGTAAGTGACAGGTCTGTGCGGCGCATTGCTGTCACTTACCAGTAGGAGGAGCTCCCGGCCGGACGCAGAGATCGCAGCAGCCAGGTAAGTATGAATCTTCTACTATTGCTAAGGCTAAGTAACCATGGCAACCAGGACTGCACTGCCACCAATGCTATTATTACAATAGAGGGAGGGAGGGGGGGCGCACTGGCCACCAATAAAATTTAAACTGAGGGGGGGTCTGCCCCCTGCTGCCTGGCAGCCCTGATCTCTTACAGGGGGCTATGATAGCACAATTAACCCCTTCAGGTGCAGCACCTGAGTGGTTAATTGTACGGATCACGGCCCCCTGTAAGAGATCGGGTGCTGCCAGGCAGCAGGGGGCAGTCATGTACACAGTTCGTTGTATATTCTAACTAGAAGCGTCCCCATCACCATGGAAAGGCCTCTGTGTTAGAATATACTGTCGGATCTGAGTTTTCACAAAGTAAAAACTCAGCTCTGAAAAAAGCTTTTATGCAGATGGATCTTCGGATCCGTCTGTATGAAAGTAACCTACGGCCACGGATTGACTTGAATGGGTCCGTGAACCCTTGTCCGTCAAAATAATAGGACAGGTCATATTTTTTTGACGGACAGGATACACGGATCACGGTCTCGGCTGCAAAACGGTGCATTTTCCGATTTTTCCGCGGACCCATTGAAAGTCAATGGGTCCGCGAAAAAAAACGGAAAATGGCACAACGGCCACGGATGCACACAACGGTCGTGTGCATGAGGCCTATAGAACATGCTGCCTTTTTTTTTAACGCAACGCAGAACAGATGTTTGAAAAAAAATGCTCATGTACACAGACCCATTGAAAAGAATGGGTCAGGATTCAGTGCGGGTGCGATGCGTTCACGTCACGCATTGCACCCGTGCGGAAAACTCGCTCGTGTGAAAGGGGCCTTGGAGTTACTTTTGCTCTCGAAGGTGCTGTGCAGCAGATACTAAGTAATTGCAGCCTGGCTATATAGCCTAGCATTCCCACGATTATTAGCCAGTTATTGAGTTTTGTATCCGGTTCCTGCGTTCTGCTAGTTTACCCTGTGGATATCCTATGATTTTGACCTTAGCTTTGCTCCTGGTCACTTTTTCTAGATTTACCCTTGACTGACTAATTGCTGGTAACTTGACTCCTGGACCGTTTATTGCATTTGCCTATATTTTGCCCTCTTGTATTTGGGCTCTTCTCCAGTTCTGACCCATCTAGGTGATCATTCTTATTCTAGTGTCCCTGATTACTGAATAGGTTCTTTCCTTTAGGCTAAATGCACACAATCAGGATTGCTTGGGTGCAGGAAAATCCGCACATTCTGTATTCTATGAGAATTAGAATTTCTTATGTACAGGATGCTGATTTTTTTTGTGTGCGAATTTAGACCTGCTGTGCGGATTTTCAAATCCACAGCATGTCAATTTATTTTATTTTTCCTGACCGAATTTTCTCCTTTCACTTCAACGGGGAGAGTAAAATCCGCACCAAATCTGCATGTAAATCTGCACCAATTGATGTGGATTTCTCTACGAACAACTGCGGATTTCAGTGCGGATTCTCCGCACATAAATCCTGAATGTGTGCATTTACCCTTTCCTTTCTCTGCTACTCTGTCAGTGGTTGACTACTGGTTAACCTGCGGTCTGGCAGCAGGGTCTGGTGAACACTGTTATCTGATGTGTATGGTCCGCTTTAATCTCCTGGAAATGGTTTATTACTGTTATGATAAATTAGGACTTTGCCCTTTGTAACACAACTAGTGGATATGTGGGAACTTCCAAGCTGAGAAAAGAACACAGAAACTGAAATGCTGATTCTTCCATTCCCTATATGAGCCAGAATAATGTAACACTGCCAATATATTTCAGTATATCTGGTAAGTAGAATGACAAAACCCTACATCTTCTCTATTACTGGTTTTATTATTAGTCTTAAATGAAATGATCAATTTGGCAAACTAGCAGAAGAGATAAATTTACTGTAATGCTTGACAAATGACATCTGAGTGCAAGTCATGAAGGGTCAATGCTCCATCGGAATCAGGTCCATACACAGTTGTGGTATAATAACACCATGCCATGGGAATAATTAGCTAGTAATATTACTGTCACTAGAAAGTTACATATATGACAATTACTGAGATGATTTAACATTTTGGCACAAATGTTTTATGTGAGTGATTTGAATGCATCACCATGAATTGCAGTGCAATCTGCATTTTGCGTAATATTGCAGCTCACCTCCATTGAAGTGGTTGTAGTTGAACTGCAATACCACATGTAGTCAGCTTTCTATTTTTTACAAAGCAGCCATGTTCTTCTAATCCTGTAAAACCTCTTTAAGGCCTCTTGCACACGACCGTGTGCCCCCCGGGTCCGCAATACACCGGGCACCGGCCGTGTGCATTCTGCATTCACTTGAATGGGTCCGCAAATCCGGATATGTGGTGCGGAAGGAACTGAACCACAGAACGGAAGCACTACGGAGAGAATGCTATCACATGCCGATAAGACGGCCTCCGTGGAGATTGCATAGTCCTGTTGGAGACTTCATTGCATTTTGTAGTGACAGGCAGTGACTGTCGGTCCGCAGTGTTCGCAGCGAACATCTGTGTTCGCTGCCAGTTGAACACATGCGGGCTGCCATTTTTAGTAAGGTAGACTCACCTGTGTGAAGCCGTCCGGCTATACACAGGTGAGCCCTTACCTGTGCCTGTTCCAGGAGCCGGTCTGAAGACCGGCTGCCGTAACTCCGGCAACGCTAGGCGCGTCATCCCGATGAAGCCCCCCGGTGGCTGTTCTCGGAATTGCCTGCTCCCCTTGACTGTATTTGATACTGTCTTGGGGATCAGGCAGCTAAGTGGGCAGCCACCGGGGGCCTTCATCGGCATGATGTGCCTAGGGACAAGTAAGCGGTGTGGCTGTTCCGTGGAGGACAGTGAACGCCCATCACTAGTGACAGGTGCTCTTTAAGGGCTCATGCACACAACCATATGTTTAGCAAATTTGCTAAACATGGATACTGGCCGATTGCATTCCGCATTTATGGAATGGAACAGCTGGCCCCTAATAGAACAGTCCTATCCTTGTCCATAAGACATTTTCTATTTTTTGTCGGAACGGCCTTTTTTTGCAATATGTTCGTGTGCATGAGCCCTACGGAAACGTTTGCTATTAAGGTGGAAGTGAGAACTAAGCAAAACCAGTGTGACTCTTTTTTGCATTTAGTTTTTTTTTTACCGCCTTCGAAGATCCATAACTTTTTGTTTATATTTCCATTACCACAGCCTTGTAAGGGCTCATTTTTTGCGGAATAATGGCACTATATATATTTCATTACATCTTGTAGTGAAAAGCTGGAAAAAACTTTGTTGGATGAAATAAATAAAAAAAAAACATGATATTCCTTTTATGTAGTTCACTATGCAATAGAAATGACATGACATGAGACATTTAGTTTTTCTTGTGTTCTACTACTTACAAAAATTTTTGGGGAAAACATAAGCGGGATAAGCTCTAGTTTGTGATCACTTTTTTGGTTGGGAAAAGTGACCAAAAAATTGAGAATCACGCTTTTTTGTCCATTATGACATTTACCGTGCAGGAAAAACATTTTTCGATTTTAATAGTTTGGATATTTCTAGAGACAGTGATAGTATGTTTATTTATTTTATATGCAAAGGGGGAATGATTAGAATTTTTTATATTTTGTATTTTTTTTTTATGTTTTCACTGTTATTTTTAGTCCCCTTAGGGGACTTCAGCATATGATCCTCTGATCACTTGTACCATAGACTGCAACAGAATACTATTGAAATCTATAGGATTTTTACAGGCTGCCTGTCAGGACATGTCTCAGGGCTTTGATGGCACCTCTGGACAACAGGCCTGGGAGCTATCACAAGGCTCCAGGCAGTCTTAGCAACCGATCAAGGTCACCAAATTACATAGCTGACGCCCATCGCATAGGGTGGGATCATAGGATCACCTGATGATTCCACTCCAGGCACCTCTCACACCTTGCTGACGTACTATTACATCGCACCTCTCCATGTGTGGTACATGAACAGGTGTAGCACAGTTTCTGTAGGAAAGCTCTATAAAGCTAAAAGCCATAATCTCATTTATCTGTGTATTACATGGGCTCTATACTAAGTGTGAAATAACTCCGTGCAGCATGTACTTTAACAGACCATTCCACCGTATTACAATTGCTGGTGGAGGGACCACATCACTATGCTTGAGTGAACCATTGTAATGATTTATATAGAATTTATGCATATTTTTCAAATTGAACACTGTAACAAATATGTATCTCAAAGAAAGAAAAAGTATTACAAATACGTTTCATTGTTTACTAATGTCTTGTATCAATCAGTATGAATTTTACTACAATACGACGTTTGTTCATGTCATCTGATTTTCATGATACCATGTATGCACTTAATGTGCTTGTCACATAAACATCCCTAACAGAACCTGTCATTGTCCTTAGACAGAGGTCCCTTTCTACTGTATGTGCTGTGCCTCAGTGACTATTTCTACTAAATACAAACCAGAGGAGCAGAGATTAGTGGAAACAATAATCAAGATTTAGCTATAAACTTGAGCTTCACATCATCTAAAAGTAGAAATACCAACAAGTACCTGTTTGTGTATAGTAGATATATTGGACTTAGTGCAGCATTAAAAGTACAACATTGGTTTTGAACCTCTTAAAAGATTAGATTTGGGAAGTGAATTATAAGTAATTCCTACTATAGAATGTTATTCCTGTAATCATGACTATGACTTTTTAGCCATAGCAGCTGTTTACAGTGCACAGAGATTGAGGGCTGGGGGCATTCATGTGCCAGAATGGTGTGTTGCTGTTAACCCCTTAAAGACCGTGCATTTTTTATTTTTCCTCCCCATTGTTCCAATAGCCATAACCTTTTTATTTTTCCATTCACATAGCCATATGAGGTCTTATTTTTAACCAGACAAGATGCATTTTTTAATGGCACCTTTTAATTTACCATGTCTTGTATTGGAAAACTGTGAAAAATTATTTGTGGGGTAAAATAAATAAAAAAACACAATTCCGCCAAAGTGTTTTGGGTTCTGACATCACGGCATTCACTGTGCGCTAAAATTGACATGACGTCCTTATTCTGCAGCTCAATACAATTACAGCAATGCCAAACTTGTATAGTTTTTATTTTGTTTTATTACGTTCAAAAAAATAAAAACTTTTGAAAAAATGTAAATTTTCTTTGCATCGCCATTTTCTAACAGCCATAACTTTTTTTTATATTTCAGTCTACAGAGCTGTATGAGGGCTTGTTTTTTGTGGTACGAACTATAGTTCTTATTGGTTTTGTGGTACGTACGACATTTTGATCACTGTTATTCAATTTTTTGGGGGCGGCAAGGTGGCTAAAAAATTTGGTTTTCATTTTTTTCTGTTATGGTGTTCACAGTGCAGGAATTTTTTTTAAAAAATTTAATAGTTCACACATTTTAAGACTCTGATAGGACCACTTCCTGGACTTCAAAGACCATAATTAACAGGAATTTAAGTGAATAAAATACAAGTTAAACTGAGTCTTTTCCCATAAAACTATATATCATTCTGCTCAGTTCCTCCTTCTCTATAATATGCTGCCCGCAATTCAGATACCATGTTCATTCTAACAGGTTCCCTTTAATAACTATTAGCCCCCTTAGGGGCTAGAACCTGGGATCTTTTGATCCCTTATCCGATTCACCCATTCCCATTCATAGAGATCTATTTGGGTGAATCTGAATTTTGATGCACTCCCTGCTGAGCTGTGCCTCATGCATAGCTTAGCAGGGAGGTTACTATGACAGTTTTGGGAAGCCCCAGGCATGGTAGGCAATTTGACTGCAGGGACTGATCAGAAGGCAGAGAGAGCCGCATCCTTCAGTCTTACCACACAGATGCTGCAATTGCTGTTGAACGCAGCATCTGAGGGGTTGAATGATGGGGTTCGGAGAGATTGACATTCCCCATCATGGCAGCCGGTTGCTTGCTGTATTGTAAGGCCACCTCACTACAGCATCCCGCTCCATACAATTGTGGGCGCATAGTGCTGTACATGTATGGCATTATGTGTTAAGGAATTAAGAAGCAACAGAGTTAGCGCAAGTTCACACTTTTTGGGTGCTGATTTTAGAGCATATTTCCGCCTCAGAATCAGGTAAAAAAAAACGCAAAGCATTTCATTTATCTCATTAGGAAGCAGTGCTTTAAATTTTTTTCCACGTGGAAAAAAATAAAAAAGCATCATGCCCTTTCTTGGGACTGAATCTGCACTGAATTTCCCATTGAAGGGGAAGCATCAAATAACAGTTCTGTACGCGTCCATGCTGTTTTTGCATGTTTTCTGTGTGTGTTTTTTTTTGCATAGATGTGCTCAAAAAACACAAGCTGAAAATGCAGTTGTGTCTGAAGTAAACACCCAGAGGTTTTTCTTTAATTTTAGTACTTTTTTGGAGTCAGTGTTTTTTCCCCCCAAACGCGGCATGCTCTAGTTGTGGCCTAAAAACTGTGTTAAGAAAGCCATAGAAAAGTGACAGTAAAAAGGTCCAACTGTTTCCCATTAATAGACATTATTTGGATGGCATTTTAAATTTTGCTATGGGGCCATATAATTTCTGTGTAAGCCGCTGACTGTGAAACTAAATAGCAACATTTTTTTCTTTATTGTTTTAAACCAGGATTCAGCAACCTTTGGCACACCAGATATTTGGAAACTGCAACTCCCAGAATGCACCATTGACTTCTAATGGAGTTATAAGAGCAGTTGAGCAAGTGTGCAAGCTGGGAGTTGTAGTTTCACAACAACTGAAGTGCTGAAGGTTGCTGACCTGAGACCTAAACACTCGCATCATACCAATACCTTCACCATCATTACATCGTTCTACTGATGTTTTACATTATTAGAGGTCAGTTTGCTGTTAATTGGTCACTAAGTTTTCAATCTTTGTTTACTAATTGTTTGCTTTCCTTTTTTAAAGTACTCTCTGAATCCATCCAGGATGGGATCAGCTCACAGAAGGATCATATTACACATAGCAATACAACTATATGGAGAGGGGAGGAGGGAGCAGTTCCACGGTGAGACAGGACTCCAGAAGAGACAACAAATAGACTGCGGCAGCTAAATAGGATACCTATATCTCAGCCCAAGTGCTTTATGCAGGCGCAACCATACGGGTCATTACTTCTCTGTAATATTCTCCATGACCTTGGAGCTGCATCTGAGGAAGTAAAGTTAGCAGATTCATCCCTATTTTCTGTGTGCAGTGGATGGCAGCTAGTCTCCACCCACCATCTCTGCAAACTAGACATGCACATGCACAGGGGAAAGCTGCTAAAAATTCCAGATACAAGTGCACTCACTGTACTATTGATTAATGCAAAGTTTTCTCATTGTTTAGGTACGGATTAATAAAGTAGGTCCTTATAAATTCTAGTTATACCCCTGCTTGTAATTTATTTCTTGGCAAAGCAGACAATAAAATTTAAATTTGCCAGATGTTTAAAGTGAGCCTGTTTTGTTATTTTTATTATTATTAATATTATTATTATTATTTTTGCTTCCCTATCAGGAAATATTATTTGGCAGAGGGAAAGATGCTGAGATCTGTTATACATAGGTATATATTATTTGGAACAGGAATTCTGAGTAAAAAGCAGAGTAAACCCTGACAGGACTCCTAGGAGAAACAGTAATAGTCCAGATCACCCCACCCACACAGGATGATTAACTGTTTGCCATATATCAGTATGTGTACACAGAAGGCTGTCAATAACTGTATGTGGGAGAGCTCAGTAGGACTCTCATTCTCTCTATTAGGAATCCTGCTCTAAATCATATAAACCTTTATATACTGTATGTTACAGAGTTCATCCTCTCTCCCTCTATCATATGATATTTTCTGAGAGAGAAGCAAAAAGTCACTTGACAGGTTCACATTAAATTCTTTGCTGCTACCAGGCAGATGCCATCAGTAAAACACAGTCTACAATAGCCTTTGTAAGAGACACCTAGACAAAATACAGCCATCACAATATAGCCCCTATTTGTCAATGCTCCACTGACAGTCTGTTATGATCTGTTTGCTGTGCATTGACTATAAGGCTGAGTTCACACGGGCGAGATTTCCGCGCGGGTGCAATGCAGTAGGTGAACGCATTGCACCTGCACTGAATCCTGACCCATTCATTTCAATGGGGCTGTGCACATGAGCATTTTTTTTCATGCATCACTTCTGCAATGCTTTAAAATCGCAGCATGTTCTATATTCTGCGTTTTTAACGCAGCCCTGGCTCCATAGAAGTGAATGGGGCTGCGTTAATAACGCATTGCATCTGCAAGCAAGTGCGGATGCAATGCGTTTTTCACTGATGGTTGCTAGGAGATGTTGTTTGTAAACATTCAGTTTTTTATCACGCGTGTGAAAAATGCATCAAAACGCATTGCATCCGCGCGGAAAAAACTGAACAACTAAACGCAATTGCAGACAAAACTGACTGAACTTGCTTGCAAAATGGTGCGAGTTTAACTGAACGCACCCTGAACGCATCCGGACCAAATCTGTCACGCTCGTGTGAACTCAGCCTAAGGCTGGGTTCACACGGGCGTGTCCGGATTAGGTCCGGATGCGTCCCGGTGTATTGCGGCAAACCCGCGCGATTAGGTACGCAATTGCAGTCAGTTTTGACTGCGATTGCGTTCCGATGTTCAGTTTTTATCACGCGGGTGCAATGTGTTTTGCACTCGCGTGATAAAAAACCGACTGTGGTACCCAGACCCGAACTTCTTCACAGAAGTTCAGGTTTGGGTTAGTTGTAGTGTAGATTGTATTATTTTCCCTTCTAACATGGTTATAAGGGAAAATAATAGCATTCTGAATACAGAATGCTTAGTACAAGGTCAATTGAGGGTTAAAAAAAATAAAAGAAATTAACTCACCTTGTCCTCTTCATCGCGCAGTTCCCGGTCTCTTCTGATGAGCTGTCGGCTAAAGGACCTTTGGTGACGTCAGATCACATGCTCCAATCACATGGTACATCACCACGGTGATGTACCATGTGATTGGAGCATGTGATCTGACGTCACCAAAGGTCCTTTAGCCGACAGCTCATCAGAAGAGACCGGGAACTGCGCGATGAAGAGGACAAGGTGAGTTAATTTCTTTTATTTTTTTTAACCCTCAATTGACCTTGTACTAAGCATTCTGTATTCAGAATGCTATTATTTTCCCTTATAACCATGTTAGAAGGGAAAATAATACAGTGAATAGACTGTCACCTAGCAACCATGAGTGAAAATCGCACCGCATCCGCACTTGCTTGCGGATGCTTGCGATTTTCACTCAGCCCCATTCATTTCTATGGGGCCTGTCCTGCGTTACAAACGCAGAATATAGAGCATGCTGCGATTTTAAAGCATTGCAGAAGTGATGCGTGAAAAAAATCGCTCATGTGCACAGCCCCATAGAAATGAATGGTGCCGGATTCAGTGCGGGTGCAATACGTTCACCTACCGCATTGCACCCGCGCGGAAATCTCGCCCGTGTGAACTCAGCCTAAGTCTAAGTAGTTTTACTCCATATTTTGGGTCAATGTTCAGTATGTTTGATTTATGTCTTTATGCCGCTGCTATACATTTGATGAAAATAAGTAAACTGTTCTTGTAAATACGATTGTATGGAAACAAATGGAAGTTGATGTCAGACATATGCAATCAGTTGCAATTGTCAGGTGGTCATTTATTTCCAACGGTCATATTAAACCTGCTGAACCTATTTTTATTTATATAAAACCTGCTGATGTTTTACAATGTACAATGCAATAAAACAAAGTTAACCCAAAGTTAATCCAAACAATACTAAGTAAAGTACAGGTGCATGCTACCACAGCTGCAATGGGACAATGTATAATCCTATTGACACCAGCAAGAGCAAGACTAAGGTACCGTATTTTTCGCCCTATAAGACGCACCGGCCCATAAGACGCACCTAGGTTTTTGAGGAGGAAAATAAGAAAAATAATGTTTAAACATAAAAGGTGTGCTTTTGGTGGGTTTGGAACTAATGATGGTCTATGCATGACACTACTATGGGGGATCTGTGGATGGCACTGTTATGGGGGGATCTGTGGGTGGCACTGTTATGGGGGGATCTGTGGGTGGCACTGTTATGGGGGGATCTGTGGGTGGCACTGTTATGGGGGGATCTGTGGGTGGCACTGTTATGGGGGCGTGGATCTGTGGATGGCACTTCTATATATGTGTCACCCACATATCCCCCACCCCATAACAGTGCCATCCACATATCCCCCACCCCATAATAGTGGCATCCACAGATGCCCTAATATACTTTAGCTAAGCCTGTGGGAGAGGGAGGGAGGAGGGGCTGGTGTCATGCAAATGCGGCGGGGCCGGTGCGGTCACTGTACTCTGGCCCCGCCGCTCACTGCTTTATTGCCTAAACCTTTTATAATAATAACTTTAATTGAAGTTCCGATCCCCAGCCCCATCTGTACTACTTACTAAATGTCCTGTAGCTGGCAGAGCAGGGCGGGTGGCCGGCAGTAACTCATTGACGTCATGTGCCTGCGCCGCCTACTTTATGAGTGACGTCAGTGACTTACGGCCAGCCGCCCGCCCTGCTCTGCCAGCTACAGGACATTTAGTAAGTAGTACAGATGGGGTTGGGGATCGGAACTTCAATTAAAGTTATTATTATAAAAGGTTTAGGCATTAAGTAAGTGAGTGAGCGGCAGGGCCAGAGTACAGTGACCGCACCGCTGCATTTGCATGACACCGGCCCCTCCTCCCTCCCCCTCCAGCTGATACATCGCAGCATCGCAGACTGCGATGTAAAATGGCAGCATTCGCCCCATAAGTCGCAGGGGCATTTCCCCCCCACACACACTTTTAGGGGGGGGGAGTGTGTCTTATGGGGCGAAAAATACGGTAATCTAGACAGAGATACCTGTTAAATGCAAGATGTGGCAAACTCTACCAATGCCAAGCGGCAGATGGCTCAAACCCATCTGAACTTGGTGTCCTAATATTTAGTGATGTGGAATGCTACTGTATCTGTTCTTCTTCACAGGTCTGTCTTGAGTTCTAGGTCAGGAGTTGTGTATTCCGCCTCGATGGGATGGAAGGGTGACAACTAGGGATGAGTGAACCCGTACTTCACCGGGTTCAGTGTTCAGGTGGGTTAGGAATTCCGTTGTAGGTTCCATTATAACAGAATATAATGCAATTCATAGATGGAATGCCTTTAAGAGGCATTCCGTTTTGATCCGTCATAATAGACGTCTATGGCCAAGCATAATGTATCCGTCTGGTTTCAGTTATGCAGGACGCAAAACAAAGTCGTGCATAATGGAAACCAGACGGATCTGTTATGCTTGGCCATAGACTTCTATTATGACCGATCAAAACGGGATGCATCTTAAAGGCTTCTGTTTTGCATTCCATCTAATAATTCTGTTATAACGGAACCTATAACTGAATTCCTAGCCCACCCGAACACTGAACCCAGTAAAGTTCGGGTTCACTCATCCCTAGTGACAACAACATCATACTTTTAATCATCAGGTATGAATTTATGATGGAATTCTTCATATAGTTACATTTAAAGTTGCTTTCCAGGGTTACTATGTTATTTAACAGCTATGTCTTACGGCGCTGTGTGGGTAGTAAACTCCACACCGAACACGAGAGGGAAGGGAAAAGGTACTAGGCCTGGAAACTAGGGAAAAGGGAAAGGTCACCACCTAGTGAATCCCTAAACCAAACCCTGACTACTGACTACTAATCAGTAGGAATGTTCATATGCAAGAACCTAGAGCCCTATCTGACCCTAAAGGGCCCTCGAAATAGTGTCAGGACAAAGAAGTCCTGTTCCTTCCCAGCTGAAGGAACAGGAGACTCCCTCAGGCCTAATAGCAAAAGATAGGGGAATACAACAACGAGAAATAAGGAAAAGACACTTAACTTAAGTACAGAGCAGGAACTCTGAGGAGAACCAACACCAGCACTTCCACAACCAAAAGGAGCTATCAACCGCATAGCATGATGGGTGAGACCAAATTAAATAGAGGAGTTGGAATGACCACTTAAGCTACACCTGAGACAAGAGGTGTGGTCATACTCAGCAACAACACAGAAACAAGTGAAACCAAAGAGTCCGTCAGATCGCATCACCTAGTGAATCTCTTAGATCTTCTCACCCCTGTCACGGATTGTGACACTGTGTTCTTGTAGATGTTTACCTCATGACCTTGCTTTTTTTCCCATTTGTTCAAATAAAAAGAAAGGATATCTCGCAGCACAAAAACCACCCAGTAGTTGGAGTAATGATGGTTCTTGTTTATTTAGGCAAGCGGTACAACGCATTTCAGGGTTTAACCCCTTCTTCAGGTACAATTGACTTGCATACATACAGATAAAATTGCATACATTTAAATACAGTGTAAAAAAACGCCAAACACACACAAAGGGCGGGGTGGGGGCGGGTCAGTGAGCGGTACTGGATGAGCTCTCAGAGCTGTGCAGACAAAAGGGTTAAAAAACTTTGCTACCTATCAAACTTATTTTAATATATCAACTTGATGTCCCTATTCAAAGGAAGATCTTTCCCAGTGGTGCGATTTCTAGTTTTTGTTAAAATGCAGGTAAAATCGTGTGAGAAGCTTCTAGGGGCGCAGGACCTTGTGATTTTTTCCCATTTGGGCTCTCCTGACCTGTTTTGACCATGTAAAAAAATCACTCTGGTTGGTTTCCATCCTGTGTTCAGCACTTCCTATTGCTGTATTCAATCAAACCCATGATAACCTTTCTCTGATATAGCTCCAGCGCTGCCTCTAACTATCAACAATGCCTCTAACAACACTCCGCTGGTTACATTCACTTCCCTATCACCGCCCCTTACAACACCCAGCTAGTTTACAGCTCCTCCCACCCCGCTAGTTACATAGACACTCCCCTATCACTGTCCCTAACAACACCCAGCTAGTTTATAGCTCCTCCCACCCCGCTAGCTACATAGACACTCCCCTATCACTGCCCCTCACAACACCCAGCTACTTTATAGCACCTCCCACCCCACTATTTACATAGACACTCCCCTATCACTGCACCCAACAACACCCAGCTACTTTATAGATCCTCCCACACCCCGCTATTTACATAGACACTCCCCTATCACTGCCCCTAACAACACCTAGCTAGTTTATAGCTTCTCCCACCCTGCTAGTTACATAGACACTCCTTTATCACTGTCCCTAACACCCAGCTAGTTTATAGCTCCTCCCTCCAGCTAGTTATATAGACACTCCCCTATCACCGCCCCTAACAACACCCAGATAGTTTATAGTTCCTCCCACCCCACTAGTTACATAGTCACTCCCATATCACTGCTACATTTATAGATATGACATTACAGGAAATAAGTGGTACATGGACATGGTCATGTGACCACAGCCTAGAATGGAAAGTAGAAACAATAAAGGTAAAAGAAATACATTACAAAATTACAGCTACCTTCATAAATGATTATTTTAAAGGGTGTTAATGCAAACTGGAAAACCCCTTTAAGTCCTTCAAAGAAACTAGTATGCAGTTTATATGTGGAACATTTACTGCAGAACTCCAGGGGTTCACTTGTCTGCATTAGTTGTTCTTTTCTTATTCCTCTTGGAAATGTGTGAATAAATTGACAACTGGGTGTTACCTTGTTAATAGGTTGTCTCCCTACGCAGTCACTGCCCACAATGGCAGAGCATGTAGGCATGTGTCTTTTGACAAAAGCAATGGTGATGCCCAGTTGTCTATTTATTCCTACATTTCCAGGAGAAAAAAAAAAAAAAAGACACAATGCAGAGTTATAAGACAAGATGCTCCAGAATTGTAATTCAGCATTGTTATTTCATCATGGATTAATGAAAGCAAACATGTCAGCATATATTTAAGTGCAAACAGCTGTGAATATAATAGAAGAACTCAAACACAATGCAGAATAATTACCAAACATTACAGCAGCCAGGATGCATTAGGATGCACAATAGTAATAAGTGCATGAGAGGGAAGAAAGCAAGTTACTACCGACCAGAGCTCCAGCCGCAGCGAATGTTTCACCCACAATCCAGACTTTGCTAATTAAATGTAAAATATTCAGCTCCTTTCCCTGAACCACTAAAACAGTAAAAATAAAGCAGAAGCAAGCCGGACCTGACTATCTCCAGGTCTAATACAGCTCTAAAAAAAACTAACTGCGGCCTTAACCGTCGGGGTGAATGTGGTTGAATGCTTTCTCCACATAACCGATTGTTCTTGATTTGATATATCTGTAAATCTGGGCTCAGACTGAATAACAAAAGGCTCTAGTATTAGTAGTTATTATTAGTAGATAATAGAACAACAGCTCTCATTGTGCTGGGTTGTCCTATATGGTTGGTGCATCCATTAGGTGCTTTTTTTCTTCTTCTTCCCAGTGCTGAAATTTCAGTTTGGTACAAGTATGGATTTTAATTGCTGAATTACTAGATGCATAATAAAGCATTACAGGGAGTGCAGAATTATTAGGCAAATGAGTATTTTGAGCACATCATCCTCTTTATGCATGTTGTCTTACTCCAAGCTGTATAGGCTTGAAAGCCTACTACCAATTAAGCATATTAGGTGATGTGCATCTCTGTAATGAGAAGGGGTGTGGTCTAATGACATCAACACCCTATATCAGGTGTGCATAATTATTAGGCAACTTCCTTCCCTTTGGCAAAATGGGCCAAAAGAAGGACTTGACAGGCTCAGAAAAGTCAAAAATAGTGAGATATCTTGCAGAGGGATGCAGCACTCTTAAAATTGCAAAGCTTCTGAAACGTGATCATCGAACAATCAAGCGTTTCATTCAAAATAGTCAACAGGGTCGCAAGAAGCGTGTGGAAAAACCAAGGCGCAAAATAACTGCCCATGAACTGAGAAAAGTCAAGCGTGCAGCTGCCAAGGTGCCACTTGCCACCAGTTTGGCCATATTTCAGAGCTGCAACATCACTGGAGTGCCCAAAAGCACAAGGTGTGCAATACTCAGAGACATGGCCAAGGTAAGAAAGGCTGAAAGACGACCACCACTGAACAAGACACACAAGCTGAAACGTCAAGACTGGGCCAAGAAATATCTCAAGACTGATTTTTCTAAGGTTTTATGGACCGATGAAATGAGAGTGAGTCTTGATGGGCCAGATGGATGGGCCCGTGGCTGGATTGGTAAAGGGCAGAGAGCTCCAGTCCGACTCAGACGCCAGCAAAGTGGAGGTGGAGTACTGGTTTGGGCTGGTATCATCAAAGATGAGCTTGTGGGGCCTTTTCGGGTTGAGGATGGAGTCAAGCTCAACTCCCAGTCCTACTGCCAGTTTCTGGAAGACACCTTCTTCAAGCAGTGGTACAGGAAGAAGTCTGCATCCTTCAAGAAAAACATGATTTTCATGCAGGACAATGCTCCATCACACGCGTCCAAGTACTCCACAGCGTAGCTGGCAAGAAAGGGTATAAAAGAAGAAAAACTAATGACATGGCCTCCTTGTTCACCTGATCTGAACCCCATTGAGAACCTGTGGTCCATCATCAAATGTGAGATTTACAAGGAGGGAAAACAGTACACCTCTCTGAACAGTGTCTGGGAGGCTGTGGTTGCTGCTGCACGCAACGTTGATGGTAAACAGATCAAAACTTTGACAGAATCCATGGATGGAAGGCTTTTGAGTGTCCTTGCAAAGAAAGGTGGCTATATTGGTCACTGATTTGTTTTTGTTTTGTTTTTGAATGTCAGAAATGTATATTTGTGAATGTTGAGATGTTATATTGGTTTCACTGGTAAAAATAAATAATTGAAATGGGTATATATTTGTTTTTTGTTAAGTTGCCTACTAATTATGCACAGTAATAGCCACCTGCACACACAGATATCCCCCTAAAATAGCTAAAACTAAAAACAAACTAAAAACTACTTCCAAAAATATTCAGCTTTGATATTAATAAGTTTTTGGGGTTCATTGAGAACATGGTTGTTGTTCAATAATAAAATTAATCCTCAAAAATACAACTTGCCTAATAATTCTGCACTCCCTGTATATACATGTATTACCCTAACATTAAAAACTGCCTCACAGCCTTTACTAAAATGATTTATAAAACACAAAAAGCTCAGCAAGCACATAACATCAGGGGCATAGCTAAAGGCTGATGGGCCCTGGTGCGAGAGTTCAAATTGGACCCCCCTTCCCTCAGTGCTTTGTAGCGTTCATGCTGCCTAAGGCAAAAATTGAAACTGCACCCCCCACCAATGCCAAATTATTGACACTCCAGCCAGAGGTGTAACTTGAAGATTCTGGGCACCAGTGCAAAATCTATAATAGAGCCCTCCCAGCATGTGCAGTGAGCCAGACCAACGGGGGAACTATACGTGAGGTCACGGTGTGAGCATTAGGGGGGCCGAGGGTAATACAGTTCTGGTTACTCACGGTTATGTCGTCCCTGGGCAGGTCTACACAAGTGATGAGGAGAGCGGCACAGGAACTCTCTGGGGCACACTCTGGTGTAAGGGACACAGGCCAGATGGTGGTTTGAGGTGCCCTTGATGGTCTTTATTAATGTGCCAGTGGCAAGGTCCCTTGTAGTCGTGACGCCAGTACCTTTTGTGGTGGTACAACCATTTACTGTAGTGTTAACTGAGGAATTAGAGACTGAGACAAGGATGGTGCAATCCAGCTTATAACTTTTACTGAGCGTTGCTCCTGATAACGGTTACATCCAAGTATTAAACAGTCTCTAGTACATCCAGATATGAAATACAGTCTCTCATGCATACAGGGGTAGGATATTGTAAGTCCTCAGATGAAACAGGCTCTTTGTCTTTTATATGTATGAAAGCTACTGCTTCAGACTAGGCTTTTGAAGTATAAAAGTCTTAGGCTCGTATTAACTCTCGCCTTATTCTTACCTGAATTAAAGGTGGTTTTCAGAATCCATGAACCTCTGTTTCCAGTGCTTTTCTGACAGTTGGCCTAACTGTCCTCAGGCATTTAAACTGGAGGTGTGGATGTCGGAAGCTGTGTTCTACACCTAGTTGCAAAGGTGCCTAGGAAGCCTTTAAGTATGGCCGTTTGCTATCCTTTGACTTGAATGAAATATACTAGTCCCCTTGAATACTTGCTGTTTCCAGCTATAGAAGTGGATTTCTCACCTCTGGGCTGAATCTTGTAGGCTTTAACCCTGGACTGTGGAGCCAACAGGGAGAGAGCAGAGAGGCAGGAGGCCTCCCTCCAGCAAGCAGCTACAGTACAGACCAAAAGTTTGGACACACCTTCTCATTCAAAGAGTTTTCTTTATTTTCATAACTATGAAAATTGTAGATTCACACTGAAGGCATCAATACTATGAATTAACACATGTGGAATTATATACATAATAAAAAAGTGTGAAACAACTGAAAATATGTCATATTCTAGGTTCTTCAAAGTAGCCACCTTTTGCTTTGATTACTGCTTTGCACACTCTTGGCATTCTCTTGATGAGCTTCAAGAGGTAGTCACCTGAAATGGTTTTCACTTCACAGGTGTGCCCAGGTTTAATAAGTGGGATTTCTTGCCTTATAAATGGGGTTGGGACCATCAGTTGCGTTGTGGAGAAGTCAGGTGGATTGTCACGGACGGTGTACAGGAAACAAGGCAAAGCAACATGCATAAATGACTCGCTGGATCCAAAAGGCTGATCCCTGGCTGCTCAGCCTATGCAAAGATCCGAATGGTGGAGGTTTGCATATCCACGTACCTTGACTATATAACCCCTGAGCACCCTACAATAGTGAGGGGACACGACCACCGGCTCCCTACACAAGATACGGAGGGAGTCAGGGTCACCTGGGATCCAGCAAACAGAAAATAACAGATAAATGTTCAACACTTAACTTTGTAGCAGAGAGGAGAACAAGATCAGCATGCACACACAGTCCAGGAAGAAGTATAAGCCGCCCAGAAAAGCATTCTGGGGAGGAATTTAAAGGGAAGCAATTAGTCCAACACATGACAGCTGAGAGAGGCTAACGAGATGAGGAACTGAATACCACAACAAAGAAAGTCAAGGAGGAAGTTCTGAAAGGCCTCTGTCAGAGCTTCTCAGCTGTCTGGTTGTGACATGGATACACAGCTGATAGTCCTACTGAATAGACTGTTAGCTGCTTTTTTCTTGCCATAATACAAATTCTAAGTAAAGAAAAACGAGTGGCCATCATTACTTTAAGAAATGAAGGTCAGTCAGTCCGAAAAATTGGGAAAACTTTGAAAGTGTCCCCAAGTGCAGTCACAAAAACCATCAAGCGCTACAAAGAAACTGGCTCACATGCGGACCGCCCCAGGAAAGGAAGACCAAGAGTCACCTCTGCTGCGGAGCATAAGTTCATCCGAATCACCAGCCTCAGAAATTGCAGGTTAACAGCAGCTCAGATTAGAGACCAGGTCAATGCCACATAGAGTTCTAGCAGCAGACACATCTCTAGAACAACTGTTAAGAGGAGACGGTGTGAATCAGGCCTTCATGGTAGAATATCTTCTAGGAAACCACTGCTAAGGACAGGCAACAAGCAGAAGAGACTTGTTTTGGCTAAAGAACACAAGGAATGGACATTAGACCAGTGGAAATCTGTGCTTTGGTCTGATGATTCCAAATTTGAGATCTTTGGTTCCAACCACCGTGTCTTTGTGTGACGCAGAAAAGGTGAACGGATGGACTCTACATGCCTGGTTCCCACCGTGAAGCATGGAGGAGGAGGTGTGATGGTGTGGGCGTGCTTTGCTGGTGACACTGTTGGGGATTTATTCAAAATTGAAGGCATACTGAACCAGCATGGCTACCACAGCATCTTGCAGCGGCATGCTATTCCATCCGGTTTGCGTTTAGTTGGACCATCATTTATTTTTCAACAGGACAATGACCCCAAACACACCTCCAGGCTGTGTAAGGGCTATTTGACCATGAAGGAGAGTGATGGGGTGCTGCGCCAAATGACCTGGCCTCCACAGTCACCGGACCTGAACCCAATCAAGATGGTTTGGGGTAAGCTGGTCCGCAGAGTGAAGGCAAAAGGGCCAACAAGTGCTAAGCATCTCTGGGAACTCCTTCAAGACTGTTGGAAGACCATTTCAGGTGACTACCTCTTGAAGCTCATCAAGAGAATGCCAAGAGTGTGCAAAGCAGTAATCAAAGCAAAAGGTGGCTACTTTGAAGAACCTAGAATATGGCATATTTTCAGTTGTTTCACACTTTTTTGTTATGTATATAATTCCACCTGTGTTCATTCATAGTTTTGATGCCTTCAGTGTGAATCTACAATTTTCATAGTCATGAAAATAAAGAAAACTCTTAGAATGAGAAGGTGTGTCCAAGCTTTTGGTCTGTACTGTACTTCATGGCTGCTCACTGACTAAACTTCACTAGACACTGCCTAACTAGGCCTGAGCTAAGCTATATATACACTGTAACACTAGTGTAGTGCGCCCTAACTAGGCCTGTGTAAAGGATCTTACATATAGAATCATAGTGACAGGGGAGAATATGACATCATGAAGTACAGCAATAATATATGACAATGAAACACAATAAAACTAGTTTGCGGTGCCTACGATCACGAGTGGGACACTGCACATGCACTTTCTATAATACCGGTGTCTTCTTATGTGGTACAAGGGTATTTGGACCCCCTCAGCCTCCTGGGCCCAGTATCGACTGCTACCTCTGCACCCCCTATAGCTTTGCCCCTGCATAACACTGCCCCCATTGCTGTCAGTACTTGACCTTGTGTGACTTACAATTAGCTTACATCTAGCCTACATTACATAGACTATATAAGACACCAAATAACTAACTAAGGCCCTGTTTACATTTGACGGCCGTGTGCGTGAGGCCTATGTCTTCCATATTCCACTGACATTTCTAGGCTGAAAATTAATTTCTAGAACATCTCCTACCAATGGTCCATGAAAAACCACTGACAGAACTTGGATGTCATCCATGTTGTGTCAGTGGTTTTTCATGCACCCATAGACTTCAATGGGCATGTTTGGTCCGCATCATGGACCAAAGTGATAAATGTCTCTGAGATTTTTCCACTGAACCACATGTATAGTTATCAGTATTACTGTCTCAGAAAACCGCTTTGACTATTCTGAAATGACTGTAAAGAATGTTCATGTGGTAACTGTGTGCTGCAAATTACCGTATTTTTCGCTTTATAAGATGCACCTGATGATAAGACGCACCTAGGTTTTTGAGGAGGAGAATAAGAGAAAAAAAAGTTTGAACCAAATGGTGTGCTTTTGGTGGTTTCTGAACTAATGGGGGTATTTGGATGATGCACTGTTATGGGGGGGATCTGTGGATGACACTGTTATGGGGATCTGTGGATGACACTGTTATGGGGGATCTGTTTATGAAGCACTGTTATGGGGGATCATTGAATGATGTACTGTTATGGAGGAATCTGTGGATGATGCAGTTATGGGACTATAACCTCCATCAGCCTAAATAATTCACCCATATCCTGCAATACATTGGTGTATTGTTAAGGATGAGGGGGATTATAGTCACATTAAATATAAACACTAATATATATCCACACAAATCAAGTAGGGGGCGGCACAGCCATACACAACAATCAGCGCGGACAATCAATGCAGTGCACACGGCTGGAAAGGATTCACACGATCGGTGGTGCTCAGCTGGACGTAACAGGTAAGGTGCACATACAACCAGTGTAGGAGAGAAAATAGACAGCGGCACTCACCCGTGTGGAAAACATAGCAGCAGCTTTATTTCCAAATTCAAGTAAGGCAGGGGGCGGACAATTCTATAACACGCATTGAACAGCGGCGGCCGTTTCGCACTACATGCGCTTCCTCAGGCTGTGCGTCAAAGCGTGTTTGCGCATCGCTCCTTTTAAATGCTGGCGCAGGCCGTTGTTATAGAAATCAGCAAACTAGACTGCGTCTTCATATAGAGGGTGACTCAGAATTTAAAAACAATACACCGGTAACAACAGCAGGTTATAAATACTGTGCACAAAACATACGCATGATGCTAAATATATTATTAAAGGAAGGGGCTAAGATCGTTTCTATCATTTAATCCAAGTTCCCTCAGGGCTTGTGTACGTAAGACCCACCTAGCTTCCCTCTGCAGGAGGAGACGATGTCAATAAAAAATGTAGTCGTACAAGCTGAAGTTAAGGAAAGGAAGAGAGACAAGTTTGTGAGAGACAAACAGGACTATGAATCCGATCATATCTTTGATTGGAACATTGGCAGAAAGTTCAAAAAACAACAAAAGAAAAAATCATATCGCCGTCAGAATAATGATTACTGGACTACGGATTCTGACTCCAGTATTTCAGATGATCCTAATCAAGTATCGACTGATGCTGTAGGGGAGTTGAATGACCCTTTACGAAAAAGACCAGAAGGGGACGGAGAAAAGCCAACAAGAAAAACAGGAGTCAGGAAATCGGAAAGGGAGAAGAAAAAGGTTTCCTGGAGGAAATAGAGACTTCCCTATCACCTGATGACAACTTGGTGATTAACCTAACTGACCGTCTTCTTCCACCTGGTTGCATAAAGGTCCTCAGTAAAGGACTTGGTTATAGTCTAACAGAGCAATTTGACCCTGTTACCTTTGAAGTGGATTTATTTAAAGCTACTCGCAAGCTACATTTGCACAAGCTGTTTAGAGATATCCCACACAAGGTAGTCACCACACAGGGGGAGTCACCACTTTGCCCTGACCCCGCAGCTTTCCAAGTATCCACGAAATTCAATTAAGAAGAGTTAGCCTGTCTTGAGTTTCTCACTGGAATGGATGTTACTGAGGAGCCCTCTTGTGGATCCATTCAAGGGTGGAGTTAAATCCACCTTTTGCCCCCCTATGCCCGCCGGCAGTAGCATTATTCTACTGCTCAATTAAATATTAATCCAGATGAGCAGAAAGCCCTGCATTGGCTCCGCTCTCAAGATGATATAATTGTGAAACCGGCGGACAAGGGGGGCAATGTGGTTCTCATGTATAGGGAATACTACTTAAATGAAGCCCTCGGGCAATTGGGGGACACTCGCGTGTACGAGAGGATACGGGGGGACCCATTGGCCAGTACCCAGCAGTTGCTTAAGTCCCTTGTTAGTAAATATGTGGAGGCTGGTTTCCTCCCCAGGAATATCTTGGACAAACTTGTCCCCTCGTCCCCAGCGAAACCATCTTGGTATTTTCTTCCAAAGGTCCACAAGTCACTGAGCCATCCCCTGGGACGTCCCATCGTCGCGGGAATTGGCTCAGTGACAGAGCCTCTGTCTAAATATGTAGACTGGCTCTTGAGACCAGTCCTCACTAGTGCCCCTGCTTACCTCAGAGACACTAATGATTTTTTACTAGCCCTCAAGGAACTACATTGGCAAGAGGGTTATCAATTGGTGTCCCTCGATGTGGAAAGCCTCTACACTCGCATCCCTCATGATGCGGGTTTGGAGGCGGTCCTCGACATCGTGGCTAATTTGGGAAAAAGTCAGTTATATTGTAACTTCATTGGTGAGGCACTCGAGTTCATTTTGACCAGTAATGTTTTTCAGTTTGGGAACGGCAAAGGCTGGGTACAGCTATGGGGACCCCTGTCTCCTGTACATTCGCTAATATGTGCCAGACTAGAGGACAGGTATATTTACTCCATCACGAATCCATTTCTCTCCAAACTCAAGACGTATCTGCGTTTTGTGGATGACGTGTTCATAGTCTGGGAGGGTACAGAGAGCGAGTGTAGCGAGTTTGTTAATTTCCTCAATAGTAATGACATGGGAATGACCTTCACCCTCAACTTTGGAGGTACCAGGTTGGAATTCCTGGATGTGGCTGTCCTGGTGGAGGGCGACGAGTTGGTCACGGAGGGCTTTCGTAAGCCCACGGCGACCCACTCCTTGCTCCACCATGACAGCTTCCATTCACCAAGTGTCAAAAAAGCCGTACCTTACGGACAATTTATTAGATTGAGGCGTATCAATAGCAAAGACAGTGGTTACCATAGACAGGCCAATGATTTGAATCAGCGCTTATTGAAGAGAGGGTACCCTGAAGAATTGCTCAATAGAGACATGAAGAGGGAACTTCTCACAGGATAGTTTATTGAAGAGCAATAGTCGCAGGGGTGATCAGATCAAAGCAAACACTAGGGGCATTAGGTTTGCATTTTCCTTTAAGTATTGCCCCATGGCGGAGCGTATACACTCAGTTATATTAAAAAATTGGGATATTTTAAGGAAAGATGCAACCCTGAATGAGCTCACAGGACAGAAACTGTTTATTGCTTCAGAAGGAGTCATACTGTCAAAGACAGACTTGTTAGAAGTAGGTTTCAGCCTGGTAAGAGTAAGAATTGGCTCAGAAGTAACCTACCAAAAGGTAATTTTAGGTGCGGTAGTTGTTCACTATGCACTTACAATTTCCAAAAGAAGTGCATTGGATTTGCTGGGATTCAGCACAAAGTAAATAACTGCAGGAGCATGTGGTATATTTACTACTGTGCACCTGCAGGCGATTTTACATCGGGAAGACCATTAGGTGTCTCTTTGAACGAGTTAGGGAGCATTTTAACTCCATTAAGATAGGGAAGGGATGTCCAAGATTGATAGACCATGTGAGAGAAGCCCATGATGGTGATATTAATTGTATCTCTTTCTCCGGCTTGGAGATTGTACCCACCCCTCTGCAGGGAGGAGATAGACATCGTCTCCTCCTGCAGAGGGAAGCTAGGTGGGTCTTACGTACACAAGCCCTGGGGGAACCTGGATTAAATGATAGAAACGATCTTAGCCCCTTCCTTTAATAATATATTTAGCATCATGCGTATGTTTTGTGCACAGTATTTATAACCTGCTGTTGTTACCGGTGTATTGTTTTTAAATTCTGAGTCACCCTCTATATGCAGACGCAGTCTAGTTTGCCGATTTCTATGACAACGGCCTGCGCCAGCATTTAAAAGGAGCGATGCGCAAACACGCATTGACGCACAGCCTGAGGAAGCGCATGTAGCGCGAAACGGCCGCCGCTGTTCAATGCGTGTTATAGAATTGTCCGCCCCCTGCCTTACTTGAATTTGGAAATAAAGCTGCTGCTATTTTTTCCACACGGGTGAGTGCCGCTCTCCTACACTGGTTCACTGTCCAGGGACTGTACCATTATTGGCCTGTGTTTATATTGTCACCTAAAGTCCTGGGTGAGTGACAGCTCAGGGGCCGGTCTAAAAATGAAATGTGTGCTAAATATGACTATAACCTCCCGCATCCATAGGAATGCACCCATGTACTGCAGTACATTGGTGCATTCCTATAGATGAGGGGAGTTATAGTTATAGTCATTTTTAGACCGGCCCCTGAGCTGTCACTCACCCAGGACTTTAGGTGACAGGCACATTTGCTTTGTAAGACGCACTGACTCCCCCCCCCCTTATAAAGCGGAAAAATACGGTAATTCTTATCTTACATTATATTTATCTTGCAAAATAAATGAAGCAATGGACACACTTCCCCTTTTAAATTTAAGTTGAAGGCTTTGTGCAGCATTAATAGACCTTGTATGACCAAAAACATTCATGGGGAAAAGTATGTCTTCTTCAGTTCCATTAGAGAGATTTATGAGGAGGATTGCAGGAGTCTGCGTTGCCATAGTTTGCAGTAAATGTATCAAAATTTACATGAAGTTTGATAAATTTGGTCATCCAGTTTGAAGAGGAAACCAGACAGCTCAAGGGAATGACCTGTAATAAAGATAGATGATTACTTACCTGACAGATTTTACGCCGCTCTCCCGGTTCTCGTGGTAGGGCTCTGTATTCCCAGGCTGCAACAGTGACGTCATGTCAACAACCTCTGCAACCAATGTTTGGCCTCAGCAGTGCACTGAAAACAAAAGGGAAAGTCACAGCACATCCAGGAATCAAAAGTGAAGCCAAGCGAGAGGTAAGAAGACCAATAGGGACAACTGTTCAGTAAAAGAGACTTTGCCAGACTGCACGAGTGACCAGAAGAAGGTGCTCGACCAGACTGTCACCTAGATGACTGATAGAACATAGTCATTTTCTATGAGAGTGCCGGCGATGTGCGGTCCGCAAAATGCGGAACGCACATTGCCGGTGTCCGTGTTTTGTAGATCCACAAAACACATACGGACGTGTGAATGGACCCTAAGGCCTCTTTCACACGACTGTGTTTTTTTCTTCCATTTACGGGCCGTTTTCTGCGTTCCGTTTTCGGTCCGTATACAGAACCATTCATTTCAATGGTTCCGCAAAAAAATACTGAATATACTACATATGCATTCCGTTTCTGTATTTCAGTTCCGTTGAAAGATAGAACATGTCCGATTATTGCCCGCAAATCACGTTCCGTGGCTACATTCAAGTCAATGGGTCTGCAAAAAAAACGGAACACATATGGAAATGCATCCTTATGTCTTCCATATCCGTTCCGTTTTTGCGGAACCATCTATTGAAAATGTTATGCCTAGCCCAATTTTTTCTATGTAATTACTGTATACTGTATATGCCATACGGAAAAACGGAACAGAAACACAACTCAAACAAAAAACGGAACAACGGATCCGTGAAAAACGGACTGCAAAACACAGAAAAATCCATACGGTCGTGTGAAAGAGGCCTAATACTGAAGGAATTTATGACTTCCTATCTATGTACAGTTTTGGTGAGGAAGAAAATACAAATGAAAAAAATAACTATGAAAATGCTGCAAGAAAAGTGGAATTTTTTCATATAAAGGCCTCTTTCCCACAGGTGTCTGCGCCCCGTGATGGTGCTGCGGCCCGCTAAATGCGGGCCCCAATGCACGAGCACAGTCCGTGGGGCAGCCGCATCTGACTGCGGACCCATTCACTTGAACATAGGAAACGTTCTATCTTTTTGCAGAACAGAAGTACGGGACGAAACCCCACGGAAGTGCTTTCGTAGGGTTCCGTTCTGTGGTTCCGTTCCACACCATTCCGCATCTCTGGATTTGCAGACCCATTGAAGTGAATGGGTCCACATCCATGAAGCGGAATGCGCCCGTGTATTGCGGATCCGCAAATACGGTCCACAATACGGGAACGGGGCGCACACGCCAGTGTGAAAGAGGCCAAAGACTGCTGTTTAATACACTGGTTTATCTCTATGCGCTGCTGGATGATGAGCCTAATTTATGATGAAGCTGTCCCTGCGCCTAGAATGAAATCTACGCCAGCTCATAATTGCTGTAGAAATGTAAAAATGTCACTTGCGAATTTTTTTGTGTGCAAATGGCATTTGAAAAGTTGCAAACCAACAGCTTACAACTTTTTCACGCCAGGTTTGTAGCACATGCTGACATTAATATTTTCTGAGGAACCTATGGCAGAAAACCAAGGCTGTCGAGGGGTTTCTGCCAGCAGATTTAGCACCATTTAATTGGGCTTATTCAAAAGCGGGCGCTCATGGTGGTATCTGCTGGAGAATGGACACCTTCGGGGCTTGTTCACACGAACGTAAGGGCTCCGTGCCCGTGCTGTGGACCGCAAATTGCACTTGAATGGGGTCTGCAATCTGTCTGTTCCGCAAAAAGATAGAGCAAGTTCTATCTTTTTGCGGTGCTGAGGCACGGAACGGAACCCCACGGAAGCACTCGGTAGTGCTTCCGTGGGGTTCCGTTCTGTGCTTCCGTTCTGCACCGCATCTCCGGATTTGCGGACACATTCAAGTGAATGGGTCCGCATCCGTGATGTGGAATTGCACACGGCCGGTGCCCTGTGTATTGCGAGACGCAATACGGCAGCAACGGAGGGGCAACGGCCGTGTGCATGAGCCCTTATTCAGTTTTTTTGTTTTGTTTTTTTTTATAAATGTAGAAAACGCACAGAAACCTACAATATGGTGTGTGAACATACATGTCATGGCTGATCAGTGTGACTGGTAATGTTCATGGTTTTCCAACAAGGCTATTAGGATAGCTGTATTGATAAGATGTCCTGAAAATAAAGAAATAATCCGGCTGCCAGCCCTGCGCCAACCCTGGGTATGAGCCCTCATTGTGCTGGTGACCTGACTGGCATGTTGTCAGATGGCTGCCACTATTTCTAGTATATCGGGTTTACTGGGGAACTACTAGATATGCATTCCCCTCATATATTTTAGGTCTCTGTAAACCATTTGTCTGCAGCTTGTTGCATCTTCACCCCCGAGGCTGTGGAGCTGCGCTGTATTCCTGTCCAGGACAGGTCCTCATGGCACTCAGAGGGTTAATGCGGGCTCCGCAACCATGACAGGAGGAGGCAGTGTTACAATGTGGGAAGTGCTGCCCTAACACTGCCATTCGCCACAGTGTGTCAGTGAAGTCACTCAGCAGGAGCAGGGGAAGGAAGAAGAGCGGGGACGAGAGGGTTACACGAACTGCCGCCGGACCTGCGGAGACCCCACAGCCGCCCGACCCCCAGGAAGACCGCAGCTATGGCTTACACAGGGCGCAGGGCTTAGTGCCGGGCTGGGGGGGCTCACCTACACCGGTAAGTCCTGACATAAGTGCGCAGTGTGTGCGATAGTGACTGGGAAGAACACCGCAGATAGGGGGCAGCAGAGGACTAGGGGCAGTGTCGGACTGGGGTACTGTGGGCCAGTCCGAGCCTGACTAGGGGGCAGGCTGTCTCCTGTCCTTCGCACAGTATGGGTATCAGGAGTCCTGGTGCCATATGACTTGTGATCAAGCACAACACAGTGAGTCTGGAGGCACATCCACTCCAATACCTCAAGTAGTTACTACTTTCTCTGAGGGGTGAGGTGTGTGAGTGAAGCTGCCTCCAGGGGTTCCATGTTTTCAAGAAGGCATCATGTCTCCTCTCTGTCCAACTAATAAGCTCCTCAAAGTTGCACACTTGATCGACCCTGGCGCACCATTCATCAAAAGATGGAGGTATGGTTGGTAACCAATGTAGCGGGATCAGCACCATAGCTACTGCCAATAAGTGTATGATCAGATTTGTTTTAGAAGGGCGATACAAGTCGCTTGGTTTGGACAGAAAGACCATGTCTGGTAAAATTGTAAAGTGCGCCTGGTATATCTTCTGGATAGCGGATTCAATTTGCTTCCAAAATGCTTTTATGGCATCCACATGTCCACCAGATGTGCAAGTAGGAACCCCCAAAGTTCTGGCATCTCCAGCACCTATCTGTCAAACCCTATGTAGGAAGAGAAATTAAAGAGTATTGTACCATCGACATAGGAGCTTATAATGGCTTTCTTGCAATCTTACACATCTAGAGAACCCTTGAGAATGTGTCAGTACGAAACGTGTCTCTGTGTCTGAGAGAACAACGCCCAGTTCCTTCTCCCTGGTGCTGAGGAAAATTGGTTTTGTCTGGGGAGGGCCTATAACAAAATGCTGGTAAAGGTATGAAATTTTCCTGGTTTTGGGAAATTTTGTCAACATTAATTGTTCAAAGGCTGTAAGGTCTCTCCCGGGTGTGACTACCTCACAAAATTTTGTGCAGATATATTTCAAGTGAGCATAGTACAAGGATAAGGTCACCCTCGGGATACCTTCAGGGAGAAAACCTCCTAGAGATTCCATAGAGGGCATGGCTCTTCCATTAAATGCTTCCCTTAGAGTCCAAGAACTTAGAGAATGCCATAGACCCTCTTTAGCCACACCTGGTGAAGATACAAGAGTAGGCAATAATGACATTGGTAACAAGGGAGATGGTCGTGGAGCCAAAGTCGAGCCAAACTGACGCCAAACCTCGGCCAGACCTTGCAACATTGGATCTAAGCCCAGATTCGCCCTAGGTTTAGCATTCGGGATCCACATATTTTCCAGGTCTGAGTCCCCACTGTGTGAGGAGGAAAATGCAAATGGATCTTCTTCTCTACTTGGAAACATCATCTGTAACCATCTATTCCATTGTACTGCTTTATAGTAGGCAAACATGTCAGGTAGGCCCAAACCTCCCGACTCTCGTCTCCTGATCATAATTGAATAAGATATACAAGGCTTTTTGTTTTTCCACAAGAATCTAGAAAAAAGGCTCTTGATGGAAGTGAAAAATGCAGGAGACAGGAGAATCTGTACCATCTGCAACACATATAGTACTTTCGGCATGATGTATGTTTTTAATAGGTTCCGTCTGCCAAGCCAGGTTATCCACAATGAGTCATATGATTTCAACATCTTGGTAAGCTCAGCTAATAGCAAGAGTAATTCAAATGATAGAACTCTGATAAGTCTCCTGAGAGACTTGCTCCTAGGTAGGTAATGGTAGAGGAGGTCCAAGCAAAATCTGTTCTGGATTTCAATCTGGGGAGTAGTGTCTGAGGGATTGACACATTCAGTATCTCTGATTTGGCAGAGTTAACCTTAAAGGGACTCTGTCACCACTTTCTAACCCCCCCTTTTAAAACTATTGTTCTCTCCATGCCGCCCTTGTGATTACAAAGGTGTTGTTATAACATAAATTCGCCGTCTCGTTTTGATAAAAATACCTTTTATCTAACCTGTCAATCTCTTTGGATAAGGTGCCCAGGGCGTTTCTGAAGGTCTGAAGCTGCCGCCCGCCGCCGTTGGTGCCCAGCTCCTCCCCTGATCCTTTCAGCGCCGCCTGAATGTAAAGAAATCCGCCTCCGGCTCTCGCTCAGTCAGTGCCCCCTCCTCCTTTTCAAAGATCCCGCGCGTGCGCACAGGCCTGTGCCTGATGCGCCCGTGCGGACATTTAGAATCAGCCTCATTGAGCGAAGTGCGCGCGCGCGGGATCTTTGAAAAGGAGGAGGGGGCACTGAGCGAGAGCCGGAGGCGGATTTCTTTACATTCAGGCGGCGCTGAAAGGATCAGGGGAGGAGCTGGGCACCAACGGCGACGCGGCGGGCGGCAGCTTCAGACCTTCAGAAACGCCCTGGGCACCTTATCCAAAGAGATTGACAGGTTAGATAAAAGGTATTTTTATCAAAACGAGACGGCGAATTTATGTTATAACAACACCTTTGTAATCACAAGGGCGGCATGGAGAGAACAATAGTTTTAAAAGGGGGGGTTAGAAAGTGGTGACAGAGTCCCTTTAAAGTTTGATATAACACTAAATTCCTGTAACAGTTGGGAGATCTCAGGTATGCTAACTAGTGGGTTTGCTGTTAGGAAAAGTAGGTCACCTATGTTCAGTCCCTGAATGTTATCATGTTCCCTGACTGCTTGAAGCAATGTTTCCATCACAAGAACAAATAGGGTAGGGGATAGCGGGCACCCCTGCCTCGTGCCGTTTGTTATTTCGAGGGTAGGCGACAAAGTGCCATTGATGTTGAGTCGTGCATGTGGGGCCTGGTATAGCGAGAAAATTGCATGGATCATAGGTTGTGGGAAAGCAAATTTATGGAGGACTTCTTCCATGTAATTCCACCTGACCCTATGAAAAGCCTTCTCTGCGTCTATGCCAAGGAGGGCTAGGGGTATTTTGGACATATGGGCTGTATGGATGGCATGAAATAAGCACGTTGAATTTGTTTTCCCCTCTCTCCCTTGGACGAAACCCACCTGTTCTGGACCTACCAAGGAGGGCATGAAAGTTCTGAGTCTGTTGGCCACCAATTTAGCCTATATTTTTAGATCTTGATTTAACAGGGAAATCGGTCTGTAACTGCCGCATTCCGAGGGGTCCTTTCCCTCTTTGGGAATTAGGGTAATAAAAGCTTCTTGAGTTTGTCTAGAGAGGGAACTTCCAGAAAGGGAGGGCATTGCAGACCTTAGTCAGTTGGGAGACTATGAGCTCTTTGAAAGTCTTAAAGTATTGGAGAGGGAAACCATCTGGTCCTGGGCTCTTTTGGGGGGAAAAACTACAAAGAACAGCCTGGAGTTCCTCTTCTGAAATCGGACGGACGAGGTCCGAGGCCCTTGAGGCTGTTATGGAGGGTAGTTTTAGGAGTTGTAGGAACTTCTGTGTTGTTTCTATGGAAATCAACTCAGAGGCCTTATCTTCTTGAATCTTCTGCAATCTCATCTGTCGAGGAGACTAATTTGCCAGGTTCGGTCTTGATTGTGTGTATAAAGGACTTTGCTCTAGCTTTCTTAAGGAGGGAGGACATTAGACGGCCCCCTTTGTCTCCATATACAGACGTGGACAAAATTGTTGGTACCCTTTGGTCAATGAAAGAAAAAGTCACAATGGTCACAGAAATAACTTTAATCTGACAAAAGTAATAATAAATTAAAATTCTATAAATGTTAACCAATGAAAGTCAGACATTGTTTTTCAACCATGCTTCAACAGAATTATGTAAAAAAATAAACTCATGAAACAGGCATGGACAAAAATGATGGTACCCCTAGAAAACACAGAACATAATGTGACCAAAGGGACATGTTAATTCAAGGTGTGTCCACTAATTAGCATCACAGGTGTCTACAACCTTGTAATCAGCCATTGGGCCTATATATATGGCTCCAGGTAATCACTGTGTTGTTTGGTGATATGGTGTGTACCACACTCGACATGGACCAGAGGAAGCAAAGGAAAGAGCTGTCTCAAGAGATCAGAAAGAAAATTATAGACAAGCATGTTAAAGGTAAAGGCTATAAGACCATCTCCAAGCAACTAGATGTTCCTGTGAGTACAGTTGCACATATTATTCATAAGTTTAAGATCCATGGGACTGTAGCCAACCTCCCTGGACGTGGCCGCAGGAGGAAAATTGATGACAAATCTAAGAGACGGATAATCCGAATGGTAACAAAAGAGCCTAGAAAGACTTCTAAAGAGATTCAAGGTGAACTTCATGCTCAAGGAACATCAGTGTCAGATCGCACCATCCGTCGTTGTTTGAGCCAAAGTGGACTACATGGGAGACGACCAAGGAGGACACCATTGTTGAAAACGAATCATAAAAAAGCAAGACTGGAATATGCCAAACTACATGTTGACAAGCCACAAAGCTTCTGGGAGAATGTCCTGTGGACAGATGAGACAAAAATCGAAGTTTTTGCCAAGGCACATCAGCTGTATGTTCACAGACGAAAAAATGAAGCATATCAAGAAAAGAACACTGTCCCTACTGTGAAACATGGAGGAGGCTCTGTTATGTTCTGGGGCTGCTTTGCTGCGTCTGGCACAGGGTGTCTTGAATCTGTGCAGGGTACAATGAAATCTCAAGACTATCAAGGAATTCTAGAGAGAAATGTACTAGCCAGTGTCAGAAAGCTTGGTCTCAGTCGCAGGTCATGGGTCTTGCAACAGGACAATGACCCAAAACACACCGCTAAAAACACCCAAGAATGGCTAAGAGGAAAAAATTGGACTATTCTAAAGTGGCCTTCTATGAGCCCTGACCTCAATCCTATTGAGCATCTTTGGAAGGAGCTGAAACATGCAGTCTGGAAAAGGCACCCTTCAAACCGGACACAACTGGAGCAGTTTGCTCATGAGGAGTGGGCCAAAATACCTGCTGAGAGGTGCAGATGTCTCATTGACAGTTACAGGAAGCGTTTGATTGCAGTGATTGCCTCAAAAGGTTGCGCAACAAAATATTAAGTTAGGGGTACCATCATTTTTGTCCATGCCTGTTTCATGAGTTTATTTTTTTACATAATTCTGTTGAAGCATGGTTGAAAAACAATGTCTGACTTTCATTGGTTAACATTTATAGAATTTTAATTTATTATTACTTTTGTCAGATTAAAGTTATTTCTGTGACCATTGTGACTTTTTCTTTCATTGACCAAAGGGTACCAACAATTTTGTCCACGTCTGTATAAGATGTTTAAAGTATAAGTATTTTTTTGCCGATTGGGTCGAGAGATTTTTGAGCTTGGCCCTCAAGAGCGGTAGGTCCTCCTGGAGAGGAATAGCTTTGGATCTCTTCTGGATTCTCTCCACAGCTGCAACTTGCTGTAGGATGCTATCTACTTCCTTTTGCTTGACTTTGTTTAATTTAGAGCCCAGAGATATAAAGATTCCCCTAATATAAGCCTCAGAATATCGATGCCTCCACCCCCTCTACTGAGTTTAGGGTGAAATATTCTTGTAGGTATTTGCTCACTGTTTGTTGGATATTGTCATTACTAAGAAGTTTAATCTCCATGACCACTCCCTCTTAGGTAGCTGTCTTATAGATAGTGTGATATGACAAGGCTCATGCTCTAAGATGGTGATGTTCCCAATGGGTGCTGTACTTGTCTGAAAAAGCACTGATTTAGATGCCAGAATGGGGTCTGATCTCTGAAAAGAGACATTTGTAGCTGACCTAAAGGTGTAGTCTCTTGTTTGAGGGTGCCGTTGTCTCCACACATCCACCAAACCCAATTCCTGTAATTGGATGTGAAGCTTTCCAATTGCCTTTTGTGTGATATGGGAGCGCTGTGATGAGGAGTCTAATAGTGGGTTTAGTACTAGGTTTAGATCTTCCCCAATAATAATTTGACCTTCAGCAAATAACTTTACATTCTCTAGGACCTGTAGTAACCAGGGCACTTGTTTTGAGTTTGGGACATATATATCTGCTAAGTATTTGTGTATTTAATGGAGGTAATAGTGCCTTTAAGAAAGAGAACCCTACCTTCTGCATCGGAATACTGCTGTGTGACCTGGAATGGTATGGATTTATGGATCGCGATTGTCACTCCCTTCGTGTGTGAGGTCTCTTGGCAGCTCTGGAACCACTGGTTGAAGTAATGGTTAGGGAGTTTCAGGATTTTATCTTTCCTGAAATGGGTTTCCTGTAGGAAGGCAATACTGTTCTTGAGTTTACATAAAATAAACATAGTGTGGTGTCTCTTGTCAGGTGAGTTTAGGCCTTTTATGTTAAGAGTAGTGGCAACATCTAGTAAAAAAAGAGGTTAAAGAGGACCTTTCATCAGAAAAAAGTATGTAAACTGACTATACCGACGTGTAGAGCGGCGCCCAGGGATCCGCCTGCACTTACTGTTATCCCCGGGCGCCGCTCCTTTCTCCGGTTATAGCCTCCGGTATGTTCCTACTTAGGCTCCACCCAGGGGAACCTGCCGCGGTCTCTTTCTCCTATGCTGTAGCGCTGGCCAATCGCAGCGCTCAGCTCATAGCCTGGCTATGAGCTGAGCGATGCGAATGGCCAGCGCTACAGCATAGGAGAAAGAGACCGCGGCAGGTTCGCCTGGGTTGAGCCTAAATTCCCCCGGGTGGAGCCTAAGTAGGAACATACCGGAGGCTATAACCGGAGAACGGAGCGGCGCCCGGGGATAATAGTAAGTGCAGGGGGATCCCTGGGCACCGCTCTACACGTCGGTATAGTCAGTTTACATACTTTTTCCTGGTGATAGGTCCTCTTTAAGAATGAAAAACTGTTCACCAGTGCAAATAATACTAAATAGGGGCAAAGTGGGAAATGGAGGGGGGGGGGGGGGTTGTTGATATGAAGACAGATAGATGTGGGGGAAGACAAACAGGTAAAGAGGTATCAAATAACACATCTAGCAAAAGTATAAGAAACTTCACTATACTACAATGCATACTGTACTTCAAGATGTGAATATCAGGCTTAAAGCCGGAAAAATTGTGTGTCTTGCCTGCTACGACACACCAAATTAAGTACTGTAACTCCCTCTCCCAATTCTTAAGGGTGGGGGTAGCTCGGATACACCTGGACATGTCGTGCAACCCAGCACCACCTATGAAAACTAAGCAATGTTATGAACAGAACATAAAAAGATCACTATGATAATAAGACAAAGCTAAGTTAACTTTTCAGCTGAATGATTAATTGGCCAACTGCAGCTGTGAGAACGGGTAGAGACGGCATCTCTTAGCATATTAAAGAAGGTACATTCCTCCCCCTTGTACCACTGTAGATTACAGTCCCAGATGGATGATCAAATATTTCTGCTTGTGGAAGGGGGGAGGGGGGGGTCGGATGGGTAGAATGAAATAGATCAAGCAGAACTCCCTAAAATTCCTGAACTGGGATCCCCTGTACCCTCCTATAGACTCCTGACCCCAAGAGTCCTTTCAATAATGTCAAGCCTCTAGTGTCCCGAGGAGTTTAAGTGGGTGATGTCGCCATCTTGGGTTGCCTCTTCTTAGATCTAGGTGACTTATTTTTGTGCGCCACTTTCCACGGCTCAACTTTAGGGAGTTGTGGGAGGTCTTGGTCATCCAGCATCGGCAGCCAAGATGGAATTGGCAATGGTGGATTCTCAAAACACTCCATATTCTTTCCAGATCAACAGAGGTATGTATCACCAGTCTCCGACCATTGATCCAGATAGCTAGGCCAAACAGGAAGAGCCGATTATACTGTATGCGCTTTGTCTGTAAGACTTCCAGGAGTGGTCGCAGTACGCAGCGCTTTGCCAAAGTAGAGGGGGCTATATCTTGATAGAAATGCAGGGTAGAATCCACATATTGTACCGGCTGTTTTTTTTTTGCCACTGTTAATATCTGGAAGGTGTCCACAAAGGAAAGAGGCCGCAAATAATATCTTGTGGCTGTTCCCCCTGTATTGTTTTGGGGTGCAGCACCCTATGTATGCGCTCTATGACCACCTCTGCGGCCCTGTCTGATCCCAGTAAGTCTCCAAAGATCTCATATGCCACCTTCTGCAGGGCTTCTGGTGCGAACTGCTCAGGTAGTCCCTTGATTCTGATATTCCTCCTCCTGCTATAGTTCTCCTGGTCCTCTATGGGCCTTGTTAATATACTCGGCATGTTCCAAGGATCGCGTCACTACCGCTTCAGAGAAGGCTACTATGTTTGATTGGGCAGACTCAAGGTTCTCCACCCACTGGCCTATCTGACGCAGGTCTGCCTTGATATCCACCAGCTCTTCCATCACTGGTCTCATAGCCTGGAGGATTGTTTTTTTTAGGAAAGTTTTGGTGAAAGGGGCAGATGCAGACTCACCGGAGTAGGGTCTCCAGGACGTTCCCTGTTCATCTTCCCCATTTGTAAGGTTTTCTGCGTGCTGTAAAAGTGGCCCTGGGGTGCACCCGTGAAGGAGCTGCAGGCTCACGCGTCCATCATGCACAGCAGCTTTTTTCTTAATATTTTTTTAAAATATTTTATTACAGTACATTTTTGCCATCTTAGGGCACTTGACTATGTAGTTCTTTTGCTCTCTTATGCCGGGGATCAGCAACCTCCAGCGCTCCTGCTTTGGTGAAACTACAACTCCCAGCATGCACACTTGCTTGGCTGTACCTGGAACTCCCAAAAAAGTGACTTGTAGTTTCCCAACAGCTGAAGTGTTGGAGATGTTGACCCCTTCCCTATGTCATAGACTGCAATAGTATACTATTGCAGTCAATGGGATTTTTACAAGCTTTCTGTAGGGACGGTTTAACAGGCAGTTACCTATGGCAGGCTTGGCTGCAGGCTGCCATAGTAACTGATTGGAATTTTGCTGTGGGGAAAGATAGAGGGAGCCTAATCTCTTAGATGCTGTTGACCGCACCTTCTGAGGGGTTAAATGACCGGGATTGGAGTAGTCTGTCAGCTCTCTCATACGGAGCAGGCTCAGATCATAAACCTTCTCCATACATCCTTTAATGCAAAATGACATACAGTTACTCATTTTCCATCAAAGGGTTAAAACCAGTGTTCCCTGTAAGCTGCGCAGGCGCGCGGCCACTCAGCTTCCTTTTTGCCACCGCTCAGGACCTCTGCAGACCCGCTCACCGCTGCAGCCTGGACTTCATGTAATGGTGTATGCCTGTTCTGTGCTCTGGGGAAGCCCACCCTGGCAATGCACACAATTTTCACTGTGTGCATTGCTGTAGTGGGTGTCCCTAGAACTCGGAACAGTCACCCACCATATTGCCCACAGTTCCCTTAACGTCCTGACGTTATCCAGTGTCAGGAAGCTCCTGTGCGGCGCTCCAAGCTGGCCCTGTTTCCTTCCTCATGCGCTGCTGCTACTGGAAGAGGAGAACATGTGCAGTGTGGCAAAAGAGGGGAAAAGAGGAGGGGACAGCATGTTCTTAGACCTAGCCCCCCAGCCAAAGTGTAGAAGTGGCGTCTGAGATCCCCAAGGGCCAAGCCATGTAATTTTAAGTTTTCATGTGGAATATGTTTATGTTATACACATATAGTATACACTGGGCCACACAATATACAGTATACCTCTATACCTCTATACTGTTTATTGTACAGCATGGCGCAGAGGTTATATTGTCCGGCATGGTGTAACCTCCATACATTTGCTGTACCGTATACAGTATAATCCCTGCACCATGCTATACCATGTACATTATAATCCATACACCATGCCATACTATAACCCTACACCATGCTATACAATGTACATTATAATACAAACATCATGCCGTAGAAAATACACTATAGTTAATGCACCATGCTGTACAGTATACATTATAATCCCTGCACCATGCTGTACAGTATACATTATAATCCATACACCATGCTGTTCAATATACAGTATAGTTCATACACCATGCTGTATAATATACAGTATAGTTCAGACACCATACCGTACAATATACAGTATAACACCTACACTGTGGGGTTAATGTGTATATTGTACGGCATGGTGCAGGGATTATAATGTACAGTATGGTGTTTGGATTATAATGTATACAGCATGGTGTATGGATTATAATGTATATTATACGGCATGGTGCAGAGATTATGCTGTATACTGTAAATCATGGTGTATGAACTATACTGTTTATTGTACGGCATGGTGTATGGATTACAGTGTAATTGAATAGTGTAGGGGTTATATTGTACAGCATGGTGTATGAACTATACTGTATATTGTACAACATGGTGTATGAAGTATATTGTACGCAGGGGTCAAGTGGAGGGGGAACCCGTGGGAACGGCGTTCCTGCACTTTTTTCATGGCAGGAACGCCGTTCCCTTTCAGCCTCAAGCCAGGAGAACGCGGCTTCAGAATCAGATTCACAGGGGGAGACGGAGCGCACTGTGCAGGGCAGTCTAAGGGAGGAGGGAGGAGCAGCTTCAGTTGAGAGGAAGCTGTCTGTGTGGTGCTGCTGCCTGCGACTGCCTCACTGTGACTCCTCTCATGGCGCCCCGCCCCCTACTGACAACATCTCCTTCACGTCTTCTGTCGGCCAGATACGCTGCGAGTATGTTCAGTCACTTCGGGCAGAGCGTTCGCAGCTGACACATAGCTACGAGATTAGAATGTCTTTCAGAAAAGTTTGTCCTGGGATTCGAACTCACGACCTCTACACATCAGAGGAAGGCATTTACCCTCACAGCCATGAAAGCTGTCTAGGTAGTTGCTTAAAAAAATAAAATAAAAATAAGACTTCTACTGATACCTAGTGTACTGATACCTAGTGTACAACCATACACATGACAGCTGCCCACTGTGTATGGATGTAGCAGAGCTGGGTGTGTTGGGGCAGCTGTCATGTGTATGGTTGTACACTAGGTATCAGTACACTAGGTATAAGTGTATAGTATTTTTGGAGGGGGGGGGGGGGTTGCAGTGGATCTTGGGTGAGTTCCCACACTTTTTTTCCCAGGACTTGACCCCTGATTGTACGGCATGGTGTATGAACTATACTGTATATTGTACGGCATGGTGTATGAACTATACTGTATATTGTACGGCATGGGGCAGGAATTATAATGCATTCTGTACTGCATGGTGTAGGGATTATACTGTATATTGTACGGCATGGTGTATTATCTATACTATATATTGTATGGCATGGTGCAGGGATTATAATGTATTCTGTACAGTATGGTGTAGGGATTATACTGTATATTACACAGCATGGTGCAGGGGTTTCACTGTATGCTCTTTGATGTGACAGTAATCTTAGGTTTTCCTATCGCCCACCTTTGATGGCGCTGTGCCCAACTTTGAGCCGACCGCGCTCAGCAGCTGCCAAGGCTTAGAGGGAACACTGGTTAAGACTGGCATTTCATATGTTAGCCTTATTCCGAGGTATGCCGGATAAAGATGCAACAAATTTCTTAAGAGATGCACGACTGGAGCAGCACGGGCAGGGAATCAGTGGAGGTGAGTAATTCTTTTTTATTTTTTGCCCCTTCTGACCCGCTTTCTGTAGGAAACAAACAAAACACTTTCTTCAAAGTACTGGCCTTTCCTTCTAAATTGAAAGGGAATTAAAAGATTAGTTCTTAGGCTACTTTCACAATTGCATTAATATTTTCTGGTATTGAGATTCATCATAGGGTCTTAATACCAGAAAAAAACGCTTCATTTTTCTCCCCATTCTGCAGCCACACTTCTGATCCCAGTCTAATCTCCTTTCTGATGACCATACAGTAATAACGCCACCTTAGGTCCTCCCCACACAATAAGAATGTCCTCTTAGCGCTTGGACAGTGTAATATCCCTTTAGTGTCCTCCACAGAGTATGACGACCCTTTAGTGCCAAGGCACTTTTGAATGTATTGTGATTTGGTGTTTTTTTTTTTTATTGGTGTTTTTTTCTGGAGCAAAGAATGTTGCGTTCAGATGTTACAGGAAATTATAAAACCCTCCTAAAACACTGATTTTGATTTTTGTGTTTTTTCAAAAGTTTTCCCATAGACTTCTCTATAAAAGAATAAAACATCTAAACGAAAATTGTGGTATTTGTGGTAAAATTTCATGGAGTTTTTTTACAAACCCAAAAAAGAAAACCTTGAGAAAAAATTGAGGTGGGGAAGCATATATAGTTTTTTAGACACATTTCTGAAGTACTTTTGCACACTTTTGGCAAGATATATACTTTCACCTGCTGCAAAGGACAATAGTAAAAAAAAAAACAGAAGTGCATGCTCAAGTTTGACATGTTAAAAGGGAGACATAGGGAAACATTCTGCTTCTTATGGGAAGGCACAACTTACAGTAAGCCTTGTTCACACCTCCATTAAGCAGATCCAGTTGTCTGATCCTGCGCAAATGCGGCGGTCCGCCAGATAAAAAACAGTTGCATGCAATGTTTTTGTCCGACCGAAACCCAGCACTTATGCCAGAAAGTGTCTGGACTTCATTGCAGTCAGTGGTGATCCGCCAGTGAAGTAGAGGATCCTGCAGGCTGCTCTGTGCCGGAACAGTCTGCCGGATCTTCTAACTGAGACGTGAACCAGACCTTACGGTATTCACAAGCTGGTAGCACTATTTGAGCACCAGTGTGAACTAGGCCTTCCCAGTCCAGTCCTGATAAGGATAAGCTCCTCGTGCACGCACGTGAAATGTTTGTTCTTCCTGGTACAATGAGCGCCTTGTTTACCCGACTTTATTATCTTTGTCATTGATGCTGACATTGGTCACAGTGGTGTGCCGGGTCTGAACACGTGTTTATAAAGTAGCACAGAATATTGAGGCAGCAATTCTTTTGTAGAGCGTGAACATACTTAATTAACCTTTGCTATTAAGAGGATCTGACACAATAAGGGCTCATGCACGTGGCCGTTGCCCGGAAAACAGCTAGTCCGCGATATGCGGACACCGGGGTGTGCACACTGCATTATGGATGAGGACCCATTGACTTGAATGGGTCCACAATCCGGAAGTTCCAGTGCGGAACGGAGGCACAGAACCCCACCGAAGCACTACAGAGTGCTCCATGGGGTTTCCCTCCGTGCCTCCACACCGCAAAAAAATAGAACATGTTTTTCTTTCTTCTTTTTTTGTGGTGTGGACAGATCACGGACCCATTCAAGTTGAATGGGTCTGCATCCATCTGCGGAATCTGCATGGATGTTGCCCGTGCATTGGGGACTCTAAATTGTGGTCCCCAATGCACGTAACAGCAAGAAATGGCCGTGTGCATGAGCCCTAACAGGACTCTTTTATTAGGCTACTTTCACATTAGCGACAGCCTTCTCCGGTGAATAGCCTGCCTGTTCCATGCTGCCGCTAGTGCACGCGTGTTACCGGACGTTTGCTCCGGCCCCATTCCCTATAATGGGGGCAGGACGGATGTCTGACCACAGCAAACATGCCGAGAGGCAGCCGGAATAAAACTACGACATGTAGTTATAGTGAATGGGGCCAGAGTGGACTAACGGCGGCACGCATGCACTAGCGGCAGCATGGATCCGGCAGGCTGTTCACCCGCCGGAACAGCCTGCGGGAGAAGGCTGCCGCTAATGTGAAAGTTGCCTTACTTTAGTAATGATAGTGGATGTAGCTGCACCCACAAAACAGCTTCACAAAGTCTGGATTGGAATTTCTATGGTACAGCACCATGTACAGGGCAGCCCTTCCCTCTGCTGATTTTGAGTATGTTCCCACAAGCAGGGTACACTATAGAAGTGACACTGTGGAAGTTTGCAACAGATGTAGCTTCATAGTATATGAGTTTTTACAAAATGGAGTCTGCACAGAATTTGACTTCCGGTATGGATTTTAAATATGAAGCATATCAATTTTATGCCCCAGATTTCCCCTGTGCTTTTAACACTTTATAGCAGCCATCCTCAAACTGTGGCCCTCCAGCTGTTGCAAAACTACAACTCCCAGCATGCCCGAACAGCCTACAGGTATCAGCCTACAGCAGGGCATTGTGGGAGTTGTAGTTTTACAACAGCTGGAGGGCCGCAGTTTGAGGATGCCTGCTTTAGGCCGAATGCACACGGCCGTTTTTCACGGCCGTGAGCGGTTCGTGGAACCACGGGCTGGATTCCTGCTGAGAGCAGGAGCCCACGGCGTCATTGGTTGCTATGACGCCGCGCGCTTCCTGCTGCCGCCACACTACAGTAATACACTGGTATAGATCATACCAGTGTATTACTGTACTGCGGTGTCAGCAGGAAGCGCACGGTGTCAGAGCAACCAATGACGCCATGCTCTTTACGTGAAATCCACGTAAAAAGTCACATACATGTAAAATATGCGGTATTTTTCCACTTCAATTTAGATTATAGGGGAAAATACGTACGACAGGACCCTGTATATGATCAGGTTTGTAGAAGCAGTTTTCGAAGCTAAAACCAGGTATGGCTTCAAAAATAAGCATAAGGCCTCATGCACACGACCGTGCTGTTTTTTCGCGGACCGCAAACCACGGATCTGCAAAAAACGGAAGCCGTCCGTGTGCCTTCCGCAATTTGCGGAACTAGCGGCCCATTGTACACATGCCTATTCTTGTCCGCAAAACGGACAAGAATAGGGCATGCTATATTTTTTGGGCAGGGCCTCGGAACGGAGCAACGGATGCGGACAGAACACGGAGGGCTGTCCGCATCTTTTGCGGCCCCATTGAAGTGAATGGGTCTGCACCCGAGCTGCAAAAACTGCGGCTCCAATGCGGACCCGAACAACGGTCGTGTGCATGAGGCCTAAGGGTGGTTTCACATGAGCGAGTCTATTGCGGGAATCGCTCTCAATTTGTGAACGTGATCCTCCGTTCTGAATTTGCAGGAGCCCACGGCTTTATACTGATTTATAATGCTGTATGCCTCTGTCTGACCATACTTCTACAGGTGAAACTCGAAAAATTTGAATATTTAGCAAAAGTCCATTTATTTCAGTAATGCAACTTAAAATTAGAATTTTGTGAAAAGGTTCGATATTCTAGGGTCAAAGTGTCACACTCTAGTCAGCTAATTAATCCATACCCCCTGAGCAAAGGGGACCTCAAAACTGTGACTTTGGGGATTTCATAAGCTGTAAGCCATAATCATCCAAATTATAACAAATAAAGGCCTGAAATATCTTGCTTTGCATGTAATGAGTCTCTCATATGTTAGCGAGAAAACAGAAAAAATGGAGCTCAGAGTACCAAATATTAAATATTTTATTGCATTATATCAAAATATAATAAAAAATTACATATATGTGTGATGCCAGAAAACAAAAGGGTAAGCAAGAGCAGAGTAATGGAAAAGAGCGCCACCCTGGGAGGACACACAAGTCAAAAGTACTTAGATACAACAGTCATAGGGCAGTGTCAGCACAATGGCAACCCCATGAACCAATTACGTAAAGTCATATTAAAGGGTGAGTAGATTGTCAGCAGAAAACAACCGCGAAAATAAAACCTGCCGTGTTGAGCACAAAGCTAAGCACATAGCAATAATCAAATGAGCAACACGTCAGAATCAATAACAGACAGATATAAGATAGACCACCAAAATCCAGGGGACGTGGGAATGAAACTGCGACCAGAAACTCACCCAAAGAGACCATGTGTGAATCAACCCAGGATGGCGCTACCCCAACGCGCGTTTCGGCGTGCCTTCGTCAGGGGGTAACGCCATCTTCTGTGGATGAAGTATATATGGTCTCTCTAAACCAATAGCAGGTTAATGCTTACTTGTCCCCAGGTGTGTATGCCGGCGGCGCGCGAACATCCAGTGCAAACACGTCCGGCTACCCCACATCCGGCGTCTCGCCAGCACGCCCCCTCCACGTGACATAGTCACCTGATCGGGCGGCAATGACGTAAGGACGCACGGACGCGGGGCACCGGAGGCGGCGCCAGATGACGCGCGCACGCATCACAGAAGGGGAGGAGAGAAGCAAATAACAACATAACAGGACTCACCACCTTAATGTGTCCATTCACATAAAAATATACGGAATGCGCCAACATATTTGTCTAAAATGAGACGTCAGTGGTTGTTAGCACTGTATATATACGTCATGGAATATGTATTAGCATAAATCTGTTGTCCAGTAGTGTATATAAAATATATATAGATAAATGCCGACGCTGCTATACAGTAATACACTATACGAGTGTATTACTGTAGTGCAGCCGTGGCATGAAGTGCACGGCGTCATAGCAACCAATGACGTCATGCGCGCCTGCGCTCAAGAGGAATCCAGGCCGCGTTAACACGGACCGCTCTCGGCTGCGGAACACGGCCGTGTGCATGAGGCCAATCACGGTGCACTCCTGCAAGTTCAGAACAGAGGGTGGCACTCACACATGGAACGCGATTCCCGCAATGGACTCGTTCGTGTGAAGCAACCCTAAAAGTAACAGTACACCGCTAATTGCCGGACCACGGCATGTATAGGGAGCCTTTGTAGAATCTGTCCGTTTCTGTCACATGCTGTAGATTTTGTTGCAGGAATTTTCTGTGACTGTAAGGCCCCTTTCACACGAGCGAGTGCAATGCGTGACGTGAACGCATAGCACCCGCACTGTATCCTGACCCATTCATTTTATATTCTGCGTTTTTCACGCAGCCCTGGCCCCATAGAAGTGAATGGGGCTTCAGTGAAAAACGCATTGCATCCGCAAGCAAGTGCAAAGTAAATGCGTTTTTCACTGATGGTTGCTAGGAGATGTTGTTTGTAAACCATCAGTTCTTTATCACGCGCGTGAAAAACGCATTGCACTTGCACGGAAAAAACTGAGCAACTGGACGCAATCGCAGACAAAACGGACTGAACTTGCTTGCAAAATGGTGCGAGTTTCACCGAACGCACCCTAAGGCCTCTTGCACACGACCGTACGGCGTATGGCCTTTTCAGTATTTTGCGGTCTGCAAAAAGTACGGATGACGTCCATGTGCATTCCGTTTTTTGCGGAACGGAACAGCTGGCCCCTGATAGAACAGTACTATCCTTATCCGTTATGCGGACAATAATAGGACATGTTCTATCTTTGAACGAAATGGAAAAACACATAACGGACAAGGATAGTACTGCTCTATTAGGGGCCAGCTGTTCCGTTCCGCAAAAAACGGAATGCACACGGACGTCATCCCAATTTTTTGCGGACCGCAAAATACTGAAAAAGCCATACGATCGTGTGCAAGAGGCCTAAATCAGCTTTGGTGGCAAGGGCAAGATTTATCAAAACTGGTGTAATGTAGAACTGGCTTAGTTGCCCATAGCAACCAATCAGATTCCACCTTTCATTTTCAGAGCTCCATTGGAAGATGAAAGGTGGAATCTGATTGGTTGCTATGGGCAACTAAGCCAGTTCTACTTTACACCAGTTTAATAAATCTCCCCCATGGATTTCTGCAATCCCCATTCAGATGAATGGAACTGATTTTCAGCTGAATACAATTTCTGCAGCAAAATCTGCTGGATGCCTTTACCCTGGGTTCACACCTGAGCGTTTTACAGCGCGTTCCTACGCACTGTAAAACGCTCAACAAGGAGAAACCAATGCTTCCCTATGGGAATTATTCTCACCTGGGCGTTTTACAGTGCGTACGATCGCGCTGTAAAACGCCCGACGCTCAAAAAAGTTCTTGAGCTTCTTTGGGGCGTTTTGTCGCGCGTTCCTGTACATAGACTTTCGGGAACGCGCGACAATGGGCGTTCGCTTGTCTCTGTATGCGTGATTGTAAACACCGGTACAATCGCGCATACAGAGCGCTCCTTTCAGAACGCTCAGGTGTGAACCCAGCCTTAGTGTCTCTTCCAGTACGATCCAAACTTGTTGTTTGGGCAGCCTAGGTGTACCTGCACATGGGTGCTGGTGAAGGTGGAATTTCCATGCGGATTTCTGCATCCAAACAGCACCAAAACCAGCAATTTCTAATTGTGTTTTTTTACCCCGTTCTCTCTGTACTCCTTCGGTGGGTTGCTAACCGTAAGGGTCCATTCACACGTCCGCAAAATGGGTCCGCATCCGTTCCGCAATTTTGCGGAACAGGTGCGGACCCAATCATTTTCAATGGGGCCGGAATGTGCTGTCCGCATCTGCATTTGTGGATCCGCCCTTCCGTTGCACAAAAAATTGCGAACAAGAAAAGGCATTTTCTATGAGAGTGCCGGCGATGTGCGGTCTGCAAAATGCGGAACGCACATTGCCAGTGTCCGTGTTTTGCAGATCCGCAAAACACATACGGACGTGTGAATGGACCCTAATTGGGAGGATTCACAAGCTGCCTCGCCTGCACTGACCTTTCCAAGCTGGTAACAGTACTGCATTAATCACTGTATATTAGGACCTTTGGGGTCCATTACATCAAACATACTTACCCTTTTAGCGCCCCTCTATATTTCAAGTTGTCTCCTATAATCATGTGGAACAGATGAGGAGAACCGTTATGTCTATAACTATTGCTTTTTCTATTTTCTTGCTTCAAAGGCTTGCCCTGCAGCCACCAATTGAATTCCCAACATAAGCGACAGTTTGGGAAACATTACTGCAGAAATGACAGGGCGTGCATAGACCCAGAGAGCTTGAAGAAAGCTGGTGCCCTTAATTGTGTGACTATAATAATAGTGCTATTCAGAGTTCTGGAAATTGCTGTACTGCAGTCTGCTCAGGAGTCGGTGCGGGTCCCGGCTGCTTGCCCGACTTTTTCTGTAACTCCCATAGGCATCAATGGAGAATGCTGTGTGCAAGTGTGACTTCTTCTCCTTTGAACTCTGTTCAGACTGTTGTGACCGGTCATCAGACCCCTGGATTCCTGTGGGCCTAGAAGTGGGTCCTACACCCTTCATATCTACAAAATGCTTCCAGAAGTTGTGCAGTGTAGAAGTGCCCTAATTACACGGGGAGCTGTGCCGTCAACCAGCGAGCATTTTATACTCCCATAAAAGACCTGATCTGCTGCTCCTGTAGATTAGAACACGTGTAAACCTCTAGACAACAATACTGGCGGATACTCGTGGCCAGTGACCGGACAAAGTCAATAGAAATAATACCATATAAACAAGCATTGCTGCACTCGGCTATGTCCGGCGGTCTCATAGAGATGAACAGAGCGGCAGTGTGCTTCCTCGATCTGCCGCTGCTTTCATTTTGATCATGAGGGTCACAACAAGAGTTGAGTGAACGCAATCCAAGTGGAATTCGATCCAAATTTCGGGACACATTCAATTCGCCGCAAATCCGAATTTCCTCGTGCTTTGTGGTAGCGAATCGATTTAACCTGCAATAGTGTAAAAAAATAAAATAATTACCTCTTCCTATTGCTCGTGACGGCTGAGTGAATATCTCAGCCGAAAACCCGTGCGTGGTGACGTACGACATCACCGTCATCTTGGACCGCGCAAGATTTTGCGCCAGATCTTCAAGCAAGATGGCGGCGTCCGGCCCACCACGAGCAAATGGAGGAGGTAAGTATGATTTAAATTTTTTTTTTTTGTTAATTTTACACCGTTTTTACTGTGTACTGAGGGGTACAATGACTAGGGCAGCACTATCGTAGGTCCCTGTCATTGCACCCGCTACTTACAGAAAAATACGCTTCGTGACAAAGTAATTTGTCACAAAGCTAGTTATATTGTAAAATTCGCTGAATTGAATGTTCCAAAACTTTGCTCATCTCTAGTCACAATGTAGGACCCCCACCAATTTAATAGTTATCCCCTATCTTTTGGATAGAAGATAACTTCAGATTACCAGAATACCCCCTCAGTATTTGTATGTGATAATAGTAGGCATGATATCAACTCAAGAGCTTGTGCTACCTCCTGCAGGGCCAGGTTTGGCATTTCTGGTGCCTTCTCACACTTCTAAGGTTCACCCTCATCAACCTGCTAAACCACTCTGGTAACTTAGCAGTGAAGCCTGGGCACCTATGTTACTGCTCTTCAGCTGGGAAGGGCCCCATGGGCCCTTGTGCAGCTGAATCGGCGTCACAGGATGTATGTCTGTCCCATTAGTCATTTTTTTCAGCCAACTACTTATGACCCGCAGGAAACCCCCTGAGCTCTGGGGCTCCAGGCCTCTGCTTGTATGATGCCGGCTTCTGCACCTACGATACCATAGTGGTCTTATGAGAAAACACCCTGAGAACACGCAGATTGTGTTTATCATGTAAAATCACAACTTGAAGACGTTTAAAACAGAAATGTGACAAAAAGATAATTGTGGTTGTTTTCTGAAGTTTTGCGGAAAGTGTTAAAATAAATGTGAGAAAAGTCATTTTTATGAGAAACTGACAATGTGCGTGGCAGAATGAAAACTTGTGTTCAGTCATTTACATTTAAAAGCATATATTTAATATAAAACAGAAGATGCAGGGAATGTCACGGTTGACAGATTGTCACATATTGTGTCATTGGTTTGCATAATAGACTACAACACATTATGAAATGTCTTAGGCTACTTTCACACTAGCGTTCGGGCGGATCCGTTCAGAACGGATCCGCCCATAATAATGCAGACGGAGGCTCCGTTCAGTACGGATCCGTCTGCATTATTTTAGCAAAAAAAAGCTAAGTGTGGAAATAGCCTGGGACGGATCCGTCCAGACTTTCAATGTAAAGTCAATGGGGGACGGATCCGCTTGAAGATTGAGCCACATTGTGGCATCTTCAAACGGATCCGTCCCCATTGACTTACATTGTAAGTCTGGACGGATCCGCACGCCTCCGCACGGCCAGGCGGACACCCGAACGCTGCAAGCAGCGTTCAGCTGTCCGCCTGTCCGTGCGGAGGCGAGCGGAGCGGAGGCTGAACGCCACCAGACTGATGCAGTCTGAGCGGATCCGCCTCCATTCAGACTGCATCAGGGCTGGACGGCTGCGTTCGGGTCCGCTCGTGAGCTCCTTCAAACGGAGCTCACGAACGGAATACCGAACGCTAGTGTGAAAGCAGCCTTACTAGTTTCCTTCTGTATTTATGTGACATTAAAGAGATTCCAGGAAGCCCACTCGTCACTCGTCATATTTCACTTCCCAGAGACACCAGTAAATGACGGTGCATTTGCCTCCCAACAAAGGGGCATTGTTCGCTGGGAGTGCTGAACTTGAGAAGAGGGTAGACGAGGTAGGAGGATGGAATTACTGATTTGATTAGGATCTTGGAGAAGTTGGTAGATGGAGAATTTTTAGGAGTCCTTTTAGGCCTCATGTACACGACCGTTGTGTGTTTTGCGGTCCGCAAATTGCGGATCCGCAAAACACAGATGGCGTCCGTGTGCGTTCCGCAATTTGCGGAATGGCACAGACAGCCATTGATATAACTGCCTATTCTTGTCCGCAAACCGGACAAAAATAGGACAGGTTATATTTTTTTTGCGGGGGCCACCGAACGGACCAACAGATGCGGACAGCACACGGATAGAGTTGAGCGAACACCTGGATGTTCGGGTTCGAGAAGTTCGGCCGAACATCCCGGAAATGTTCGGGTTCGGGATCCGAACCCGATCCGAACTTCGTCCCGAACCCGAACCCCATTGAAGTCAATGGGGACCCGAACTTTTCGGCACTAAAACGGCTGTAAAACAGCCCAGGAAAGGGCTAGAGGGCTGCAAAAGGCAGCAACATGTAGGTAAATCCCCTGCAAACAAATGTGGATAGGGAAATTAATTAAAATAAAAATTAAATAAATAAAAATTAACCAAAATCAATTGGAGAGAGGTTCCATAGCAGAGAATCTGGCTTCCCGTCACCCACCACTGGAACAGTCCATTCTCAGATATTTAGGCCCCGGCACCCAGGCAGAGGAGAGAGGTCCCGTAACAGACAATCTGGCTTCATGTCAGCAGAGAATCAGTCTTCATGTCATAGCAGAGAATCAGGCTTCACGTCACCCACCACTGTAATAGTCCATTTTCATAAATTTAGGCCCAGCACCCAGGCAGAGGAGAGAGGTCCCGTAACAGACAATCTGGCTTCATATCAGCAGAGAATCAGTCTTCATATCATAGCAGAGAATCAGGCTTCACGTCAGCCACCACTGCAACAGTCCATTGTCATAAATTCAGGCCCAGCACCCAGGCAGAGGAGAGAGGTCCCGTAACAGACAATCTGGCTTCATGTCAGCAGAGAATCAGTCTGCATGTCATAGCAGAGAATGAGGCTTCACGTCACCCACCACTGCAACAGTCCATTTTCATAAATTTAGGCCCAGCACCCAGGCAGAGGAGAGAGGTCCCGTAACAGAGGATCTGGCTTCATGTCACCAGAGAATCAGTCTGCATGTCATAGCAGAGAATCAGGCTTCACGTCACCCACCACTGCAACAGTCCATTTTCATAAATTTAGGCCCAGCACCCAGGCAGAGGAGAGAGGTCCCGTAACAGAGGATCTGGCTTCATGTCACCAGAGAATCAGTCTGCATGTCATAGCAGAGAATGAGGCTTCACGTCAGCCACCACTGCAACAATCCATTGGCATATATTTAGGCCTAGCACACAGGCAGAGGAGAGGTTCATTCAACTTTGGGTAGCCTTGCAATATAATGGTAAAATGAAAATAAAAATAGGATTGAATGAGGAAGTGCCCTGGAGTCCAATAATATATGGTTATGGGGAGGTAGTTAATGTCTAATCTGGACAAGGGACGGACAGGTCCTGTGGGATCCATGCCTGGTTCATTTTTATGAACGTCAGCTTGTCCACATTGGCTGTAGACAGGCGGCTGCGTTTGTCTGTAATGACGCCCCCTGCCGTGCTGAATACACGTTCAGACAAAACGCTGGCTGCCGGGCAGGCCAGCACCTCCAAGGCATAAAAGGCTAGCTCTGGCCACGTGGACAATTTAGAGACCCAGAAGTTGAATGGGGCCGAACCATCAGTCAGTACGTGGAGGGGTGTGCACACGTACTGTTCCACCATGTTAGTGAAATGTTGCCTCCTGCTAACACGTTGCGTATCAGGTGGTGGTGCAGTTAGCTGTGGCGTGTTGACAAAAGTTTTCCACATCTCTGCCATGCTAACCCTGCCCTCAGAGGAGCTGGCCGTGACACAGCTGCCTTGGCGACCTCTTGCTCCTCCTCTGCCTTGGCCTTGGGCTTCCACTTGTTCCCCTGTGACATTTGGGAATGCTCTCAGTAGCGCGTCTACCAACGTGCGCTTGTACTCGCGCATCTTCCTATCACGCTCCAGTGCAGGAAGTAAGGTGGGCACATTGTCTTTGTAGCGTGGATCCAGCAGGGTGGCAACCCAGTAGTCCGCACAGGTTAAAATGTGGGCAACTCTGCTGTCGTTGCGCAGGCACTGCAGCATGTAGTCGCTCATGTGTGCCAGGCTGCCCAGGGGTAAGGACAAGCTGTCCTCTGTGGGAGGCGTATCGTCATCGTCCTGCCTTTCCCCCCAGCCACGCACCAGTGATGGACCCGAGCTGCGTTGGGTGCCACCCCGCTGTGACCATGCTTCATCCTCATCCTCCTCCACCTCCTCCTCATCCTCGTCCTCCTCGTCCTCCAGTAGTGGGCCCTGGCTGGCCACATTTGTACCTGGCCTCTGCTGTTGCCAAAAACCTCCCTCTGAGTCACTTCGAAGAGACTGGCCTGAAAGTGCTAAAAATGACCCCTCTTCCTCCTCCTCCTCCTCCTCCTCCTGGGCCACCTCCTCTTCCATCATCGCCCTAAGTGTTTTCTCAAGGAGACATAGAAGTGGTATTGTAACGCTGATAACGGTGTCATCGCCACTGGCCATGTTGGTGGAGTACTCGAAACAGCGCAACAGGGCACACAGGTCTCGCATGGAGGCCCAGTCATTGGTGGTGAAGTGGTGCTGTTCTGTAGTGCGACTGACCCGTGCGTGCTGCAGCTGAAACTCCACTATGGCCTGCTGCTGCTCGCACAGTCTGTCCAGCATGTGCAAGGTGGAGTTCCACCTGGTGGGCACGTCGCATATGAGGCGGTGAGCGGGAAGGCCGAAGTTACGCTGTAGCGCAGACAGGCGAGCAGCGGCAGGATGTGAACGCCGGAAGCGCGAACAGACGGCCCGCACTTTATGCAGCAGCTCTGACATGTCGGGGTAGTTGTGAATGAACTTCTGCACCACCAAATTCAGCACATGCGCCAAGCAAGGGATGTGCGTCAAATTGGCTAGTCCCAGAGCTGCAACGAGATTTCGCCCATTATCACACACCACCAGGCCGGGCTTGAGGCTCACCGGCAGCAACCACTCGTCGGTCTGTTGTTCAATACCCCGCCACAACTCCTGTGCGGTGTGGGGCCTGTCCCCCAAACATATGAGTTTCAGAATGGCCTGCTGACGTTTACCCCGGGCTGTGCTGAAGTTGGTGGTGAAGGTGTGTGGCTGACTGGATGAGCAGGTGGAAGAAGAGGAGGAGGAAGCCGAGAAGGAGGAGGTGGCAACAGGAGGCAAAGAATGTTGCCCTGCGATCCTTGGCGGCGGCAGGACGTGCGCCAAACAGCTCTCCGCCTGGGGCCCAGCTGCCACTACATTTACCCAGTGTGCAGTTAGGGAGATATAGCGTCCCTGGCCGTGCTTACTGGTCCACGTATCTGTGGTTAGGTGGACCTTGCTACAGATGGCGTTGCGCAGTGCACACTTGATTTTATCGGATACTTGGTTGTGCAGGGAAGGCACGGCTCTCTTGGAGAAGTAGTGCCGGCTGGGAACAACATACTGTGGGACAGCAAGCGACATGAGCTGTTTGAAGCTGTCTGTGTCCACCAGCCTAAATGACAGCATTTCATAGGCCAGTAGTTTAGAAATGCTGGCATTCAGGGCCAGGGATCGAGGGTGGCTAGGTGGGAATTTACGCTTTCTATCAAATGTTTGTGAGATGGAGAGCTGAACGCTGGCGTGTGACATGGTTGAGACGCTTGGTGACGGAGGTGGTGGTGGTGGTGTTGGTGGTACATCCCCTGTTTGCTGGGCGGCAGGTGCCAACGTTCCTCCAGAGGCGGAGGAAGAGGCCGAGGCGGCAGCAGCAGAATAGGCCGAGGCGGCAGCAGCAGAAGAGGTAGCAGGGGGAGCCTGAGTGACTTCCTTGGTTTTAAGGTGTTTACTCCACTGCAGTTCATGCTTTGCATGCAGGTGCCTGGTCATGCAGGTTGTGCTCAGGTTCAGAACGTTAATGCCTCGCTTCAGGCTCTGATGGCACAGCGTGCAAACCACTCGGGTCTTGTCGTCAGCACATTGTTTGAAGAAGTGCCATGCCAGGGAACTCCTTGAAGCTGCCTTTGGGGTGCTCGGTCCCAGATGGCGGCGGTCAGTAGCAGGCGGAGTCTCTTGGCGGCGGGTGTTCTGCTTTTGCCCACTGCTCCCTCTTTTGCTACGCTGTTGGCTCGGTCTCACCACTGCCTCTTCCTCCGAACTGTGAAAGTCAGTGGCACGACCTTCATTCCATGTGGGGTCTAGGACCTCATCGTCCCCTGCATCGTCTTCCACCCAGTCTTGATCCCTGACCTCCTGTTCAGTCTGCACACTGCAGAAAGACGCAGCAGTTGGCACCTGTGTTTCGTCATCATCAGAGACATGCTGAGGTGGTATTCCCATGTCCTCATCATCAGGAAACATAAGTGGTTGTGCGTCAGTGCATTCTATGTCTTTCACCGCTGGGGAAGGGCTAGGTGGATGCCCTTGGGAAACCCTGCCAGCGGAGTCTTCAAACAGCATAAGAGACTGCTGCATAACTTGAGGCTGAGACAGTTTCCCTGGTATGCATGGGGGTGATGTGACAGACTGATGGGGTTGGTTTTCAGGCGCCATCTGTGCGCTTTCTGCAGAAGACTGGGTGGGAGATAATGTGAACGTGCTGGATCCACTGTCGGCCACCCAATTGACTAATGCCTGTACCTGCTCAGGCCTTACCATCCTTAGAACGGCATTGGGCCCCACCATATATCGCTGTAAATTCTGGCGGCTACTGGGACCTGAGGTAGTTGGTACACTAGGACGTGTGGATGTGGCAGAACGGCCACGTCCTCTCCCAGCACCAGAGGGTCCACTAACACCACCACGACCATGTCCACGTCCGCGTCCCTTACTAGATGTTTTTCTCATTGTTATGGTTCACCACAACAACAAATATATTATTTGGCCCAATGTATTGTATTCAAATTCAGCGGGATATAAATTTGAGGCCTAGTATTTAGGCGCTGGGTGACCGGTATGGATTTAGTGACAGAATTAGACTTGGAAATGCACAGAAGCGTGTGTGTGAAGTTATTCTGAATGACCCAATGTGCACCTTGAATATTATATACCCTTTTTGGGATAGATTTCAAATAGCTCTGATATAGCAGGAACCACTAAATTATGAAATTGCTAAATTGGGAATTGTACTTCAACCCAGAACAAAAAATGTGCTTTGACGGGCACTAAATAACTTTCCCAGCTACAACAGGACAGCGGTAACGAGAGATTTAGAGGGATTTAAATTTGAGGCCTAGTATTTAGGCGCTGGGTCACCGGTATGGATTTAGTGACAGAATTAGACTTGGAAATGCACAGAAGCGTGTGTGTGAAGTTATTCTGAATGACCCTATGTGCACCTTCAATATTATATACCCTTTTAGGGATAGATTTCAAATAGCTCTGATATAGCAGAAACCACTAAATTATGAAATTGCTAAATTGGGAATTGTACTTCAACCCAGAACAAAAAATGTGCTTTGACGGACACTAAATATCTTGCCCAGCAACAACAGTACAGCGGTGGGTAACGAGAGATTTAGAGGGATTTAAATTTGAGGCCTAGTATTTAGGCGCTGGGTCACCGGTATGGATTTAGTGACAGAATTAGACTTGGAAATGCACAGAAGCGTGTGTGTGAAGTTATTCTGAATGACCCTATGTGCACCTTCAATATTATATACCCTTTTAGGGATAGATTTAAAATAGCTCTGATATAGCAGAAACCACTAAATTATGAAATTGCTAAATTGGGAATTGTACTTCAACCCAGAACAAAAAATGTGCTTTGACGGACACTAAATATCTTGCCCAGCAACAACAGTACAGCGGTGGGTAACGAGAGATTTAGAGGGATTTAAATTTGAGGCCTAGTATTTAGGCGCTGGGTCACCGGTATGGATTTAGTGACAGAATTAGACTTGGAAATGCACAGAAGCGTGTGTGTGAAGTTATTCTGAATGACCCAATGTGCACCTTGAATATTATATACCCTTTTTGGGATAGATTTCAAATAGCTCTGATATAGCAGGAACCACTAAATTATGAAATTGCTAAATTGGGAATTGTACTTCAACCCAGAACAAAAAATGTGCTTTGACGGGCACTAAATAACTTTCCCAGCTACAACAGGACAGCGGTAACGAGAGATTTAGAGGGATTTAAATTTGAGGCCTAGTATTTAGGCGCTGGGTCACCGGTATGGATTTAGTGACAGAATTAGACTTGGAAATGCACAGAAGCGTGTGTGTGAAGTTATTCTGAATGACCCTATGTGCACCTTCAATATTATATACCCTTTTAGGGATAGATTTCAAATAGCTCTGATATAGCAGAAACCACTAAATTATGAAATTGCTAAATTGGGAATTGTACTTCAACCCAGAACAAAAAATGTGCTTTGACGGACACTAAATATCTTGCCCAGCAACAACAGTACAGCGGTGGGTAACGAGAGATTTAGAGGGATTTAAATTTGAGGCCTAGTATTTAGGCGCTGGGTGACCGGTATGGATTTAGTGACAGAATTAGACTTGGAAATGCACAGAAGCGTGTGTGTGAAGTTATTCTGAATGACCCAATGTGCACCTTGAATATTATATACCCTTTTTGGGATAGATTTCAAATAGCTCTGATATAGCAGGAACCACTAAATTATGAAATTGCTAAATTGGGAATTGTACTTCAACCCAGAACAAAAAATGTGCTTTGACGGGCACTAAATAACTTTCCCAGCTACAACAGGACAGCGGTAACGAGAGATTTAGAGGGATTTAAATTTGAGGCCTAGTATTTAGGCGCTGGGTCACCGGTATGGATTTAGTGACAGAATTAGACTTGGAAATGCACAGAAGCGTGTGTGTGAAGTTATTCTGAATGACCCTATGTGCACCTTCAATATTATATACCCTTTTAGGGATAGATTTCAAATAGCTCTGATATAGCAGAAACCACTAAATTATGAAATTGCTAAATTGGGAATTGTACTTCAACCCAGAACAAAAAATGTGCTTTGACGGACACTAAATATCTTGCCCAGCAACAACAGTACAGCGGTGGGTAACGAGAGATTTAGAGGGATTTAAATTTGAGGCCTAGTATTTAGGCGCTGTGTCACCGGTATGGATTTAGTGACAGAATTAGACTTGGAAATGCACAGAAGCGTGTGTGTGAAGTTATTCTGAATGACCCAATGTGCACCTTCAATATTATATACCCTTTTAGGGATAGATTTCAAATAGCTCTGATATAGCAGAAACCACTAAATTATGAAATTGCTAAATTGGGAATTGTACTTCAACCCAGAACAAAAAATGTGCTTTGACGGACACTAAATATCTTGCCCAGCAACAACAGTACAGCGGTAACGAGAGATTTAGAGGGATTTAAATTTGAGGCCTAGTATTTAGGCGCTGGGTGACAGGTATGGGTTTAGTGACAGAATTAGACTTGGAAATGCACAGAAGCGTGTGTGTGAAGTTATTCTGAATGACCCAATGTGCACCTTCAATATTATATACCCTTTTAGGGATAGATTTCAAATAGCTCTGATATAGCAGAAACCACTAAATTATGAAATTGCTAAATTGGGAATTGTACTTCAACCCAGAACAAAAAATGTGCTTTGACGGACACTAAATATCTTGCCCAGCAACAACAGTACAGCGGTAACGAGAGATTTAGAGGGATTTAAATTTGAGGCCTAGTATTTAGGCGCTGGGTGACAGGTATGGGTTTAGTGACAGAATTAGACTTGGAAATACACAGTAGCGGGTGTGTGTGAAGTTATTCTGAATGACCCAATGTGCACCTTCAATATTATATACCCTTTTTGGGATAGATTTCAAATAGCTCTGATATAGCAGGAACCACTAAATTATGAAATTGCTAAATTGGGAATTGTACTTCAACCCAGAACAAAAAATGTGCTTTGACGGACACTAAATATCTTGCCCAGCAACAACAGTACAGCGGTAACGAGAGATTTAGCGGGATATAAATTTGAGGCCTAGTATTTAGGCGCTGGGTCACCGGTATGGATTTAGTGACAGAATTAGACTTGGAAATGCACAGAAGCGTGTGTGTGAAGTTATTCTGAATGACCCTATGTGCACCTTCAATATTATATACCCTTTTAGGGATAGATTTCAAATAGCTCTGATATAGCAGAAACCACTAAATTATGAAATTGCTAAATTGGGAATTGTACTTCAACCCAGAACAAAAAATGTGCTTTGACGGACACTAAATATCTTGCCCAGCAACAACAGTACAGCGGTGGGTAACGAGAGATTTAGAGGGATTTAAATTTGAGGCCTAGTATTTAGGCGCTGGGTCACCGGTATGGATTTAGTGACAGAATTAGACTTGGAAATGCACAGAAGCGTGTGTGTGAAGTTATTCTGAATGACCCTATGTGCACCTTCAATATTATATACCCTTTTAGGGATAGATTTCAAATAGCTCTGATATAGCAGAAACCACTAAATTATGAAATTGCTAAATTGGGAATTGTACTTCAACCCAGAACAAAAAATGTGCTTTGACGGACACTAAATATCTTGCCCAGCAACAACAGTACAGCGGTAACGAGAGATTTAGAGGGATTTAAATTTGAGGCCTAGTATTTAGGCGCTGGGTGACAGGTATGGGTTTAGTGACAGAATTAGACTTGGAAATACACAGTAGCGGGTGTGTGTGAAGTTATTCTGAATGACCCAATGTGCACCTTCAATATTATATACCCTTTTTGGGATAGATTTCAAATAGCTCTGATATAGCAGGAACCACTAAATTATGAAATTGCTAAATTGGGAATTGTATTTCAACCCAGAACAAGAAATGTGCTTGAACGGACACTAAATAACTCGCCCAGCTACAGCACTAGGGACAGATTTAGCTGGATATAAATTTGAGGCCTAGTATTTAGGCGCTGGGTGACCGGTATGGATTTAGTGACAGAATTAGACTGGGATATGGCCAAAAAATAAACAGACTATTGCTGGTTAAATGCACTTGGTGTGACAGCTTCACCCTGATGTAGGCTTTAGCCAAAAAACAACCACACCATTGAGGGTTAAATGCACTTGGTGACAGGCGCAGCTTGCCCCTGATTTTGTATATGGCCAAAAAATGAACAGACTATTGCTGGTTAAATGCACTTGGTGTGACAGCTTCACCCTGATGTAGGCTTTAGCCAAAAAACAACCACACCATTGAGGGTTAAATGCACTTGGTGACAGGCGCAGCTTGCCCCTGATTTTGTATATGGCCAAAAAATGAACAGACTATTGCTGGTTAAATGCACTTGGTGTCACAGCTTCACCCTGATGTAGGCTTTAGCCAAAAAACAACCACACCATTGAGGGTTAAATGCACTTGGTGACAGGCGCAGCTTGCCCCTGATTTTGTATATGGCCAAAAAATGAACAGACTATTGCTGGTTAAATGCACTTGGTGTGACAGCTTCACCCTGATGTAGGCTTTAGCCAAAAAACAACCACACCATTGAGGGTTAAATGCACTTGGTCGCAGCTTGTGCTGGCGCACCACAAGACACAAAATGGCCGCCGATCACCCCAGAAAAATGAGACTGACAAACGGTCTGTGCAGCCTAAAAACAGTGAGCAATTGAGGATCAGCAGCTCAATGATCCACAGCTGCAGATCGATCAGTTAATCAAGGTCTTTGGAGGAGTTAATCTGCCTAATCTCGCCCTACTGTCGCAGCCGCAACCTCTCCCTACGCTAATCAGAGCAGAGTGACGGGCGGCGCTATGTGACTCCAGCTTAAATAGAGGCTGGGTCACATGGTGCTCTGGCCAATCACAGCCATGCCAATAGTAGGCATGGCTGTGATGGCCTCTTGGGGCAAGTAGTATGACGCTTGTTGATTGGCTGCTTTGCAGCCTTTCAAAAAGCGCCAAGAAAGCGTCACAAAAGCGCGAAGAAAGCGACGAACACCGAACCCGAACCCGGACTTTTACGAAAATGTCCGGGTTCGGGTCCGTGTCACGGACACCCCAAAATTCGGTACGAACCCGAACTATACAGTTCGAGTTCGCTCATCCCTACACACGGAGTGCTATCCGCATCTTTTGTGGCCCCACTGAAGTAAATTGGTCCGCATCCAAGCCGCAAAAACTGCGGCTCGGATGCGGACCAAAACAACGGTCGTGTTGTTCTGTCCCCACATGAAGGCGAATGAAGGTGTAACTGATGATGACCTTGTGACTGTCCTACCTTCGTATCCAAGCAGTGGAGCAGACCGGACCGGCAGATGCTCAGGTTAGATGGACCCAGACGTAGACATGAGGGTGCAATCAAACGTGGGTTTATTTGATCCAGAGCAGCAACATACAGTGATGCAGTACTGTAATGCGGTAGTAGAGTAGATGCCTTATTCTGAGGCTAACTGCTGAGGCATCTGCTGAGGCAACTGCTGAGGCTACTGCTGGTCAAAAACTGATGCCTTCACAAGCCATGGTGTAGTCTCCAGTCACAAGGAGTGCAGCACTGAAAATGGCTACAGGAAGTGACAAGAACCAAGGCTGCTAAAACCACGCCCAGCAGAGAAAAACTTTATAGATAAGGAACAAGGCGTGCAGCATACAAATTCCGGCCAGCAGATGGCAGCAGAGAAACAATACGTAGAAACAACATAGTAAAAGGAGATATAATAATACAGTGCATTAATTAAATTTGAAAGAAACAGCACACTCCCCGTCTGAAATTCACTTTGGGGATTTCACTATGACGAATGTCCATAAAATATAAACAACCTGTAAAAAAAACATGTTAGAATGCAAAACATAGATAGTCCTGTTTTCAACTTGGAATGGAGAAGATCTGCGAAGCTAAATACACCTGTTCACCCGTCAGGGACGTTCTCGATGGGTAGTATTAAGATGAGTTCATTGATTGGTCTTGAGAACGTTTTAAGCTCGCCTTTCCTGAAGATCTTCAACTCCACCTTCCGGACCTTACCATCCTTGCTAGGGAAAACCTTTGAAATTAGCCCAACAGGCCAGTCAATCCTTTCGGTTTGTTGCTCTTTCATCAATACAAGGTCTCCTTCCTTCAAGTTTGGTTTGTGGTGTTGCCATTTTCTTCTTCCTTGAAGAACACTGAGGTACTCCTTTCGCCACCTGTTCCAGAAGTAATCTGCTAGATATTGTACACGTTTCCAGTGTTTTTGATAGATGTTCGCATGAGTGAATTCTCCACTAGGAATAAGCGTACTCTCAGTTTTTTGGGTAAGTAGAATAGCCGGAGTCAGTATGGCTGGTGTTTCAGGATCCATAGACACTAGCACAAGGGGTCTTGAATTGATAATAGCCGAAACTTCAGCGAGAAGGGTGACTAGAGTCTCGTGTGTGAGTCTAGATGAGTTTACATCCATCAACATAGAATTTAAAATGTTACGTGAGATGCCGATCATTCTCTCCCAAGAGCCCCCGATGTGGGAACTATGAGGAGGGTTGAAAATCCAGGTGCAACCTTTTTCCGCCAACTGATCTTGGATGGACTTGGTGTCGATGTTAACTTCTCTACAGGCTCCGATGAAGTTGCTTCCCTGGTCAGACCTCAATTGTTTTACTGGTCCTCTGATTGCGAAGAACCGTCTTAAGGCATTAATAAGGCTGGATGTGTCCATAGATTCTATCACCTCTATGTGAACTGCTCGCACACTCATGCAAGTAAATAGTACGGCCCAACGCTTACTGTTTGCGTGACCGCCGCGGGTCCTGCGTGCGGATACCATCCATGGCCCAAAGACATCTAGGCCAACATAGATGAAAGGCGGCTCTGTACATAGTCTATCTGCAGGCAAGTCGGCCATTTGTTGGTGTAGTTGTTTTCCTCTTGCTTTACGACAGTGCACACACTGATGCAGTACTTGGGCCACACGTTTTTTCATACCTATTATCCAAAGGCCTGCAGACCGTAATTTGCCCTCAGTAATTTGCCTGCCTTGGTGTTCGGCCCTTTCGTGGTAGTGTCGGATTAGCAAGATGGTGATATGATGTTTGCTGGGAATGATGAGAGGATTTTGTTCTGCAATTCCCAGGTGGGCTTGATTCAAACGACCACCAACTCTCAGCAAGCCAAAATTGTCGATAACTGGATTTAAGTTGGCGAGAGGACTTTTTAAAGGAATCTGCTGTTTGTTGTACAAGCACTTCCATTCTATGTTGAAATTTTCCTGCTGGACGTGACGTATTATGAGGTACTCACTATGAGAGATGTTCTCAGCAGAGAAGGGTTTATGGCAGGCATGCCAACCATGACAATCTTTATCTTGGTGAGTATTATGATAACATCTTGCAATGTGCACTAACCTTGCAATAGTTCTGACGAGTCTCATCCAGCTGGAGAAACGCTCGAAGCGCTGACAACCGAAGCTGGCTGTTTGCTTAGTTCCAGTGACTAATGCGCTAACTTCAGCACGGATTTCTGGATCATTTTCCGGATCCTGGATGCTGAAAGCTTCCTGTACATATTTGTCCGCCTCTTCAAGCAGAAACTCTGGACCTGTAAGAAGGACATCATTAAGAGATACACCTTGATGTTTGGCGCTTGAGTCGAAAACAACCCTAATTTGATTAGGTTTTCGTGGGTGGTACACTCCAAATGAAGGCAAGTACCAGCACTCGTCGTTCTTCCCTAAGGGTGGAGCTGGTTCTGCATGGTTGTTGCGGAATATTTTGTCGATAAAGGCAACAATGTGTTCTCTCATCTCAGGCTTACTGTTCATGGTACGCTGAAGAGAGTTAAATCTAGACAGAGCTTGTTCTCTATTGTTCGGGAGTCTCACCCTGGTAGCTCGGAAGGGTAATGGAGAAACCCAGTGATTGGTTTCGTCTTTAAGGAACTCATTGTCCATTATCTTGATAAATTCTCTGTCTTCTACTGACAAAGCTACTTTATCATCGTCCTTGCTTGTGTGAAAGACTAATCTTCCCAAGTTGTCGGCAAAGAAGGGAGGAATGTCGTCAGGTGGTTGTATGAGGTCTGGAGGCTTCTCTTTCACCTCGTAGTGATGAGGGCAAGGCTTAATGCAAGTTGTGCGTCCATCTCCACGCACGTACGTTTTGAAAGAGCGGATTCTTGGTTGATCCAAGCGTACATTTCCTATGACTACCCATCCCAAGTCCAGTCTCTGGGCGTATGGTGCATAGTCGGGACCATTACACTGTTGACGCACCTTGTGTACCCTTAGATTGTCTCTGCCAAGCAGGAGTAGAATCTCGGCGTTGTTGTCCATAGGTGGGATAACGTTGGCTAGGTGCCTTAGGTGTGGTTGGTGAAATGCAGCTTCCGGGGTAGGAATTTCATCCCTATGGTTGGGTATTTGATCGCATTCGATCAGCGTCGGTAGAGGTATTTCTGTATTCCAACTGACGGAACAAGCGATGAATCCTTGTGCCCTCCTGCCGCTAGTCTCTATGCGACCCGAGCAGGTGTTTAAGATGTAGGGTTCTGACGGTCCCTTTATTCCAAAGGCTTCAAAGAATTTAGGTCCTGCTAGGGAGCGGTTACTTTGGTCATCAATGATGGCATACATTTTTACTGCCTTTTCCGGTAGCCCCTCCGGGTAGACCTTGATTAGGCATATGCGGGCACAACATTTCTCACTCTGGCCCTCCCCACATACGTCCAAGCATGAGCAGGAAACAGCAGTGGCTGTGTTGGCGTTATTTTGGGGCTCCCCGCCGTGACTTGGAGCGGGACTGGTGGTGACAGCAGCCGGTGAATCCCTTGTGAGTGGAGTTGGGTGCATAGCTGAGGCGTGTCTTTCACTATGACACTCCTCACACTTGATAATGGATTTACAGTCCTTTGCCACGTGCTCCAATGAAGCACAGCACCTGAAACATACCCCAAGCTCGGTGAGGACTTTCTTGCGCTCCTGTATGGTTTTGGATCTAAATCCTCTGCATTTGTTCAGTGAGTGTGGTTTTTTATGAATGGGACATTCACGATTGAAGGCCTTGTCTCCTGATGAGGTAGTGTACTGTTTACCAGTGGGTACTGCAGATGATGGTAGGTTAGTCTTCCTAACATTCACGCTGCTCTTAAAGTCTCTGTGTTTATGCACAATACTTTCATACCTTGATGATGGTGTCACTGAAGCTGTAGTATTGAACTCCAGGAAGTCGAGGCTGGGGTCGTTCCTCATCTGGGACTGTTCATCGATGAACCTACAGAAATAAATAAATGGGGGAAAGGTGACGTCATGCACTCTTTTGTACCTTGAGACTGATGCCGCCCACTTCTCTTGCAGGCTATATGGTAGCTTCACGACAATTGGGTTCACCCCATGGGCAGTATCCAGGTAGCACAGCCCGGACAGACGAGGATCTCTTTTGGCGAGCTCCAGTTCCATGAGCAAATCACTTAAATCCTGAAGCTTGTGGACATCCTTGAGACTGATCTTGGGAACGTTCTGCAGTCTCCTGAATAGTGCCTTCTCTATTGCTTCTGCACTGCCAAAGGTGCGTTCGAGTCTTTGCCAGGCTGCAGCGAGACCTGCTTCTGCTTGTCCCACATAGACAGTTCTAAGGCTCTTGATGCGATTTGTGGAGCCTGGGCCCAGCCAGTTGATCAAGAGGTCGAGCTCCTGCTCTGCAGTTAGGTTGAGGTTGGCGATGGCAGCTTTGAAGGTTGCCTTCCAGGCTCTGTAGCTCTCCGCACGGTCATCAAATTTTGAGAGACTGGTGTTAATTAGCTCTCTGCTCACCATAAACCTGGCAAACTCAGACATATCTGATCTCTCACTGCTTGTTGCCATGACAACTTGTGATGCCCCTGGGGCGTATAGGCTGTGTGGCGTGAAAGGGTGAGATGCTTCCGGGTAGAATGATGTTGCTGCAGGGTTGAGCTGTGGTCTAGCCTCTGTAGATTCTGATGACTGCCGCTTGAGCTGTGGAGGTAGGCCATCTTGCTGTAATAAATGCCCTTGAGAGGGCGCGCCTGGGCAACTGTTATTGGGTTGCTCAGGTGCTGTGGGTATCGCTGGCACTGCAGGTAGAGATGACTTGGAGGTTTCAGTGTTTGCTTGGACAGTACTGCACACTGGGGGCGGTGCAGATAACTGTTTCAGAACATAGTCACTGGTGCGATCAACTGGATCGTCTATCTCCTCTGGTGGTAAGCAGACTGAATCAAAGCCTTGGCTCAATGCTTGCTCAAGTAGTCTTACTTTCGCTAATGCAATTTCCTCTTCCCTCTCTGCTTCAAGGATCTTTATTCGAGCCTCTGCTTCTGCCCTCTTGGCTTCTGCCTCCGCTTCTGCCCTCTTGGCTTCTGCCTCCGCTTCTGCCCTCTTGGCCGCCGCCATCTGAGCTTCTGTTCTCGCAAGGACTTCTTTTTCGGTGAAGGAACGCCTCACTTTGGATAGCTCTGCATTTATCCGGGCCTCTAGTAATCTGTCGCTCAGGGCGGAGCTTCTAGAGCATGATGATCTGTAGGACCGCGAGGAATGTTTGGATGAATGCGATCTGTGTGATCTAGTTTCTTGCAAATGAGAGATGCGGAGTTCCACTTTATCTTTAGCGTCCAGCACCATGGCGTCTCTTTGTCTGTCTATTGATTCTGCCTTGCACAATTCTGATGGGGCTTCTTCAATATTAGAGTCTTTTAGAAAGGTTATATACCTTGTGGACAGTCTCTTGTATCTTTCATGGGCTGAGTTCAGCCGCCCGACGGCAACTTTTAAACTGGTGGCATCGCCTGAGGAGGACTTAATTCCTGATATGAGGGAGGAAACTCGTTCCCATAGCTCTTCCAGGTTGTCACATAGCTCATCTTTCCTGGTGTGATAATTTTCCGTGATCTTTATAGTTGGTTTGAGAGAGCGCCTTGGTCGCGTGACTTGGTCTGCTGGAAGTGTGGATTCTACCTCCAGCTCTTCATAATGATCAGTATCAGGTTGCATTTCCTTTGTTTCATCACTGGGGAACTGTACGAGTTCCTTTTCGGCCATTTTGATTTAAGGTGCGCTGTCTCTTTAAGAAAATGAACTTTCGAATTGGGGGCTGAAAATTGCCATGCGGCTCAGATGAGGCACCCCGATAAGGTTCCTAAAGTGTTTTGAGTGAATTGCGGGGTTTTGGTTTGAGGGAGGCCCCGCGTGTGTGAACAGTTCTTATATCCTGCGAGCAAGGGTTAATATAGGATGTAGAAAGTGTCTTGGTGAGTAGTGGAGGACTTCCAGGCAAGAGTATATCTACTGCGGACACCCCGTGCTTCCCCTTGGGCTTGTGGGACGTGCACTGTTGCCGGGCAGATTTGCTGCGAGTGGGCCTGTTGCAGGGGAGGTTCCTGAGTGTGGCACTGGGCTCTGAGGGAACCTGTAGCCGGGCATTAGACTTTGAGACGGGTATTTACTGGGGTATAAGGCTTTAAGGCAGTTTTTGACTGTTCTGTCCCCACATGAAGGCGAATGAAGGTGTAACTGATGATGACCTTGTGACTGTCCTACCTTCGTATCCAAGCAGTGGAGCAGACCGGACCGGCAGATGCTCAGGTTAGATGGACCCAGACGTAGACATGAGGGTGCAATCAAACGTGGGTTTATTTGCTCCAGAGCAGCAACATACAGTGATGCAGTACTGTAATGCGGTAGTAGAGTAGATGCCTTATTCTGAGGCTAACTGCTGAGGCAACTGCTGAGGCTACTGCTGGTCAAAAACTGATGCCTTCACAAGCCATGGTGTAGTCTCCAGTCACAAGGAGTGCAGCACTGAAAATGGCTACAGGAAGTGACAAGAACCAAGGCTGCTAAAACCACGCCCAGCAGAGAAAAACTTTATAGATAAGGAACAAGGCGTGCAGCATACAAATTCCGGCCAGCAGATGGCAGCAGAGAAACAATACGTAGAAACAACATAGTAAAAGGAGATATAATAATACAGTGCATTAATTAAATTTGAAAGAAACAGCACACGTGTGCTTGAGGCCTTAGAAGGACCAACAGTCAGGGAGATTATCAAGAATGAAGCAGACGTTCCTGATAATTGCCTGATCTTCAGAGGAGATGAGGGCTGCATTCACATGCGGCCATCACCTCCACTGTATTGGGACCGCAATTGCTAGTCCCCATAGACAATCCTTATTCCTGCGAAGATGATTGTTTAGACAGTATGATCTGCTGCACAGGAGCAACGATTTTTGTTGCCGACAGAACAACACAATCACCAGATGATCATGAATTTGCTTGTTTATCGGGTATCATTGGCATCTTTTACACTGACAGATTTTTGGGAGTGAGCGTTTATGGAAATGCTCATCCTCAATAATCCGCCAGATCAGCTTTCCGTGTATGAGGACCATCAGATTGAAGTTTAAATCAATTTGACATAAATGTGTATCACACATAGTTACATGGTTAATATGGTTGAAAAAAGTCCATCAAGTTCAACCAAGGGATAGGTGGGGGCGTGGATAACTGCAACAAGGGTCATTTATGAAAAATCATGTTTTTGCTGTTGCAAGCAATGTTTTTTATTATTCTGGTGCTGCTACCCCCAAGTTCAGTACCCCAGATTTGGGGGTATCTGCAAATGTTATATTGTGTTTTTTTGCTATGTTATGTAATGTTATGTATTGCCCTTTTGTTCCAGCAGAAGAGGTATGGTTGGCAGTGGTTGGCAGGAACACGGCTAACCACCCTGTTCCTCCGCTGTTGGTAGGAGTGGGTTGCTCCTGCTTTCTGCTAGGAGGGGAAGTTTCTGAGTAGAGAGCAAAACTACAGGAAGCACCTGCCAGAGCTCCTACTCCTAGTACCCGTAGGAGTATGCCATGCTCAGCAATATTGGGAAGCATAATGTTCTAGGCAGTTTTTTACTCACACTTGTGTACCTCTAGTAATATATGAAAACTCCAGATCTCTGAACCCCTGAACTATCTGAGTACATGGCGTCTCCTGAGGCCAGTGGCTCTGCTCACCTCATGAAAGTTGCGCCCTTGCCATTGGTACAGAGAAGCTCTCCGATCGGGAACCCCTCAAAGATGGCTCTATGCTCTAATAACGTATTTGGACAAGTGTCTTCATGATACTTTAAAGGGAATCTGTCACCGGGATTTTGTGTATAGAGCTGAGGACATGGGCTTTCTAGATGGCTGCTAGCACATCTGCAATACCCAGTCCCTATAGTTCTGTGTGCTTTTATTGTGTAAAAAAACAACGATTTGATACATATGCAAATTAACCTGAGATGAGTCCCGTCCCTGACTCATCTCACATACAGGACTCATCTCAGGGTAATTTGCATATGTATCAAATCAGTTTTTTTACACAATAAAAGCACACAGAGCTATGGGGACTGGGTATTGCGGATGTGCTAGCGCCATCTAGCAACCCATGTCCTCAGCTCTATACACAAAGTCCCAGTGACAGGTTCTCTTTAAGCTGCTGGCATACATATACACATACATTACACACATACTGTACATACCATTATACATATATACATATTATACATATTCACATTAACACACATATATACATTACACATATTGAACTGGCTTCCACATATCTGATGGAGGCTTCTTCAGAACCTTGATTGCAGTATCCTATTAGAAAAAATTGTGTAGAATGGGACGTTATTTTTTACAGTAAAACAGCAAACACCAGGATAGGAGCCATTATAGTCAATGTAGTCAATCAGGCTTTATTAGTGTCTTTGGTGTGAAGGATTTGTCACAGCACTGTGGCTTCTGTTGTAAATGGAAGTCACAATGCAGATGTGAACAGTGCCTTATGCAAATACATGTAAATTAGGTGTTTGGTGCAACAAGAGCATCACTGTTGCACCCAACCTCCACTCCTTTCTATGGCCAACCCCTCTTTCACTGCTTTTCCATTGCCTGTTGCTGTCAATCATAGCAGTGAAAGGGGGTATGGTGACAGAAAGGGGTGAAGCTTGGGTGCAACAAGAACTATGGTGATGCCCTTGTTGCACCAAACATCTAATTTGCGCATTAGGGAAAAGTGTCGAATCTTGGGAACGGAGCCTCGGATCAACCAAAGAAAAACTTCAGTCAGGGGAACCACAGCTATGTGTCTACACAAACAGCTGGAATGGAATAAAATGATGCTTGATGCTCTGCTAACCTCTTTCCCTGGCGCTGTTCTCAGCCATGCCGGTCCGCCGGCTGCTTGTTTACAGATGTGCCGGCGTACAGCATGTGACCACTGCAGCCAATCACTGTCCTCAGCTCTATCCATTCATATAGAAGGACACACACCTTGTAATTCTTGTGATTGCATGGAGCCTCAGTGGTGAAATGCCAACTGACCAAGGAACAGGGGATAATTTGAAATCTTGGGACAAACCCTTTAAGTCAGATCAGTACTAAACTTAAGCGCTCATTCAGACGACCGGATCCGCTTTTGCGCTGTGAAACACAGATACCAGCCGTGTGTGTTCTGCATTTTGCGGAACAGAATGGCGATCCCTATCATAGAAATGCCAATTTTGTTTTCAGTTGCAGACAAGAATAGGACATGCTCTATCTTTTTTCTGGGGCCACGTAATAGAAGTGCTAATGCGTACAGCAGACCGTGTGCTGTCCACTTCTTTTGCTGCCCCATTGACATGAACGAGTCCGCATCCGTTCCACTAAATTGCATAGACTGGGAAAACAGTCTTTTAGCTAAAAAACTGCAGTGTGTGTTTTCTCCCATGTCTGTAATTGACCACAGGAACTGGTGGCTTTTCTCTGTCTTACTAAAAATGTCATCGCATTCAGCACATTTTTCTGTTACAGTCACACCGCATCATTTCTGCTGCCCTTTTTAGATATGTTGTAGTAATTTAGCCTCTTTCAACACAACAGCACTGTAGTACATCGCCAGTAGTGAATTCCTCCAAGAATACTGTTATATATGTTTAAGGCCTCCTTCACGCGAACGTGTGCGCTCCGTGGCCATATTGCGGACCGCATTTGCAGATACACAATACACGGGCACCGTTTCGTGGGCATTCCGCATCACGGATGCGGACCCATTCACTTGAACAGGTCCGCAAGTCCGGAGATGCAGAACAGAAGCACGGAACGGAACCCTACAGAAGCACTATGGAGTGCTTTCGTGGGGTTTCGTCCTGTACTTCAGTTCCGCAAAAAGATAGAACATCTATCTTTTTGCGGAACGGGCGGATCGCGGACCCATTAAAGTGAATGGGTCCACGATCCGCTGCGGCTGCCCCACGGCTGTGGTGTTCGTGCATTGCGGCCCGCAATTTGTGGGCCGCAGCACAGCCACGGGGTGCACGCGTTCGTGTGCAAGAGACCTAAAAACCTCAGAAAGAAAAGGGCCTAGGGAGCGGTTTACAATGGAGTTGTGTGTTCCTGGTTCTCCAGGACAATACTGCATATGACAGACCATTTTGTCCAGTTTTACAGATTAGATGCGGACCCATTCACTTCTATGCTGTCTGCATCTTTTCTTACATTGTACGGCCCCGCAAAACGAATAAAACATGTATACTTGTCAGTGAAAATCAGGAGTCTGTGGGTCCACAAAAATACGGAATGCATTGTTTTTTTGCGGACATGCTAACAGATGCACACTAAGGCCTTATGCACACGACCGTATCTGTCTTTTGGTCTGCAGAAAATGGATCCTTGGTAAACGGATAGCTTCCGGCTGCATTCTGTTTTGTCAGACTACTACCCATAGAAAGTGCTTCTCTTGTCTGCTAAGGCCTCTTGCACACGACCGTATGGTTTTGCGGTAGTTTTTTTTTGTTTCAGTATCGTTTCCATTCCGTTTTGCCGTTCCGTTTGGTTTCCGTTTGTGATCCATTTTTATGCGGATCGCAAACGGAAACAGAAGCATACAATAATGTTAAAATAGTAAGTACATAAAAAAATTGGGCTGGGCATAAAATTAGATGGTTTTGCAAAAACGGAATGGAAAGGAAGGACATACGTATGCATTCATTATTTTTTTCTGCACCCATTGACTTGAATGGAGCCACGGAACGTGATTTGCGAGCAATAATAGGACATATTCTATCTTTGAACGGAAATACGGAAATGGAAGGCATACGCAGTACCTTCAGTTTTTTTTGGCAGATCCATTGAAATAAATGGTTCCATATACGGTCCGTATATGGAACGCAAAAAAAAAACTGATTGTAAACGGGAAAAAAACGTTTATGTGCAAGAGGCCTAAACCAGTCATCGTAGGATGTGTAGTAAGATTCTCAGATTAAATAAACTGATATATGAATAACCCCATTGAATTGTATTTTGAAAACGGATAGACTGGAGAAATACCGTATATGGCTGTGTGCATGAGGCAAGATAGTGTAGAAGTACAGGGGGACCGTGCCCAGCATTATTACTTAATGGGTAACCTACGGATTCCTCCCAATGTATTCTTTCAAGCTCTCTGTAAATCATTAACACATTTTCAAAGCTCCTTCTCCAGTTCTTTAGTCTGAGCTAAAAGTTGTTTTATCCCATAGAGATGAGTTATTGTAAACGGGGTCTTATTCGTGGATGATATGTTTCATGTAGAAGTAATACAACATTAATGGGACGCCTGCCGTGTAGGTGGAAATCCCCAGTCTGTGTTATTTGTGACATAGTTTCGCCTTGCTATTTTTAACGTACAGCTATGCAGCTAAAGCTATAGCTAAATATGTAAGTAGGCGAGAGGCTATACTTATCTCATCAGGATCCTTCCAAGTAGGTAATGCAGCATTCCTCCAGTATGAGGTCGATGATTGGAATGTATTTGAAAGCCCCACTAATTCCATGGCGCTTTACATCTACAAGGGGGTATACATACCGTACATAATAGAAAACACAGGCCCATAGAGCATGAACCCAGTCACAGACTGGTACAGAGGGGGGGGGGGCCTGCCCCCATGGGCTTACAATCTACCTGCTTATCTCGCTCTGTCTTGTTGTATTTGTACATATTTATCCATGGTATAGAGCAGCACCGCTAAACTTTAAGTTACCCGCTAACTTATATTGGTGAATTTTGACAGATATTGCCATATTAAGGATAGCACTGAATCAATAAAAAAGTGCATATTTCATCTACTTCCCTAAACACACATACAAATCTCACCCACCTACACTGTAGCAGTGGGGACAAATATCCGTCCTTCTCAGTCAGGTGCTACTAAGTAAACCTTGCATCTGCACAGATCATTCTTCAGGGAGTCTGAAGGAAACCGGTATAACTACAATTCTTACCAGTTTTACTGCCATCAACATTATGGCATATCTAAGGGATATTACTTATATGTTTGATCTGTGTGGTCTAATTGCTGGCAACCCTCTGATACATAAACTATAAATATGCCATACATATTAATGGTGGGAAAACTGCTTCAAAGGGGTTGTTCAGGCTATACTAAATGATTGCCTATCCTCAGGATCGGTCATCACTAGCCAGAGGCGGATTGGCCATAGACCTTACAGGGAAGTTTCCAGGTGGGCTAATGCCCAAGGGGCTGCCTGGGCTCTCCTCACTGCCAGCCAGTGGATGTTCTTTGGGGGTGTATTTTGGGATGTTGGCAGTATTTTGTGATAGACTGTGGTATTTGGCTCTGTTGGGGTGGTATAATGTGCCACAATATGGTATTGCTGACAGGTGCGTAGCTATAGGGGGTGCAGAGGTAGCAGTCGCTATCGGGCCCAGGAGCCTGAGGAGCCCAAAGACCCTTGTGCCACATAAGACACTGGCATTATAGAAAGTGCATGCTGGTCAATTTACACCTCTGGCTGGATGGAAGGGGTTAGGTCAATAATTTGGCATGAGGGGGTGCCCTTTCAATGTTTGCCTCAGGCAGCAGGAAGGCTATGTGCTCCCCTGCCCCTTTCCAACAAGCACTGAGGGATGGGGGCCCAAGCTGAACTTTTGCACTAGGGCCCATGAGCTTTTAGCTACGCCCCTGATTGCTGGCCCTGCCTTCCATCAATTTGGTCCCAACTACAGTCCGTCCCTGTCACTAGCTGATTCACTGTGATCCAACACTCTGTACTCCCGCAGATCAACTGTTCGGTGTACCTCCATCACCGAAAGACCTACACAGCACTGTCAAGACTGCAGTGGAGGGAGCTTACTAGTACAGCTCTGCTCCCATTGACTTCAATGGGTTATCCAGCCATCACTTACTAAAGGCTGGACAACCCCTTTAAGTGTTTGAAGGTATATTTCAGTGATTTGTGCGCAGTTATAAAATGATATAGATATAATACATTCAGATCAATCTTTCTCAATACTTTGTGCATTATTTGATGGGGATTTGCACCATGTCTTTGGGATTTATGCGCAAACTTTGCTTCAGTCTTGGCAAATCATTCTGTCACAGATGGCTTCTGCTGGGCATAATTCTTTCTTCTGTGCAAGTGTGAGGCATACAATAAGGAAAGGGTGTCACACAGGATCAGATGATTGTTTTTTTCATTTTGTATGGTTGTTGTTTTTGCTTATTATAGGACGCTGTAAAGTATGCTGGTTCTGTAATAATAGAGGATTTCTACAACTGTAGTTAGAATTCACCATGAATGATTGTAGACCATAACTTCCTCTGGGTATTCTCTAATATCTGTTATTTTTATTCACAGTGAACTTGACTGATCGAGAAGAGGCAATCAGTATATTTAATAATTATGGGGTTTGCAGCTGAATTTAGTTGCCCCGACGGACACAATGCTTTGCTTCGCCTGCAAGACTCTGAACTGAAACTGATGGAATGTATGAGAAAGTGGATGATACAGCGTACAAAGAGTGACAGAGAGTATGCATCACAGCTTCACCAGATGTTCACCCTGATCGAGAAGTTGGATCAGTCACCAATCCCGGGTCTGTCAGACTACTCAAGTCAGCTGAGTCAGGTAACATCTACTACAGTGAATGACCCCGATTGTAACTTTAATCTCTTGCCAAATTGTAATCAGACTTAAAAAGTCTCAGTAGTGGAAAATTGTTCAGTTTTAAAAACTGTGCTTTTAATTTTTACATGAAAGCAGTTTATATACAGTATATATGTATATCTCTATATATGATCATGATATGAGTTAACCATGGGTTGACATCACCATCACCTGTCATCTAGCACAATTACATGATACTGTGTATAGTATGTATATTATAATGGTGTATTCACAGTAGGCAGAATGATGTGGAATGACTGCATTACGGCAAAGCAGCAGAAAAACATGATCTTGGAAAAAATGCATCTGGGTGTGTTGCAGTAATGGTGTAACTTTGCAACATTAAAGTGATGCTTCTGGGTACTAATAATCTACAATGTAGGTGCATTATATGTCTTAGGGGGAGTAACACAGGGAGAGTCACTTGTAGAAAAGAATTTGGGTGTACTTGTAGATCATAGACTAAGGGAGCATTCACACGACCGTAAGTGTTTTGCAGTCTGCATTTTGCAGACCGCACCTGGCCGGCGCTATATAGAGAATGCCTATTCTTGTCCGCAACCGCGGACAAGAATAGGCCTTGGAGCTGGAGCTGGATAGAGTATAGAGAAGAGCGACTAAACTGATAATGGGCATGGAGGGTCTTAGTTATGAAGAAAGATTAAAATAATTGAATGTATTTAGTCTTGAGAAGAGACGTCTAAGGGTGGACTTGATTAACCTATACAAATTTATAAATGGGCTGTATAAAAATGCCCTTAAAATACAAGGGTGCACTGCCTCCAACTGGAGAAGAAAATGTTCAGTCTCTAAAGGTGTCAAGGCTTCTTTACTGTAAGAACTGTGAATCTGTGTAATAGTCCATTTCAGGACATAGTCAAAAAAGGCTACAGGAATTCGTAGCACTAAGTAAGATTAATGCTTATGTAAGTGTGTAGAGGTCTGATTCTCACTCCCCTTCCCTTAATTCACATCCCCTCCTGTCCCCTGCTTGAACTTGATGGACTTATAGGGAATGAGTCATTACAGAATGACCTATTGTTTAAATCACGTTTTTATGTTTTAACATTTTTAAAGAATTTTTGGTGATGTTATTTTTTATTTTCCATTTTAATATCTATATGTAAACAAAAATAAATTCCTGCAGTTTTCACACTGCCCACTAAGCCTAATAATAGTCTGTACAGATCACTTTACTGCAACTATATATTATTCTAATCCTGTAATGATATCACCTCTGTGTATAGATAAGACAGGATCCACCACTCACAATAGGTGATTGTCAGAGCTTATCTATTCTTCCCTAGTACAATGACCCCTGCACAGGTCACAGTTATGCCTAGAGAACTCTCCCATAGATGTCAATGCGCTCCCCTCCAGACCATTGTGTTTATGGACCATGGGGCTGCCGAAAAGCAATTTTCTTAATGCTATATAATGCTGTTAATAACAGCTCAGGCAAGATGGCCGCCCCCATAATCATGTCGAGGAAATAGAATAAAAAAAATCTGTAATTAGGAAATAAAAACAGATTAGAAAAGAAGGAGATGTATATTGCGGTATATTGTTATAAATAAAGCATAAAAAAAAGGAGATGTGTTACTATTTATTTATTATACTCACTTATATAGCGCTGACATAGTCCGCAGTGCTTTACAGTCATTAGAATCACACAGTCCCCAATGGGGCTCACAATCTAAGTTCAGATTTTGCGTTGTATTTGCTGCAGAATTCACGCAATGCTTTCTATATAGCATACTTAGACGTTATAATACTGTGTGTCGGAAAGTCTTGTTTTAGGGCTGTTTCACACTTGTGTTGGCATTCCAGTATTGAGATCCGGCAAATCTGGGCCAAAACTGTTCCGTTTTGTCCCCATTCATTGTCAATGGGGACAAAACGAATCAGGGTGCACTCCGTTCTGTTTTATTGCATTTTTTGAATGGACACAAAACCCCTGCAAACTGCGGTTTTGCATCAGGTCTGCAAAACGGAACAAACCAGATCCGGCAGCAATATCAATTATGTAAGTCAATGATTCTGGATCCAGAAACTAAAATGCAAGTGTGAAACAGGGCTTCAAATATTTTTGTTTCTCATATAGAAGATGGAAGAATGGTGCTTACCACTCTTTCATTACTGGTTTAATCTACATAATGGCAAAAAATCTATTTTTGGATTTAAACATTATTACATATGTTAATTACATTTTCTATTAAAGGGGTTTTCTGGGATTTTAAGGATTCAGGATAGGTCATCAATATCAGATCGGCAGGGGTCTGACACCGAGCACCCCCCACTGATCAGCTGTATGAAGAGAAGGCACGCGTCCTGTCAGCGCTGCCTTCCCATCATTGTTTATCTGCTCGCCATCGACATTGCAGCGGTGAGCAGGTGTAATTACAAGAAGCCGTCCTAGTCACTTCTATGGGACAGCTCTGTAATATACACTTGAATAGGAAGGAGCCGACCCATAGACGTGAATGGGATGGCTTACTTGTAATTACAGCAGCTCATTGCTGTGATGTCAATGGCGAGCAGGTAAACCATGAAGGGAAGGCTGTGCTGGCACTTCAAACAACTGATCGGTGGGGGTGGTGGGTGTCAGACCCCGCCAATCCGATTTTGATAACCTATCCAGAGGATAGGTCATCAATATTAAAATCCTGGAAAACCTCTAGAAGATTATTTACCACAGATAATATGGTAAGTCTAGAGAATATGGTCTGAATAAACACTGACTTTCATCTCAGGATTTGTGCATTTATTGTTAAGGTCTTCAACTTTTTGGGTTTGGCACAATTTCTCCTTTATCCCACAATTCTGTGAAATGGATACCCGGTGTTAGTATACCTTAAATGCTTCTGATGCTGACACTGCAGCTGGTACGCCTATGGAATGTCAGCTTATAATAACACTTATTTCAGAACTCTTCTGTTAGATGAGGTTACAGCACTATTCCTCTAAATTTAGAAAAAAATCCACTCAGCAATAAAGTGAGTTCAGCTTAATGGGACTGTAGGAGACTAGCTGACCTCTATACTGTGTTACAGATAATTGTTTGAATCTCTGGTTCTTGCTGAACAGGGTAAGAACCATGGCGAGATGTATCCCTAATAAAGATTGATGCAAATAGACACTGTTAAGCCTCTTTCACACAGGCGTCACGTTTTGGTTCAGGATGCGTCCCGGGTGCATTGCGGCAAACCCACGCGAGTAGGTACGCAATTTCAGTCAGTTTTGACTGCGATTGCGTTCCGTTGTTCAGTTTTTATCACGCGGGTGCAATGGTTTTGCACACGCATAATAAAAAACTGAATGTGGCACCCAGACCCGAACTTCTTCACTGAAGTTCAGGTTTGGGTTCAAGGTTGTGTAGATGTAAATATTTTCCCTTATAACATGGTTATAAGGGAAAAAAATTGCATTCTGAATACAGAATGCTTAGTAAAATAGGGATGGAGGGGTTCAAAAAATAAATAAAAATAATTTTACTCACCTCATCCACTTGTTCGCGCAGCCGGCATCTTTCTTCTTCTTTGCTGATCTGTGAGGAAAAGGACCTTTGATGACATCACTGCGCTCATCACATGGACCATCACATGATCCCTCACCATAGTAATGGATCATGTGATGGACCATGTGATGAGCGCAGTGACGTCACCACAGGTCGTTTTCCTCAGAGAAAAAGAAAGAAGAGAAGCCGGGCTGCGCGAACAAGTGGATGAGGTGAGTTAAAAAAATTTTTAACCCCTTCAGCCCTATTTTACTAAGCATTCTGTATTAAGAATGCTATTATTTTCCTTTATAACCATGTTATAAGGGAAAAAAATTATAATGATCGGGTCCCCATCCCGATCGTCTCCTAGAAACCGTGCGTGAAAATCGCACCACATCCGCACTTGCTTGCGGATGCTTGCGATTTTCATGCAGCCCCATTCACTTCTATGGGGCCTGCGTTGCGTGAAAAACGCACAAATTAGAGCAGGCTGCTATTTTCACGCAACGCACAAGTGATGCGTGAAAATCACTGCTCATGTGCACAGCCCCATAGAAATGAATGGGTCCGGATTCAGTGCGGGTGCAATGCGTTCACCTCACGCGTTGTACCCGCGCAGAAAAGTCGCCCGTGAGAAAGAGGCCTTAAAGAGGTTGTCTCGCTACAGCAATTAGCATTTATCATGTAGAGAAAGTGAATACAAGGCACTTGCTGATGTATTGTGATTGTCCATATTGCTTCCTTTACTGGATGGATTCATTTTTCCATCACATTATACGTTGCTCGTTTCCATGGTTATGACCTCCACTGCTGGATTGCAGGGTGGTCATAACCCTGTCTGGCCGATTTACAGCAGAGAATGCTGGGAATTGGCCAGACACAACCACAGCATTCAGCGGTTTCTGTACGATCAATTCTAAACATTTTGGCAGATTGCGGCCAGATCCCCACCGGACCCGATTACAGTTAATGGGGCCGGCGGGAATTCCTGCTGCATTCCGGCAGTTCTGGATCCGTTAACTCCGGCAGGCTGTTCTCTGCCGGAACAACCTGCCAGAATTGCTGTCACAGATGTGAAACTAGCCTTACTGTAAGTGGCTTTTTGTTACAGCTTGTTTCCCTAATAATTACCATGATCCTTCATAGTATACGTCTTGTCTTATCAGATTTGGCTGTTTCATCAGACATGTGGACCTGATTATCGGGGACAAATGTTCCTGTGAACGCTCATTCCCAACAATCTGCCTGTCTAACCCTAACCCTGGGTTCACCCCTGAGCGTTTCTGAGACGCGCGCTTTACGCGCGTATTTATGCACGTTTTTTGCAATAGTAAACTTCTTATGCAACAGAGAGGCTTTTGGGATGTGAATTTTGCCTCTACGACTTCTATAGCTCTGCCCATAGTCATCCTATGCCAGAAATGGTCCTTCTGCTTTCCCAAAGCAAACAAACATCTTATCTAGTATGGTTATGGAAATATGTGGCCACTTTAGGAATTGCCATGCAGGATTTTTACCATCTGATAAAATGATGCCGTATGGTTAGGATATGCTATCACTTTATGATCAGCAGGAACCTGACCTCTGGGACTTCCTCAGCACCTGATTTAGAAAACTTTTGCAGTTTCATGTGATTAAAAATTTAGTATAGAGACTGAGCTATTCAATAAAATGTATCTGTATAGCGCCACCTGCTGTTTGTTCTTTTCCTTATTTCTTGTCCACCTCACCGTCTTCAATTGTCTTCTGTTCAGAAGCTTTGGGAGTTACAAGGAAAGCCTGTCAGCCTTAGGGTCCATTCACACGTCCATATGAATGGTCCTGCATCCAGAATATGTCAGCGCTATATAAGTGAATAAAATATAATAAATAAAACAATTGGAGCAATGCATGGGAATGTCTATGGATCCATGTGAGGTACAGGGCTGGTTCTAGCTTTGTAAGAAAGAGACTGGCATGTACTAAATGAGCTCTGGTTTTCCTTTTTTACATGAGTCATGGGATAACTCCTTTTCAAAGGGGCTTTCCAGGACTTCGCTATTGTCAGCTTAGGACATCAATATAAAATCAGTGAGGTACTGTATCTCAGCTCCCATTAAAGGGAATGATCTGAGCAGCAGTACCCTGGCACTGGAAACTATACCGTGTATGGAACCATCCGTAAACCGTATAGTTTCCGGCACCATGGCTGTCCGAAATTGCTGATTGGTGGGAGTGCCGGATGTCGGACCCCCACCAATTTGATACTGATGGCCTGAAGGTAGGTCATCAGTATCTGTAGCCTGGACAACCTCTTTAATGAGATGGTTGTATACTTCAGGAAGCTATGAGATGTATGAATTTCTTTCCATATATCTGTCTACTGGAAGTTATTTGTAATCACCTATTACTCATTCTGTAGCTGTGACATTACTAATGATCTGGCTCGGTCAGTTTTGTAGTGTGACTATGAATCTTGAATTTCACTTTACAAATGTCCTCTAAGCCTCTGTCCAAGTCTTACAATAATCTTTGTTCTCATGCATTGCTTAGGATATGTTCATATTCATCGTAGATACTGGGGAAAGTTAACAATTCTGAGATCAGATGGCATGAAACATAAGCCTACACATTTTCTTCTTTGTACGCCTCCCCCTTGTGATCCATTAACAATTCCAAGTACTCGACGGTGTCTTAGCAGATCGCTGCCAGTGATCTCTGACTCACAAGCTCTTGGCGCATGTATTCAGTGTGACTTACTGTAGACTCATCCATAACTTCATTTATGCTACAATTTTCACTTATAATTATATCTCCACTTTTTGGGATAAAACTGATAAATGTGCTTCCTGCTGAGTAAATGTTATGAACAGTTCTAGTAAAGAATGAGTGTTTCCATGGCTTTCAGAGATATTTCACTCAACCTTTCAGGACCTATTATGAATGTCTTCTGATCAATAGAACAGAAAGTTCATGTAAAAAGGTAAAACAAGCTTAAATGACTGATCCTTGCAGTTCCTTCAAAGCGATGGCTGACCTCTCCGTGACTTCTTTCACGCGTCTGCATCCTTATTAAGGACGTTTTGAGAAAATGACCTTTTTTAGGCTTGAAGGTTCTAATGACTCTTCAGAATCACCCAAATTATTTTAATTTATGGAACACCACATTTGAATAGAATAGGGGAACCAGGCACAAATGGGGACTTATTGTTTCCCGTTGAAAGCCAACAAAACCATCATGATTTCTTTGTTAGGGTACAGATTTCTACTTGATTACACAGGCCAGTGCATACTGAACGTGGGAGGAACCATTGCTACTGCAGTCATTTCTCCCTCATTCAATTCTATTGATTATCGGCAGAACATCTCTGAAGTGATGGCAATAATCATGCATCTTTCATCCTGATAAAAGATGCCAATCAGCCGACAAACAAATATGTACTTTTTTTTGGGCTGATCGGCTGCTCGATTATACAGGCGAATTATCGGGAGCGAGCATTCCTGAACTTACCCTTTGTTCCCAATAATTGTCCCAAAATCGTGCAGTCTAATAGGGCCCTTCGAAAAGCGCCTATTCCTGCGCCCCATAATCATCCAGCCTGAGCCCCTGCAATAAATCTGGTGCAGGTCTAAACAGCCTGACTGAGTTTATGCTATCTACAGTCTTAGGGCTCATGCACGGGCCGTGCCCGTATTGCGGCCCACAAACAGCGGGTCCACAATAGGCAGGCATCTGCCTTGTGCTCACCACATCATGGATGCGAACCCATTCACTTAAATGGGTCCGCAATCCGGAAGGTGCGGTACGGAACGGAGGAGTGCATGTTCTATTTTTTTGCAGTGCGGATAGATTAGTTGAATGGGTCTGCATCCATCTGCGGAATCCGCACAGATGTTGCCTGTTCATTGGAGACCGCAAATTGTGCACAGAACGCCAAGCAACAGCGATGTGCATGAGCGCTTAGTAAATCTGACACATTGTGTTATGCCTAGTGTAGGGCATGAGGGGATGGAACATGACAAAGGACTTCATAGAACACAGAAGAGATTGGGGTCAAATTTACTAAGCTAAATGCGCTAATTTATCTGGCTCAATGTATGCAAAAAATAATAATATTACGTACATGCTTTGCACCAGATGTATTATGTGTTTTAGACACTTTTTGCGCCTTGCTAGACAAAGAGGTCCTGGATGAATGTAAAAGAGGGCTTGGCGTACCTGGAAGGGATATAACTTTGATGTGACAAGAAGCATGTGCAGAAAACTGCATTATAATTCTGGTGCAAAATGAGTCAACCAATAGGTGGTATAAATTTAGATAAAAGTGTCTAACATGTCTAGTAGGGTGCACCCAGGGCCGGTGCAAGTATTTTTGCAGCCCTAGGCAAAGATCCATTTTGCCGCCCCCTCATGTCACTTACTCACTGACAGACATACACTCACTAAATGACGTACACATACACTCACTGACAGACACACATACACTCACTGACAGACATGCACTCAGACACTCACTGAATGACGTACACAGAAACTCACTTACAGACAGACATACACTCACTGACAGACAGACAGACACACACTCACTCACTGACAGACACTCACTGACAACATACACCTACCCACTGAAACACACACACACAGAAACTCACTGAAACTCACTCACTGGCAGACAAACACACACATATACTCACTGACAAACACACACATATACTCACTGACAAACACACACATATACTCACTGACAAACACACACATATACTCACTGACAAACACACACATATACTCACTGACAAACACACACATATACTCACTGACCGACAGACATCCACACTCAATGACATACCATCACTCACTGACATAAATACACAGGCAGACACTCACTCAGTCAAACACTTAAACACTCACCTCCCTGGGGTCCAGTGTGGTGCAGCTCCTCAGTCCTCCAGCGCGCCGTTTAGTATGCCGGGGCCGGAATGACGTCATATTCCGGCATCACAGAGGGCACATGAAGGAAGAGTGGGGAGCTGCTAGAACAGCCTCCCTTGCCGCCCGCCTCCTCTCCTCCGGTAATTTACTGGCAGAGCAGGCACCTGCCATCAGGGTAAGCAGATGCCTGCTCTGCCATATTTAAGAAGGACCTCCACCTCCTGGCCCCCCCTGTAACAGCGCTGGGGGCAACTCAAGAGCCGCTCGCCCAGGGCTGCAGCCCCAGTCTGGGGGAGCCCACCAGGGCGACCCCAGCAGGCCGGCGCCCTAGGCGAACGCCTAGTTCGCCTACATGGTTGCACAGGCCCTGGGTGCACCAAAATGTATTATAAAGTGTGAGCCTCTATGATACGTTTGGTGCTTCTTTAACTGATATATTGTGCTCTTTAATTTCACTTTTACCCGGAGTGACCTTTTAAGTGTAATTAAACTTGGCAAAGAAGAGGAATGGTCATGAAAATTAACTGGTTAGCTTTAACCAGCGCAGCACTATTGCCTGCACAGGGTGCTACATCATGTGCGCTAATTTAGTGTTCAGATATGCAGAATAGTATTGCTGAATTCACAGAATGGTCCAGTGGTTAGAAGCCTTAGAGAAATGATATCCCTTTTTCTGAGGCTGTAGTGTCACTTCCCATCACCAAAGCAGGCTTCAGTTGGCAAGTGCAGTTAGTTGTGCCACATCTAAGCTTAACTTCCAGAGAATTAACTACTGCATCATGGAAGATTTTGTGACTTATTCGAGCACACATTTGAGAATTAAATTACTCCCTCTACATGAAGGATAGATTTGGGGAGATCAGGTGCAGGAAAGAGTCAAGTGGGACCGATGGTAGTCTAAAGGACACTGCCCTTACACTGATGTAATAAACAATCAGGGTCCTGGCTCAGAGATGGCAACTATTAATCCCTTATGTTATCTCTCAATGACATGTTAGGGTACTTTCACACTTGCGGCAGAGTGATCTGTCAAAAAGTATGCCAACTGATGGCATTTGTAAGACGGATCAGGATCCTAATCCGTCTTACAAATGCATTGAAATGCCGGATCCGTCTTTCTGATGTTACCCGGAAAAACGGATCCGGCATTTATTTTTTTCACATGCGCAGACCAGAAGGACGGAGCCGGCATTCCGGCATTTTGAATGCCGAATCTGGCACTAATACATTCCTATGGAAAAAATGCTGCAGTAATATCTCCGTCCTGAACAGTCAAAAAGACTGAACTGAAGACATCCTGATGCATCCTGAACGGATTGCTCTCCATTCAGAATGCATGGGGATATGCCTGATCAGTTATTTTCCGGTATAGAGCCCCTAGGACGGAACTCAGTTCCGGAAAAGAAAAACGTCAGTGTGAAAATGTGCCCTTAGAAGATTAACCCATTAATTTTGGCTTTCATGGCCAGCATAATGGTGCATTTTGCAATGTATGAGGCCTAGTTTTTCAGGTGTCACTTTGGGGAACATATCAGTTGGCAGTTCGTTTATATTATGAATTCAATTCAGAATGATAGTTTTTTTCTAAGGTTCACAGTGACCCAATACAAAGGCCCCCTACATCTATCAGTAGAATTTAAGGGATGAGGGTCTCTGGAATAGGGATAAGCGAACCTCAGTTTTTGAAGTTCGTGTTCGGGTATATGCTCAATTGCATTATGGATTCCGTTACCACAGACCATAACGCAATCCCATAAGGGAATGCCTTTAGAGGCATTCCATTATTCGTTCCATCATAATAGAAGTCTATGGCCAGCATAACGGATCCGTCCGGTGAGGACTCCTGCATAATGGAAATCGTTATGCTGGCCATAGACTATTATGACGGAGTGCCTCTAAAGGCATTCTATTGTGCATTCCGTCCTTGAATTGCATTATGGTCCGTGTTTTTTTTTCTCATTCCCATAAGGCCTCATGCACACGACAGTATTTTTTCACAGTCCGCAAAAACGGGGTCCGTAGGTCTGTGATCCGTGACCGTTTTTTCGTCCATGGGTCTTCCTTGATTTTTGGAGGATCCACGGACATGAAAAAAAAAAGTCGTTTTGGTGTCCGTGCGGAGCCAAACGGATCCGTCCTGAATTACAATGCAAGTCAATGGGGACGGATCCGTTTGACGTTGACACAATATGGTGCAATTGCAAACGGATCCGTCCCCATTGACTTTCAATGTAAAGTCAGGAGTCCCTTTACTTTCACACTTGCGTTCAGAGCGGATCCGTCTCAGACGGATCCGCTCATATAATGTAGACGGTGGCTCCGTTCAGAACGGATCCGTCTGCATTATATTGTTAAAAAATTTCTAAGTGTGAAAGTAGCCTCAGACGGATCCGTCCAGACTTTACATTGAAAGTCAATGGGGGACGGATCCGTTTGAAAATTGAGCCACAGTGTGTCATCTTCAAACGGATCCGTCCCCATTGACTTACATTGTAAGTCTGGACGGATCCGCTTGCCTCCGCACGGCCAGGCGGACACCCGAATGCTGCAAGCAGCGTTCAGGTGTCCGACCTGCTGAGCGGAGCGGAGGCTGAACGCTGCCAGACTGATGCATTCTGAGCGGATCTGCATCCACTCAGAATGCATTAGGGCTGGACAGATGCGTTCGGGGCCACTTGTGAGCCCCTTCAAACAGAGCTCACAAGCGGACACCCGAACATTTTAACTTGAAGCGTCCCCATCACCATGGGAACGCCTCTATGTTAGAATATACTGTCTGATATGAGTTAGATCGTGAAACTCAGTTCCGACAGTATATTCTAACACAGAGGCGTTCCCATGGTGATGGGGACGCTTCAGGTTAGAATATACAAAAAAACTGTGTACATGACTGCCCCCTTCTGCCTGGCAGGTGCTGCCAGGCAGCAGGGGGCAGACCCCCCCCCCCCCCTGTTTTTAACTCATTGGTGGCCAGTGCGGCCGCCCCCCCCTCCCTCCCCTGTAGTTAACTCATAACTCATTGGTAGCCAGTGGGCCCCCCCCTCCCTCCCCTGTAGTTAACTCGTTGGTAGCCAGCCCCCCCCTCCCTCCCCTGTAGTTAACTCGTTGGTGGCCAGTGGGCCCCCCCCCCCTCCCTCCCCTGTAGTTAACTCGTTGGTGGCCAGTGGGCCCTCTCCCCTCCCTCCCCCTCCTTATTAAAATCTCCCCCCCTATCATTGGTGGCAGTGGAGAGTACTGATCGGAGTCCCAGTTTAATCGCTGGGGCTCCGATCGGTAACCATGGCAACCGGGACGCTACTGCAGTCCCGGTTGCCATGGTTACTTAGCAATTTGTAGAAGCATTATACTTACCTGTGAGCTGCGAGTCTGTGACCGGCCGGGAGCTCCTCCTACTGGTAAATGACAGGTCTGTGCGGTGCATTGCTTAATGATCTGTCACTTACCAGTATGAGGAGCTCCCGGCCGGACACAGACATTGCAGCTCACAGGTAAGTATGATGCTTCTACAAATTGCTAAGTAACCATGGCAACCGGGACTGCAGTAGCGTACCGGTTGCCATGGTTACCGATCGGAGCCCCAGCGATTAAACTGGGACTCCGATCAGTACTCTCCACTGCCACCAATGATAGGGGGGGAGATTTTAATTAGGAGGGGTAGGGAGGGGGGAGGGCCCACTGGCCACCAACGAGTTAACTACAGGGGAGGGAGGGGGGGCTGGTCACCAACGAGTTAACTACAGGGGAGGGAGGGGGGGGCCCACTGGCTACCAACGAGTTAACTACAGGGGAGGGAGGGGGGGTCTGGCTACCAACGAGTTAACTACAGAGGAGGGAGGAGGGGGGGCCCACTGGCTACCAACGAGTTAACTACAGAGGAGGGGGGGGCCACTGGCTACCAACGAGTTAACTACAGGGGAGGGAGGGGGGGTCTGGCTACCAACGAGTTAACTACAGGGGAGGGAGGGGGGCCCACTGGCTACCAACGAGTTAACTACAGGGGAGGGAGGGGGGCGGCTGGCTACCAACGAGTTAACTACAAGGGAGGGAGGGGGGGGGCTGGCTACCAACGAATTAACTACAGGGGAGGGAGGGGGGCCCACTGGCTACCAACGAGTTAACTACAGGGAAGGGAGGGGGGGGGCTGGCTACCAATGAGTTAACTACAGGGGAGGGAGGGGGGGGGGCCCACTGGCTACCAACGAGTTAACTACAGGGGAGGGAGGGGGGGCTGGCTACCAACGAGTTAACTACAAGGGAGGGAGGGGGGGGCTGGCTACCAACGCGTTAACTACAGGGGGGGAGGGGTGTCAGCGACGGATTTATCAGCGCCTACAGTCACCTCTGAGGAGGACCAAGAAGAACTCACGCTCAAACAAGTCTCTGCACAAGTTTTAGAAGCCATAACAGTATGTAAAACCTCTCTCACAGGGAAACTAGATGAAGTTAAAATTGACCTAGGACTGTTACGTCAAGATATGCAAAATCTCCAGGAGAGTCCAACATGCTGAAGAACGTATTTCACGCATAGAAGATGTTACAGCTACAGTCCAAAGGTCCATATCTGATCTAAATACTAAAGCAGAAACATGGAAGCAGAAAGCAAATGACTTAGAAATTAGGCTTCGTAGAAATAACATTAGAATTATTGGCCTGCCTGAAAGAGCAGAAGGACATAAGCCAGACGAGTTCATAGAAAACTGGATAAAATAACTTTTCCAGAGGTAGAATTCTCCTCAGCCTACGCTGTAGAATGGGCGCATAGAGTACCGGCAAAACCTCCACCGCCAGGGGCTCCGCCTCGACCCATGCTCACCAGGTTTCTCAATTGCAAAGATAGAGACAGAATATTAGCCCTGGCCAGAAAAAACAAGACATTAAATACGACGGTGCAAGGGTTTCCATATTCCCAGACTTCTCTATGGAATTACAAAAACAACGAGCCACATTCATGGATGTAAAGAGGCGCCTGAGAGAAGCAAGCATCCCGTACTCTATGGGCTATCCAGCAAGACTCAGAGTGGCGGACGGAGACAGAGCGATCTTCTTCACCTCCCCTGCAGAAGTTAAGGAATGGCTGGCCCTACGAAGAAGATCCCCAAGACGCTGAGAAGCTAGCCACATCTGGAGACTGGTCGTCGGCTGAAGATATCGACTGGGTTTGATTTATTTGATATGTTCCAGAGAGTTTAATGACCCTAAGTAAATGATAAAGGGCTATAATATTTACACATAAATAGCTAAATGGACATACCATTTTAGTAGCCTGCATGCTTCTGCCAAACAGTTATTGTAGGCAAAGGCATCCCGGTATCACTGGCCTATAATCGGAAGTGGGGCTTCAGTTCAGAGCAATACCTATATGTGAGGAAAGTTTAACATTAATCTTTCCGGATTGTGTTCTAATGTTAAATGTACAATGTTTAATTGACTAAATGCAATTATTATTGTTGCTCTGTTGCATATAATTACACCCATTGCACTAAGCTCCACATATGTCAACACATGCCTGCCTTGGAATCCATGGCTGAGTTAAAAATATTATCTTGGAATGTCAGGGGTTTGGGTACACTGCAGAAACGATCTATGGTCCTTGCCTTTATTAGAAATTCTAGTCCACAAATTCTGTGTCTCCAAGAGACACATTTCACTGGTACTACTTCCAGGATCTTGCTAAAACCCTGGGTCCAGTGGGCTGCACATTCCCACCACACCTCTTCTTTACGAGGAGTGTCCTTATTTATCCATAAGCAATTGCGCTGGGAGGTAAAAGACTTGGCCATTGATTCGGAAGGCAGATATGTCTTTGTCCATGCTCTGATTGACAATGTACAATACACACTATTAGGTATCTATAACCCTCCCCCCGGTTCTGTGCAAGTTCTACATCTAGCAGCCACCTATGCAGCCACCAATCCACACTCCATACTTATTTGCATGGGGGATCTAAATATTATTCTGGACTCCTCACTAGATCGATTTATAGACATAGCAGACCCAATAAGTGCAGGGGGTCCGTCTAGACTTAATCGGTTCTTGTCTGAGTTTAGATGGACTGACCTCTGGAGGACCAATCATCCTAGAGACAGGGTATATTCCTGCCATAGCGGGGGTCACAACTTCCTAACTAGAATTGACTATATGTTAGGCAATGAGACGGTGATGTTAAACCTCCGCTCCATAATGTACCTACCTTGGGAAATATCGGACCACTCCCCAATGCTAGGCATTCTATTACGTGGCACGTCTTCAGTAATGTATCAAATGAATATACATCCATTTTGGCTGAATCTGCTGGGCTCAGCAGACGGGATACCTTACCAGTTAAAAGAGTTTCGGGAAATACATGCGAATGAGCCCAATAAGGCTCTGGTTTGGGATACTCTAAAGTGGGTCATTACATTCTAGCATTTCGTACATTAAAAAAAGATACCAACCGCCTGGAGATGGAGATGGAATCTCAGTGTAATACACTGGAACAGCAATATATCCATCACCCGACAGACTCTAATAGAAATGCTTGGCTTCAAGCGGGCAGGAAATACTTAACGATACTCAGGGACAAAGCTGACAGGAAAATGTTTTTTTCTAAAACAGACAGCCTTTGAGCTGGGGAATCAATCAGCTAAATTGCTGGCTCAATAAATCCATCATAGGTTGCCCTCCCCAACGATATTAGCAATCAGGAACCCTACCGGTCAAGAATCCCGCACCCAAGAAACTATCCTTCAAACATTCACAAATTCTACCAAGAGCTATAAAGATATAGTATAACTCAATCAGAATCAGATATTGCCATGTAACTAGAGAATATATCCATTCCTACACTCAATACATCACAAAGCGCCCAATTAGATCAACCAATTAGGCTGGAAGAAATAGCACAGGCCATATTACACCTCAACAATGGGAAGTCGCCCGGCCCGGATGGGCTTCCTAACGATGTCTATGCTAAATATGCGGAAGAATTAGCCCCACAACTATTGTCCACCCTTAATGCAGCCCTGGAAACAGGACGCTTGCCAGAGTCTTTTATGGAAGCCACAACCATACTACTACTCAAACCTGCCAAGGACCCCCTAGAATGTGGCTCTTATAGACCCATCGCATTATTAAACGTAGACTACAAAATCCTGACTAGGGTCTTAGCTACATGTTTGAACCGGGTGATTCTGTCACTGTTCACCTGGACCAGACAGGATTTATGCCTGGAAAGTCCACTACTGAAAACATCAGAAGTGTTCAAGTGGTCACACAACTGGGGTATTCCCTGAATGTAGATTGGGCCTTGACTTCGTTAGACGCAGCCAAGGCATTTGATTTCAGAAAATGGGCTCATTTGCTTCAAAGTCTGAAGAGGTATGGCTTCGGTCCACTGTTTATCAGATGGATCACTCTTTTATACAGCAATCCGAGAAGCAGGTTATTAATAAACGGGGAATTATCAGAAACCTTCCATCTACATAGAGGCACAAGACAAGGATCCATCTATCACCACTCCTGTTTGCCCTGACGATTGAAGCATTGGCATTGACTTCTCCGGTTTTAGGATTAATTGGGGGAAATCTGTGTATATGCCACTGGGCAAAGCAAATTGGTCAGGCCCTTCTCATTTAGAGAGATTGAAGGTAGTGGACACTTTCAAATATCTTGGGGTAAATATCACTAAAAAAACACTCTCAGGCCTTTTCACTAAATATATTTCCCCTGATAAGTCATATACGGTATAAACTTCAAAACTGGAAGACACTGGCTGTATCGGTGACAGGACGCATTAACTTATTCAACATTATTATACTCCCCAAGGCCCTCTACGCTCTGCAACATTCAGAGGTACATACACCCAAATCAATATTTAGAGAAATAGACTCTCTGACCAGGGTTTTTATCTGGGGCAGATCCCGAGCTAAGTTAAGTCTTGACACATTAAAACGTCCTAAAACAGAAGTGGGTATGACACTGCTGGATTATTATACATATTATCTGGCAGGTCAGCTAAGGCTCATTAGCACCTGGTACTCATCTGATGATCTACCCATTTCAGAATATTTTTGAAAAGATTACCTTAAATGTTGCACACTGTAGTCAGTTTTGGAAGTACTCCCTAAATTCCAAAGACCCCTTGCTGCCACTGCACAAGTTGGCGCAAATGACATGGAGGGACTCCAAGTCACTAACCTAACCTTCATTGGAATTAGGAGACAGTGTAAATGCAATGAGCAATGAATCAACCATAGCTTATAGATAAATGTAAGTTTAACTTTAGTTCTGAGACATGTATTAAGAATGTAGATGTCAATGTGCCTCTTTTCCTGTAAATAAACAAGTTTAAAAAACTAACAAACATTTATTCTAATTTAAAAAAAATTCTATGACAGAATATAACTTTGATATTGATGAATGGTTGCCCAAGCTTCAAACATTTTACTCTAATGGGACAGCATTTTTATGGCCAGATATTCAGTGCATAAATATATATGTATGAGTATTAGGCCTCATGCACACGACCGTATGTTCGGTCCCCAAAATGCGGATCGGTTACGGACCCACTCATTTCAATGGGGCCATATGCCCATTCCGCGGCCCTGCAAAAAAGGTAGAACATGTCCTATTCTTGTCCATTTGGCGGGCAAGGATAGGGCATTTCTACAGGATTTTAAAAAGAAATGGCGCCATACACTCAACCAGGATCCGTGTATTGCAGATTTGCAATTAGCGGACCGCAAAACAGATATGGTTGTGTGCACGCAAATGGCAATTATCATGTAGAAAAAGGTAATACGAGGTATGTCCATTTTCCATATTGCTTCCTTTGCTCGCTTGATTTATTTTTCCATCTCATTATACACTGCTCGTTTCCATGGTTACGACCACCATGCAATCCAGCAACGGGGGCTGTGCTTGTGCACAATAGGGAAAAGTGCGGGTCTATGCGCACTCCCGCTGTCCTGGCCACCAGGGAAGCCAGAGCTTTTTCCTGTAGTGTGCAAGCACGACCACCACTGTTGGATTGCAGGGTGGTCGTAAACCATGGAAGAATGAATCAAGCCAGCACAGGAGGCAATATAAACAATCACAATACATTAGTAAGTGCCTTGTATTAACTTTCTCTACATGATAAATGCCTAGTGCTGAAGTGAGACAACCCCTTTAATTCTATGTGACTTATGGAAGCTAGAATGTACTTATGTGTGACTAAATAGTTAAAACACCTTTAGTGCAGATATAGTGACAGTGAAGGAGGAAGTAAAAATTTGGTTTGATGTTATTTCTCTTCGCTAGTCTACACAGAGGGAGACCTTGAATTAGAACTTTTGAACTCTTTGTGTATGCAGTCTACATATTGGGAAAAGTGAATTATTGGGACATACGGGGAGGATAAAGCTGCTGTCAGCTGCCTAACAAGGTTATCGAATATTTCATTTCAAGGAGTTGAATAAAAGTGATAGGACAGTTGAAAGCAACTAGCGCAGGCAAGTTTCTCATGTGAAGTAGCAAGACATGAAACTACTTCTCGTGTCATTTTATAAGGGTTTTAGAAGTGTTTGAGGAACACTAAACCCACAGTTGGCATAAAGCCTCTTTCACACGAGCGATACAGAATGAGTCAGATCTGTTCTAGGAAAAACTCATTTTACACAAGTTTAACCAGTTTTGTCTGCAATTGCGTTGAGTGTTTCAGTTTTGTCCACGCGGATATGTTTCATGCATTTTTCATGCGCGTAAAGAAAAACTGAAGGATAAGGCCCCTTGCAGACGAGCGTGTCCGGATGCGTTGCGTCTGCAATCAGGGAAAATCGTGTGAGTAGGTACGCAATTGCGGTCAGTTTTGACTGCGATTGCGTTCCGATGTTCAGTTTTTATTGCGCGGGTGCAATGCGTTTTGCATGCGCGTGATAAAAAACTGACTGTGGTACCCAGACCCAAACCCAGAATTCTTCACTGAAGTTCGGGTTTGGGTTCGGTGTTCTGTATATTTTATTATTTTCCCTTAGAACATTTTTATAAGGGGAAATAATAGCATTTTTAATACAGAATGATTACTAAAATGTGGCTTTAGGAGTTACTCCCCTCATCCTGCTGTTCACGCAGCCGGCATCTTCTTTCTTCTTCTTTCAGGACCTGCCAAAGTACCTTTGATGACGTAATCGCGCTCACCATGTGTTGAGCACGGTGACATCAACGCAGGTCCTGCTAAATGAAGATAGAAATCTTCTATCTTCATTCAGCAGGACTTATGTCACCGAAGGTCCTTTTCCAGCTGGGTCCTGCAAGAAGAAAAAGAAAGAACAGCCCGGCTGCGCGATTTTCACGCATCCCCATTCATTTCTATGGGACCTGCATTGCGTCAAAAACGCAGAATATAGAACATGTGATGCATGAAAATCACAGCTCATCTGAACAGCCCCATTAAAGTGAATGGGTCCGGATTCAGTGCAGGTGCAATGCGTTCACCTCACGCGTTGCACCCACGCGGAATTCTCGCCCATGTGAAAGGGGCCTAACACTCATCATCTCCTGGCAACCATCAGTAAAAACCGCATTACACCTTACACACAAGCCCCATTTATTTCACTGTGGCCAGGACTGTGTGAAAAACGCACAATATAGAATGTGCTGCAATTTTTCCTTAAGTCAAAGATGATCAGTGATCAACAATGTTCATGTGCGCAGACCCATTGAAAGTCAGGATTCAGTCCAGATGCAGTGCGTTCACAACACACATTGCATCCGGACAGAATACTTGCTCGTGTGAAATAGGCTTTAGACAAAATTATTGTTGTGAAATTCGTTTTTTCCATGATAGAAATCTCTGACATATCCATATGATATGCCATAAATATATAGGATGGGAAAGCCAAACTTATTCACATGCAGCAGATTTGTTGCAGAAACTTCTGCAACTGAAAACCAGTTTGATACATGTCAGTGGGGTTGATTTGGCATTCAGATGAATAGGACAGTGGCTGCAACAGATCTGCATCTGAATTAACTCTTAGGCCTCTTTCACACGGGCATTGCGGGAAAATGTGCGAGTGCGTTGCGGGAACACGCGCGATTTTTCCGCGCGAGTGCAAAACAATGTAATGCGTTTTGCACGCGCATGAGAAAAATCGGCATGTTTGGTACCCAAACCCGAACTTCTTCACAGAAGTTCGGGCTTGGGATCGGTGTTCTGTAGATTGTATTATTTTCCCTTATAACCATGAATACAGAATGCTAAGTAAACTAGTGCTGGAGGGGTTAAAAAAAATAAAAATAATTTAACTCACCTTAATCCACTTGATCGCGTAGCCGGCATCTTTTATGTCTTTTTCTTTGCTATGTGCAGGGAAAGGACCTGTGGTGACGTCACTCCGGTCATCACATGGTCTGTCACATGATCTTTTACCATGGTGATGGATCATGTGATGACCGGAGTGACATCACCACAGCTCCTTTTCCTCCACACAGCAAAGAAAGAAGCCAGAAGAGATGCCGGCTGCGCGATCAAGTGGATTAAGGTGAGTTAAATTATTTGTAATTTTTTTTAACCCCTCCAGCGCTATTTTATTTAGCATTCTGTAATCAGAATGCTATTATTTTCCCTTATAACCATGTTATAAGGGAAAATAATAAAAAGATCGGGTCTCCATCCTGATCGTCTCCTAGCAACCGTGCATGAAAATCACACCGCATCCACACTTGCTTGCGGATGCTTGCGATTTTCACGCAGCCCCATTCACTTCTATGGGGCCTGCGTTGCGTGGATTATCGCACTGCAACGCACAATATAGAACATGCTGCGATTTTCACGCAACGCATAAGTGAGCACAGTCTGATAGAAATGAATGGGTCCAGATTCAGTGCGGGTGCAATGCGTTCACATCACGCATTGCACCCACGCGGAATACTCACCCGTGTGAAAGGGACCTAAGGGTATGTTCACACGTGTCAGATATGCTGCCGAATTTCCATTGCTAAACTGCATGTGGAAAATCTACAATGTGTTACAATACCAGCAAAGTGGATAAAATTTTACACACCCTGGACTAAAAAATTGCAGTGATATTGACCTGCAGAGTGGATTTTAAATCTACAACATGTCAAATCCTCAGCATAAGGGCTCATTCAGACGGCCGTATGCTGTCCGCAAAAGGGCAGATCCATTTTTTTGCGGACAGTTCAGCATGTCCGCAAAAGAATGGATTGCATTCCATTTTTTTTGCTGATCCAAGACTTCAATAGGGCCATGTCCTGATTTTCACTGACAAGTATAGGACAAGCGTACGCATTTTCTACATAGTGGCCCTGTGCATTCCAAAAAAACGGAACGCACATGGCTGGTATACGTGTTTTGCAGACCGCAATTCGTAGACTAGTGGTACCCGCCTCTAAAACAGCCTAGGGCAGCATTATACACTGCCCATTGGTGCCTGTGACATCATCGGGCTCACTGCTAGGTGGAAGTCCGTTCCTGTTATGTTAAGGCCAGACACAGATGAGTGAGTTCAATGCAATAAACTTGCACCATGTGTCAGTGTGAGTTCCTGTTCTGCACTCTGCTCCAGTGACAGCACTGCAGTATAATAATTTATAAGCCTGTGTTTCCCTGTGGTACCTGGAATCTGTTGAATTACACTGACAGCATTATGTCTGTGTAATTCAATAGATTCTAGGTCTCGCAGGGTCACACAGCATTATCAATCATTATAATGCTGTGTGATCCTGCCAGAGGAGCAGAGGTCAGAACGGGACCTCACACTGACACATGCTGCAAGTCTCTCGCATTGACCTCGCTTGGTTGTGTCTGACGTAACGTTTTTTCTTATGCAGTTTTTAAGCCAAAACCAGGTGGTTGATCATAAAGAGATCATTGAGAGAGGTACTGTAAGTATAACAGGCAAAAAGTTCTACTTCTATTTTGTGAATCCACGTCTGGTTTTAGCTAGCTTCAAAGCTGTATCAGAAAACTTGAACAAAACCTGGACCTGTACAGACGGCCTAATATTTATTGGGTCTAAGTAGTCTCGATTGCTTCATATGAGTACATTAAACCCGAATTTAGTGCCCTGTCTCCATCTTGTCATCTTTTCCAAACTGTTTTTCGTTCACAGACCTGGTCTACAATGGTAACCCAGACAGAGAACTTGAGTCACATATTACGGAACCACTCCGAGACTCTACATTCAGGGCCTCTGAAGAAGCTCACAGATCTTATTCGGGAAAAACAGCAGCTGAAAAAGTCATATACTGAACAGTGGCAACTGCTCAGCCAGGATTATTTGAAGGTAATCTATTCCATTCACAAGGAATGTCCATGTACAGTATAGTTATTCTTATTTGATGGTAGAAATGAATTTCCATTAAGTGATTAGAGGGCTGGCGTAATGCTGGCACCAGGAAAGCCCTGATTATCTTTCCAGAAGCTGAAATACCAACATTTTAGTTCATAATTCACAAGAAGTCCTGTATACATAACGTTTGCAGTGTCCCTAATATCCTGGATTTTCAGGAAGTGTAAGGTGACAGATTAGCAGTAAGTACAGGCTTGTGGAGTATATAGTAGTGGAAAATGCCTCAAGCATGTGCACCATACTGTATACATGATGTACCTAGCCTCCACGTTTTTCTTATGGATAAGACAACATATATATACTGTAACCTGTGCAGCAAGCCAGTCGGATATAGCAGAAGGATTTCCTGAAGAGCCTGCAAATATTAGATTTTCCATAAACGTAGGCCATTGTGTTTGAACCTGTGACATTTCACCCAGGATTCGCTCTATGACGCAGAGCTAAACGCTGTCAGCAGTCAGCGGCTTTAGCTCTGGCTGACTCGAGCCATCCATGAATTGCTGCCTGTGTAACTTTCCAATTCAGCTGGAGTTTCCATATGCAAAGGGGTGTCTTCATAAGATAATATTTGATAAATGATATGACAAGTTTGAGGCAATCAAATGAAACAAGATAAGGCGTGATGTACCCTTCACTGGTCGCTTACAAAGTTATGCCAACAAAAAAAGGACATCACTTGCAGTATGCAGAAGAGACAGCAATACATCTTGTTAGCAAGCCATTATGCTCTAATATACATGAATTAAAAATTCTGCTCACATACCGTTTTTAGGCTACTTTCACACTAGCGTTTTTGCTGAATCCGGCAGGGCTCAGCAAAAACGCTTCCGTTACTGATAATACAGCCATCTGCATCCGTTATGAACGCATCCAGTTGTATTATCTTTCACATAGCCAAGACGGATCTGTCATGAACTCCACTGAAAGTCAATGGAGGACGGATCCGTTTTTCTATTGTGGCAGAGAAAATGGATCCATCGCCATTTGCATTGTGGGTCATGACGGATCCATCTTGCTCCGCATCCCTTGACGTAAAGCAAACCGCAGCATGCTGCAGTTTGCTCTCCAGTATGAGAACAGAATGCATTTTGGAGCATTCCGTTCTGTTCAGTTATATTTTGTCCCCATTGACAGATCTCAATACCGAAAAATACAAACGTTAGTGTGAAAGTAGCCAACTGCGTTTTTAAGGCTACTTTCACACTAGCGGCAGCGAACATGTCGTTTTATTCCAGCCGCCTCTCGGCATGTTTACCGTGCTGTGGCCGGACCCCCGGCTGGCCCTATTATAGTCAATGGGGCCGGAGCGGACTACCGGCGGCACAGTGCACTAGTGGCAGCACGGATCCGACAGGCTGTTCCCCCACCGGAACAGCCTGCCGGAGAAGGATGCCGCTAGTGTAAAACTCAATGCAGGCAAAGGGTCATTGTGTTGACAGAGACAAGAGGCGCACCATAGGGTAAATACGTCCAAAGGAAAGTTATGGTTGTACTGGAATAGACACAACGCCGTTGTAGGCTTGTTTAAATACAAATCCTAGTTGTCAGGTATGCTGCCAAGGTGGATTTCCTTGAGGCAAAGGTGCCCAAACTCCCAAAAGGACAAGTACAGCTTCAGATTTGGTCACCTTTTCTGGAGCAAGAAACCATAAACAACCAGCATAGGAAAGGATCTTCTTCTTTTATTTTGTTAGTTAAAGAAAATGCAAATCAAAAACAACACGTTTTGTGGATCACCGGGATTAGTAATGCAGGGTATATATAGTGTATTTAACAACTTTTATTATTATTTTTTTAGGGGGAAAAACAAAAAAAATGCAATTTTACATTATTTTGTGGAATTTATATGCGGCGTTCACTGGGTGGTAAAAATAACATATTATTATGTGGTTTAGTACACTGATTTTAATCAGTCACATTGCTATATATTTTTACTATTTTTCCTTTCCTCCTGCAGGCTATCAGCTCTGCAACTACTCACCCTCCTCCTCCAGACTGCTCATATCTCTGGTTTGGTACCAGCTAAGAGATATGGGCTTCCAAGCTTTCAAACAATGTCTGAATTACAGAAATATCTTCAGTACTTGGGAAGATATCACTGTTAGAACTCAGGGTGCAGTGAATACAGCTAAAATTGAAAGTAAAGCAGGTTTTACCCATGATTGTTCAAATTTCTGCCGCTTGCCTAGGGACCTGGAACATTTCCTCTGTAATTAGAATGCCCCCGACATGACACATCTCTGGGGTGATAGCTGCATGTGTGAAAGGCCAACTCTGGTAAATCTCCGGACCTGATAATCCAGAAATATTATGGAGTTTAGGTGTGAAAACAGCTTAAGGCCTCTTTCACACGACCGTATGGCTTTTTCAGTGTTTTACGGTCCATTTTTCACTGATCCGTTGTTCGATTTTTAGTTTCTGTTGTGTTTCCGTTTTTGTTCCGTATGGCATATACAGTATACAGTAATTACAAAGAAAAAAATTGGACTGGGCATAACATTTTCAATAGATAGTTCAGCAAAAACGGAACGGATCCGGAAGACATACGGATGCATTTCCGTATGTGTTCCGTTTTTATTGCGGACCCATTGACTTGAATTGAGCCACGGAACATGATTTGCGGGCAATAATAGGACATGTTCTATCTTTCAACGGAACGGAAATACGGAAACGGAATGTATACGGAGTACATTCTATTTTTTTTTGTGGACCCATTGAAATGAATGGTTCCGTATACGGACCGTATACGGAACGCAAAAAACGGCCCGCAAAACAGAAAAATAAAACGGTAGTGTGAAAGAGGCCTAATGCTGTCATTTTGGTCTTGTATGAAAGCCTGGAATCCCATTCTTCTAGCCGCTGCTAAAGCAGCCTTCCCCTCTCCACTTTCTACTCGAGCTCAGCTCCAGCAGAACGGTTAAGTACTATTCCCACAGCCAGAGCTGAGCTCCGAGAAAACAGTTAGGTGGTTAATCTGGTTACTGCAACAACTTCTTCACTGTGTGTATTTGATTTCCCATAAAATATGGTTTAATTTATTACAGAATGAAGTGATTAGAGATCTTTCTAATACAAGCTTTTCATATTGTATAAATTACTTCTAACTACTGTGTACCTCTGGCTTTTTATCCCATAGACGACCCAACAAGAGACTGAAAACCTAAAGAGTCAGTATCGTAGTAAAGTAAAAGATACAATACAAGCCAAGAAAAAGTATCAGGAGGCAAATAAAGGTAATTTCACTGCAAATATCCAAGATTTATTTTGGCTCCCTGTCTGAATAGAGCCAGCAGCAGCAGATTGATTTCCTCTTTGAAGGGATTGTCCAGTTTCATTGATATTGATGAGCTGTCTTAAGGACAAGTCTGGTGGGGGTCTGACTCCTCGCACTCCCGCTAATCAGCTATTTAAAGGGGCCACAGCACCAGTGCAAGCGCTGCTCCCTCCTTAGTGTTTACCTGCATGGCGTGGTGCAGTGTAATTACAGCTTCCTCTCCCATTCACCGATGTGTGTGGGGATGCACCCAAGGTAATTCTATTATTTCATGCATCCGGATAGCTGTCTTAATTATCTAGTTGTGTTTCTTTACTTTTCACTTCAGTCACCTAAATGTGAATCCGAAACCAAGCATCTGGGCACATGTTAATTTCAGTGATTGATAGCACTGTGTGTATAAGTGTGCATACAGAGATAGCTGTCAGTCACTGATAACCCCTCCTCCCTGTACTGATAGCTGTTCATAGGAGGTGGACTAAGCAAAGATATAAATGTATAAATTACAGGTTTTACTGAATCTTTCAGCTTATAACACGACCAAATTGCGCAATTGGTCACTGCCTGAAAAAGTCGGTATCGTAATTCCACAATATATAAATATAATACTAAAGAGATACCATTTAAAACGTAACTTTTATTAATATCAATTAAATCCCTAAGTATGCATGATGTACACCAATCGCTGCGCCAATGGTGACCAGGAACTAGGGATGTGGGTAGACTAATACTGGGTCTCTAACAACTAGTCTTACCCTACACTGGATGTACCTTGGGGTGGCAATGTACTATCCACAGAGATATCCCAAATTGCCAGTGGACACCTATAAGGCCCTCCCTGTCCCTTGGGCGGCAATGGAGACTGCCCAGCTTCATCACGCTGTGGTGGGGGGCCCTGTTACCAATATGTTATTCTTGGTCCTAATAAAATATCATTCTTTTGGTCCTAATAAGCGTCCCAACGCATTTCGTTGGACATAAGTCCAACTCATCAGGGGACCTGTTAATAATGGTCCCAGTTTCGGAGGTGGTGGTACCTTTTATTGGGCTGTGTTTGTAACTCCAGACTCAAATCCACCTCTTTCCACTGGGTTACAATGCAATAGTCAAATGATATGGGGAAGATGAACCCCCCATAGAATAGTATATTAAATAGCATAGTACTTATCTTTGCCCCCCATGTATCGGTCCACACGGATGCGGCTGTATTGTAGCTTGCCACCCCAAGGTAAATCCAGTGTAGGGTAAGACTAGTTGTTAGAGACCCATTATTAGTCTTCCCACATCCCTAGTTCCTGGTCACCATTGGCGCAGCGATTGGTGTATATCATGCATACTTTACTGAATCTTTCCCCACAAAAATATATCTCAATACGCTCAGTTCCTGCTGCTATATAACATGGTGCTTTTAGATTGTATTGCACTTTGTAGTGACAGGTTCCCTTTAAAACTTATAATATATCTATCATTTATGTATTTGTGTCAGCTAAACACGCTGTCGGACCCAAATCCTGTGCAGATTAAGGCCTCATGCACACTGCTGTTGCCCGGCCGTGGCCGTATTGCGGCCCACAAACAGCGGGTCCGCAATATGCGGGAACCGGTGGTGTGCTCCCTGCATCATGGATGCGGACCCATTCACTTCAATGGGTCCGCAGTCCGGAGCTGCGGTGCGGAACGGAGGCACAGAACCCCACAGAAGCACTACAGAGTGCTTCCGTGGTGTTTCTGTCCGTGCCCCCACATCACAGAAAAATAGAACAATTTTTTCATGGTATGGACAGATCACGGACCCATTCAAGTTGAATGGGACTCAATACGTCCTGGCCCCGCACGGATGTTGCCCATGCATTGAGGAGCGCAATTTGCGGTCCCCAATGCACCGAACGGCCGCACAACAGCCGTGTGCATGAGGCCTAATTAACATATCTTGAAAGGTGATAGAGCTTATTTTTTCTGACACAGAGCTCCAAGTCCCCACGCAACCACATGGAGCCACCACTAAGGCCCGTTTCACACGAGCGAGTGACGTGAACGCATTGCACCCGCACTGAATCCTGACCCATTGATTTCTATGGAGCTGTGCACACGAGCGGTGATTTTCACCATGTTATATATTCTGCGTTTTTCACACAACGCAGGCCCCATAGAAGTGAATGGGGCTGCGTGAAAATCGCAAGCATCCGCAAGCAAGTGCAGATGTGTTGCGATTTTGACGCAGGGTTGCTAGGAGACGATCGGGTCGGGGTCCCGATCATTATTATTTTCCCTTATAACATGGTTATAAGGGAAAATAATAGCATTCTTAATACAGAATGCTTAGTACAATAGGGCTGGAGGGGTTAAAAAAAAATATAATAATGTAACTCACCCTTATCCACTTGATCGCGCAGCCCGGCTTCTCTTCTGTCTTCTTCTTTGCTGTGCACAGGAAAAGGACTTTTGATGACATCACTGCGAGCATCACATGGTCCGTCACATGATATATCACCATGGTAAAAGATCATGTGATGGACCATGTGATGAGCGCAGTGACATCATCAAAGGTCCTATTCCTCAAAGAAGAAGACAGAAGATATGTCGGCTGCGCAAACAAGTGGATTAAGGTGAGTTAAATATTTTTTTATTTTTTTTAACCCCTCCAGCCCTATTGTACTATGCATTCTGTATTAATAATGCTATTATTTTCCCTTATAACCATGTTATAAGGGGAAATAATACAATCTATACAACACCGATCCCAAACCTGAACTTCTGTGAAGAAGTTTGGGTCTGGGTACCACGTTCAGTTTTTTATCATGCGCGTGCAAAACACATTGCACCCGCGCGATAAAAACTGAACAACGGAACGCAATCGCTGTCAAAACTGACTGCAATTGGGTACCTACTCGTGCGGGTTTGCCGCAACGCATCCGGACCTTATCCGGACCTAATCTGGACACACTCGTCTGCAAGGGGCCTAAGGGAAGACTCACAGCTTATTGTTAACAGTTTTGTTACTGCGTTCAGTATGAGGTATGTAAATCCATCTTCAGAAAGCTTCCCCTAGGCCCTTGGACGTCTCTCTTATTTGTGTACTGTACTGTGTACACTATAATATTTTTAAGGATGGTGTTCTCACTCTATACATGTATGAGAAGATTTGCCATACATTTTCAGTTTGTGATTGTCTGACTAGTGGAGCCCCAAAAAACTGAAAACAAAAAATATTTGTAGGGGAAAGTGGCTGCAGTTTCACTGTCAGTGTCAGTCTCAATGATACTGAATGGGAGATATAAACACAGCTGAGCGCTCTCAGTTATCTCCATATATTATATGCTACATCAGCAGCTCGTGCCCACCACTGCATTGCTATTTTGGGCACTTCTCCACCCACCCTGTGTCTCTTTGTGGAACCTCACCTTCTTTTGCAGTACTGCAGGGGTTAATACCCTCTTTGGCTCTGTGTGCTGCTAGGCTGTTTCCAATTTTCTAATCAGCTTCTGCTGTATATGCTATTCTGTTTGACTCACCCTGTGCCTGAACAATAGATTCACTAGACTGCTAATTTCTGTTAAGGTGTGCTGTTCTGATTGTCTGCTCGTGTACCGACTTCTGTCAGATTCCTGGACCTTTACCTGTTTACCATACTGACCCTGACTTTGGATTGTTTCAAGAATATGCAAAAACTCTGCCTGCCCTCTGCCTGTGTCTATGAATTTCCCTTGGTGCTTTGCACCTGTGTCTCTGACCCGCTTGGGTCAGCTGTCAACCATAAAAACAGGACTACTCCAGGGTGTAGCGACCTGGTGACTCCCCTAAAGCAAAATTCAGATCCCTGTATAGGCAATAAGTGAATTGCAGGGGACTGCCAGGATACTGCCCTTACATTTAACCCAAAGTCAAACCAGTTGGTTGGCACAGTGGCTCCACATCTACTGACCGTTACACTACATACTGTATTTTCGGACGCTTTTCCATTGTAGACTGGGGAAATCGAATCATAGGCTATTGTTGACCACCACAGTTCTAGACTTTAAACCTATTTAGCAAAGGGTTTTACCAGGGACCAGCAACCGTAGCACTCCAGCTGTTTTTAAACTACCATTTTATAAGGCCGGAGGTAGCCAGCTCCACAGAATAGTGCCAGAGGCAGTCAGATGACATTGTAGCTTTAACTGGGTTGTTCCAAAAATGTAAAAAAAATATCTGGAGTAATGCACATCATTATTTTAAGGAACATCTGGCAGCATAATCAACCCTATTAAACTAGGCATACTGCCTGGTAGGGTTGATCATGTTTATTAAAACAATATCTTTCTAGGTTGTACCATTGCAGAGATATCTTTACTTTTATGCAGAGGAGGCCGCGGTGCCTCCCTGCGCCCTGTGAATCTGTGCTGCTTGGCAGGCAGCAGCAGATCTAGAGCACAGGCGCAGAGTTCGTGAGCCACAAGACAGAAGACAGGGCAAGATAAAATGTCTTGGGAGGTTGGAGTGTACTAAGTACTTGTGTATTCCTGTAGCGGTGCTCCTAGTACTACAGCCAGCCCCTCACTGCTCCAACTAACTAATTTGCCTAAATATAAAAATAAAGATCTCTCCGCAGAGGTGCATGCTAAAAACAAAGGAAAGATATTGCTTTAATAAGCATGATCAACTGTGCCAGTTGGTTTAATAAGCTCATGATAAGGCTATTGGGGAGGTTCCCTCGGGTCCTCCCCACCCTATTTCACCCGTAACTACCAACCTCCCCCACCCCATCATCCCTCCAATAAAGACACTGAAGCAGATATTGGAATTAAATTGCCACAGCAGCCTTTTATTAATATAAACATAACATCAAAAACATGTACATCATGAACCCGACGAAGGAGGTCCTGAAAGCCCTAGTTTCACTTTAAAACAAGTGTACCAAAACACCCGGGTAAATACAACTTGCCTCCAGCCGCACCACACCAGCTTGGAGACCCCCGAGTGCTGTATCCCCCTCAAACCGACCGATTACCAAAAACCTGGGAGTCCAGCCCCACCAATTGAGGTCCTCCCATCCACAAAACACCAAGTCCTAGCCCAGCTTCCAGGACCTCCTACCGCCTCAACTGCCGTGACAAACAGAATCGCCCTTCCGTAGACAAAAAAGGGAGGGTGGGTGGGAGCTTGTTCCAACTAAAGATGGCGCCCGATAGCCCTTGGCGCCACCCTTATAAACCTCCAGCTCCTCCCTATACCCTAACCGCTACCTCCCTCCACTTAACCCCTTCCTCACCTTCACTAGCCCTACCTACTTACCCTGCGTCCCCTCGCTCCCCAAAACCTATCATGGCAGCCTCCCTTAAAGGCTGTCGCCCCCCAGTACAGCTGCACTGGATAGGTCATCAATATCAGATCGGCAGGGATCCAACACCCGGCACCCCCACCGATCAGCTGTATGAAGGGAAGGCGCGTGCAGTGCACGCGTGTCATCTCCCTTCTTTCTTCCTGCTCGCCATAGACGTAGCAGCAGCGAGCAGGAAGAGAGAAGGGAGACAGCACGTGCTGGAGCTTCTCTTTATAATTCTCCTTTGACTCTCACCATTCTCCTGGGGTCATAGTCCAATGTAGCCTGAGTTTTCTCATATAGGGGCAGTATGATTATAATGGCTTTTCGGGCTCTAAGCTGTGCAGAAAAATCCTTCACTCTCTATCTGGACACTATGGTGGTTCCCTGAATCTCACAACACCATGTTGGATGTACTGCATCCAGATCTATGGGAATAGGTATAGGAAAAACACAATAAAAAACCTTGCAGCATTAAAAATTCTGTGTATTAAAAATATAACATTTCTCTTTAACTGTAGTATGCTTATCCAGTTTTGCCCTTTCTCCTGGGTCATATCCACAGATTTACCCATTCCCACTTAAATATGCACAAACCCTCTCCTTTTCAGGTGAAAGTTGAAGAATCTTAAAAGGTACTTATTACAACTGAAATAAAAGGTATATTAAAAATACATTAAAAAGCAATCAGTTTTTTTAATATACATATAACCCACCCAGTTAACACCTATTTACTCCCTAATAAAGCAGTTCAGGACGGGATCTATATTTACATGTCTGGGCGAAATAATTCTCATATCATATAAGGTTTGGAGAAAGTTTACTAAGACCAGCTCTTCATACACCGGTAGTAGTATAAAGTCTGTTGGTGCAAGATGCCAAGAAGACCAAAAACAAGTGGCACATGTTACTTAATAACTTAATACGTTTTCTGGCGTAAGTAAGGGAACCCGTCAGCTGCAATATGCTGCCCTCACTGACCTGCTGAAGCCCATAGTGCGTATCATTTCTGCAAGGGAGATGAGTCAGATGAGGCTCGCTGCCTCCGCCCGTCCCTGCCTCCAGACAGTGTTTTACAGGTTTCTTTCCTATGCATAACAGAAACCTATCAATCATCATCTGGAGGCGGGGATGGGTGGTGCAGGGAGCAGAATTGGACTCATTGGACTTGCAGTGCTGGCACGTGCTGTGGGCTTCGGTAGGTCCGTACTCTAAAAGTCCTGAATGCTATCAAAGCAGTGAGAAACCACTGAAATGAGCTGACAGGGTCCCATTAAATCTGTTGGGCTGTATAGGTCCCAACTCCTCCTGGTCACGCCCGGTCTGCTTTGTATATAAAATTGATTAACATAGTATAAATGTCCATTTTTGTGCTAAAAGGGGTTTGCACCAAAATTTGCAACTTTTATGCACCAGAAAGCTGTCATAGAGACCTTAAAAGGGCTCTCCGCAGGCACTAGTCCAGTCCTTCTCCTACAGTTAGTGGCGTGCACAGATGCGAGCAGGTGTATGGGATGTCGCTGCTGCAGCCAATCGCTGTCCTCAGCGTTAGACGGCTGAGGACAGTGATTGGCTGCAGTGGTCACGTTTTCAGTATATTAGTAAGACCCCATTCATACGACCATATTTTTGGTCCACACGCGATCCACATTTTTTGCAGATCAGATGCAGAGACCCAATTATTTCAAAGGGGCTGCAAAAAATGCATAGAGCACACTGTACACTGTCCATATCTGTATGCCCATTCTGTGGCCCTTCAAAAAAAAATATACATGGCCTCTTCTTGTCCATTTGGCAGACAAGAATAGGCATTGTTACAATGGGTCTGCAAAAAATACGGATGCAACACGAACGTTACACAGACGTCATCCTATTTTGCAGATCTGTGTCTTGCGGATCACAAAATACATACAGTTGTGTGAATGCACCCTTAACCAGGTTACGCAATTGATGGCGACTGCTATTTTCAATATCGCTATTGCTACTGTGTATGTCTCTTTGAAGTGCACTTTAGTGTAAGGGTACTTTAACACTAGTGTCGCTGGATTCCGGCAGGCAGTTCCTTCGCCAGAACAGTCTGTATGCAAACAGATACCATTTGAAGACGGATCCATCTCACAAATGTATTGCAATACAGGATCTGTCTCTCCAGTTGTCATCCGGAAAAACGGACCTGGTATTTATCTTTTCACATTTTTAAAGCTCTGCGCAAATAATTTTACTGGCAAGTGTTCCGGAATTTTGGACGGAGAAAATACCGTAGCATGCTGCGGTATGTTCTCCATCCAAAAACCGTACAGTGACTGAACTGAAGACATCCTAATGCATACTGAACGGATTGCACTCCTTTCAGAATGCATTAGGATAAAACTGATTAGTATTTTACCGGTATTGGGCCCCTAGGACGGAACTCAATACCGGAAAAGAAAAATGCTAGTGTTAAAGTACCCTAAATCTTTCCAGGTGGTGTAAACTTAAACAGGCTGTCTAGACGTGCATCAGATTTATCACAGGGTCTCATAGTGGAAGACAAATCTGACCCATGGTTAGACCCCTTTGTCTAACGTTATACCAACTACTGCTTGGCTTTGTTGGAGACACAATCTTGCGCTATATTTGTGGCACATTTTGGCCATACTCCCTTCTCAGACCTCTTTTCCTGATAGGTTACACCCTTTTCTGGCTACATGCAGGTTCCTTCTCTAAATCTAGATTTAGCAAAATGCAACACATTTTGACTCCATTTACTCCAAAACCTTGGTGCATTCACATTAACAAATGGGTTGCATTGAACTGTTGAAGTAATGATTCCTTTCCCATCTTCACCAGTTTTTTTGAACCACTAGGCATTGTGCCAATACTTCTCTTTCCACATTATAATAAGCAGGGTGGTTTAATGGGGTGGGGCTGCAGAAGTTTGCTCCTATTGCTTTCCCTGTCGTCTGCAAGTAGTCTTTCATCAGGATCCCATTGACTATAATAGGTGTTATACCAGTGGTGTGCTCATTGGTGTCTCTCCTCCCCCAGCAGGCAGTCAGCGCTTGCTTTTGACAGTATAGACAAAGAGGGGGAAACCGTTCTACAATATATATATATATATATATATATATATATATAACACAGAAAAAACTGCGGCACTCCTTGAAGTAGAAAAATGTGCAATTTATTCACACATGTCAGCAGAGACAACGTTTCGGTTCTCTCCCAGAACCTTTTTCAAGTCAAGTGACTTGAAAAAGGTTCTGGGAGAGAACCGAAACGTTGTCTCTGCTGACATGTGTGAATAAATTGCACATTTTTCTACTTCAAGGAGTGCCGCAGTTTTTTCTGTGTTATATTGCTGGTCCTGGATCGAGGGATCACTGCGGGCACCGCTACAGCTTCAGCTGCATATTAAGGAGTGCTGCCTGACCTTTTGTTATGGATCTATATATATATATATATATAGAGAGAGAGAGAGAGTCCAGTGGGAGCACCAACCAGAGCGTGGGTGCACGGTCCAACGTAGGGTAACGGCAATCCCCAATAGTATAGGAAAAGAAGAAGTAGGACTGCACTCCGGAATAGTGATAAAAAGCAAACAGAAGTTTATTTAGCCATATTATGGCAAGTCTTGCTATAATATGGGTGAATAAACTTCTGTTTGCTTTTTATCACTATTACGGAGTGCAGTCCTACTTCTTCTTTTCCTCTATATATATACATATATATATATATATATATATACCGGTATATATACAGTTATATACATGCATTATATATAGCAGTCCCTATATACTGTAGAACTGTATATAGGGACTGCCAGTTTAATAAAGAGGACCTTTTACCGGTCCTGACATTACCATATAAATATCTGGCAGGGTAGGGTATACTGAAGGCATGTTATATCGCTTATTATTTTTTATATGCGCTGTTCCATTCCCCTGCTGTGCCCCCCGTTCTGCTTTCCCGCCAGGTATGTAAATCCATACCATCGGTACAGGGAGGAGGAGACCACTGTGTTTCTCAAGGGGCGTCTCCTTCTTCCAGGGAGAAGGTGAGCTGTTTTTTCTCCCTGGCTATGATGCTCTCCGCTGCGATTGAGCAGCTCACAGCCAGGGAGAAGGAGACGCCCCTTGAGAAACACGGTGGTCTCCTCCTCCCTGTACCGATGGTACGGATTTACATACCAGGCAGGAAACCAGAATGGGGGGCACAACGGGGGAACAGCGCAGCGCATTAAAATGCCCTACCCTGCCAGCTATTTACATGGTAATGTCAAGACCGATGAAAATCCTCTTTAATACAAAAGTAGAAGTTCACCTAATAAACTTTATTACAAAAACATTCTTTATCATTTACACTACTAGAACAAAAAATAATAATGAAATGACGGTTACACTTTAAAGAATAGGTCATTTTCTGATGAGACATTCCTTTTAAAAAAGTTAGTTCAGGGCTTATCTCCAGTGCAAGAGACTGGATATACGCTTTACAGTTGTAATCATAAGAAGGAATCTCGATAAGCTACACTTTGTCATATCAAATACAAGAAAGAATATCCTATATCAAACGTATACACAATCAGTAACCTTTCATGTTCCTTCAAGGTATGAGCGGTAAGAATTCCTATAAAATAAGACATCTTCACTCATGTTGTGGTTAATCTTGATGGCTATCATAAACTGAGTATTATTATGCCTTTTCCAGACAAGGAGCGAGACAAAACTAAGGAGAAATATGTAAAGAACACTTGGAAACTACACACTCTCCACAACCAGTATATCTTGGCGATCAAAGCTGCTAAGCTGCACCAGGAGCACCACTACAGTCTGAGCCTGCCCACCTTACATGAGTCCATGCAGACCATCCAGGAGAAGATGGTGTCCATCCTGTAATCACAATTTTGATTATTTACTTGATTTTCTTTGTTAATACTATTTTTGGACTTTCTTGCATATTTGAACAATAGACCTACAGAAAATATTTAATAGGCACCTTATAGAGAAACATACTGAGGCAGATTTACCGATCCTGTACATGGTGAAGGCTGTCTAGACCCACATTTATCACAGGACCTCATACTGGATAATAAATATGGTGCGGGAATAGACACTTTAGTCTAACTCCATACCAATTATTGCTTATTTTGAGAAGAATTTATGCCAGAGTTGTGGCGCAATTGCATTGTAGGCCATGTTGCACGGTAGGCCAGGTCTCCTTTCCCGAGATGCCACTCAACCTTGCCGCTTAAGCCCCATCTCCTTTTTGATCGAGTCATGAAAAAAATTGCAGAAACCATAGTTGCGCTAATTTTTGCCAGTGTTTAAACAGATTCTAGACACAGACACATTGGTAAGGCTACATTCACTGTACGGAATAAATACTTTTATATTTAAATATTTCGGGCATTCATACCAATGATGTTCAATAATTATTCAGGCATTCATACCAATGATGTTTAATAATTATTCAGTCATTCATACCAATGATGTTTAATCATTATTCAGGCATTCATACCAGTGATATTAACTTTTTTTGTTTATGTTTATATGTAAAATGGGTGAAAAAAAATTTACTTATTTTTTTTACATACATACTGTATATTTCTTTCAAACTTTCGTTTTTAAACTTTATTTATGGTCGCCTCCTAGGGGACTTGAATATGGGATTGTTAGCTACCATGGACTGCAGTAGTATACTTTTGCCATCTTTGGGAAAAATGCTATGTTCCTGTTCAATAGCAATTTTACTATGGCTGGCCTAGAAGCCTTCACAAAGCAATAGAAACCCAAATGGCTTCCTCAATATCATTGCTGGCCTTTGGGTTTTGAAGCCCCCTCCCACAAAATGACTGTTCAGATGCCGTGATCACAATTGACCACAACATCTTAGGAGTTAAATGGCCGCAGTCGTAGTTGTGTCTGATTACGGGGGCTGCCTTCAGATGTCTGACCCAACATCCACCATACATGTACAGTGGATGTCGGGAAGGGCCTTCCAGGAGTCTGTTGCTGTGATTTGTTTTTTTATCTAACACTTCTGTCTTGAGATGTTACTCCACTTTTTAAACCATCCCTTTACTGGAGTAAAATTGTCACTTTTCAGAAAGTTACACTTGATAAGTCTGGCTTAAATCAGTTTGACAGGCTAACAACTGCACTTTCGCACTTTGTAAAAATTTTAAATGTCACAATTTTTTAATATGCAAATAAGCCAAAAGAAGTCACAAAGACCTAGTGTATTTTTTTACATTTTGTAGCCATAATTCTGGAGTGCATGGTTGGCATTTACTGAGCAGATCTTTAACCTGTTGGTAGACGTGCAAGGTGTTGAGTTTTACACATATTAGAAGTGGAGCAGAATAATAAGATGGCAACGGCAAACTCATGAGGGTGAGATCTCAGAAAGCTTTATCTGAAATCACTTCCATGTGGCTGTTCCTCAGTAGAAAATCATCTTCTTTTTGTTCTCGGTAACCTAAATCATTTAGGTGGGTTTAGAGCAGGGTTCAGGGCATAGACTTCTATACAGTAAGGTCCATAAATATTGGGACATCGACACAATTGTAACATTTTTGGCTCTATACACCACCGCAATGGATTTGAAATGAAACAAACAAGATGTGATTTAACTGCAGACTGTCAGCTTTAATTTGAGGGTATTTATATCCAAATCAGGTGAACAGTGTAGGAATTACAACAGTTTGCATATGTGCCTCCCACTTGTTAAGGAACCAAAAGAAATGGGACAGAATAATAACCATAAATCAAACTTTCACTTTTTAATACTTGGTTGCAAATCCTTTGCAGTCAATTACAGCCTGAAGTCTGGAACGCATAGACATCACCAGATGCTGGGTTTCATCCCTATTGATGCTCTGCCAGGCTTCTACTGCAACTGTCTTCAGTTCCTGCTTGTTCTTGGGGCATTTTCCCTTCAGTTTTGTCTTCAGCAAGTGAAATGCATGCTCAATCAGATTCAGGTCAGGTGATTGACTTGGCCATTGCATAACATTCCACTTCTTTCCCTTAAAAAATCTTTGGTTGCTTTTTCAGTATGCTTTGGGTCATTGTCCATCTGCACTGTGAAGCGCTGTCCAATGAGTTCTGAAGCATTTGGCTGAATATGAGCAGATAATATTGCCCGAAACACTTCAGAATTCATCCTGCTGCTTTTGTCAGCAGTCACATCATCAATAAATACAAGAGAACCAGTTCCATTGGCAGCCATACATGCCCACGCCATGACACTACCACCACCATGCTTCACTGATGAGGTGGTATGCTTAGGATCATGAGAAGTTCTTTTCCTTCTCCATACTCTTCTCTTCCCATCACTCTGGTACAAGTTTATCTTGGTCTCATCTGTCCATAGGATGTTGTTCCAGAACTGTGAAGGCTTTTTTAGATGTCGTTTGCCAAACTCTAATCTGGCCTTCCTGTTTTTGAGGCTCAACAATGGCTTACATCTTTTGGTGAACCCTCTGTATTCACTCTGGTGAAGTCTTCTCTTGATTGTTGACTTTGACACACATACACCTACCTCCTGGAGAGTGTTCTTGATCTGGCCAACTGTTGTGAAGGGTGTTTTCTTCACCAGCGAAATAATTATTCGGTCATCCACCACAGTTGTTTTCCATTGTATTCCAAGTCTTTTGGTTTTGCTAAGCTCACCAGTGCGTTCCTTCTTTTTAAGAATGTTCCAAACAGTTGTTTTGGCCATGCCTAATGTTTTTGCTATCTCTCTGATGGGTTTGTTTTGTTTTTTGAGTCTAATGATGGCTTGCTTCACTGATATTGACAGCAACAGATTCCAAATGCAAATAGCACACTTAAAATGAACTCTGGACCTTTTATCTGCTCATTGTAATTGGGATAATGAAGGAATAACACACACCTGGCCATGGAACAGCTGAGAAGCCAATAGTCCCATTACTTTTGGTCCCTTAACAAGTAGGAGGCACATATGCAAACTGTTGTAATTTCTACACCCTTCACCTGATTTGGATGTAAATACCCTCAAATTAAAGCTGACAGTCTGCAGTTAAAGCACATCTTGTTTGTTTCATTTCAAATCCATTGTGGTGGTGTATAGAGCCAAAAAATTTACAATTGTGTCTATGCCCCAATTTTTATGGACCTGACTGTACCTGCCTGCATATGTTAACAGCAGAATGTGTCTTTTATTTTGTTTCATTTCTCTTGTTCTTTAGCAAAGACATCATGGAAGAATACCACAAAATCACAAGTCTTGTACAAGAGGAAATAGCAGCTCTTCATCATGAGATAAATACTGCAATACTAAGCATCAATCCATGCCGAGAGTATGACTACTTTATCCAGATGAACAGGTAGATAACCAATTAGAATAATAATATACAGTTAGGGAGCCTGGTATTGCGATCTGTGCAATGTAGCCACAGTAAAGCCAATATATTATCTTGCTCATTAACAGGATTTTCCTGTTCTGTGTGCGTAAAGCTTAATTACTGTAGAGTGGAACATTTCCCAACCTGTTTCAGTTCCACTTCCTCATAATTTTCAAATCTATGCAAGCTGTTAGTAAATAGACACATTCTTGTTTTAATTTCAGGTACAGCCACACAGAATGTATTCACTGAGTTTTCGTCACTGCTTTTATGCTCGCTGCAAATTTGCAGTGTTTTACACAACCAGCAAAATGAATGAGATTTTAGGAGACCTCATTCACACACTTTGAAAATAAAAATGAAATTGTAACCTGACCTGTGGTGCAGATTTAATCCATAGTAGGTCAATTTATGCTGCAGATTTCAGCTTCTTTCACACATCAGTGAATTCCAGATGTGTGATATCCTTGGTCTCCTTGGACCGTTCACGTATCCATTGACTTTAATGTGTCTATTCACACATCAGTGGTTTTCCACGGACATGGTGACACCACAGACGCATGACCTGGTTTTCTCCATGATTACGCATCCGTCATGAACTTTATAGTCTAAGGGTTCATGAAAACCACAGACACAACACAGATCCCATCCGTGTTTGGTCTGTGGTTTTCACCGATCATTGCTAGGAGATGCTCTGGAAATTCATTTTCATCCTAGCAGTGTCTGTGGAATACAGACAACACACGGGGGGCAATAAATGGACACACGGACCAAACACAGATTCTTTACAGATGTCTTCACGGATGAACCACTGACCATGGATGTCACCATGAATACTTACATGTGAAACAGACCTTCCACTGGTTAGACTATTAGAGGGAATGTGTAGTGTGCATTCATGTATGTATTATATGAAAATACTCTCTACAATGTTGTTGGTTAGATAAAGTGTTAAAGATGTTTCCTGGAAATATACCTGAATGGCCTATCCAAAGCGTAGGCCATGAATGCTTGATCGGTGGGAGTCTGACCCCTGGGACACAAGTGAACAGCATAACAAAGCTTCCTTATGTATGGCCTCCTCAGTGTTTCTCTGGACCCTACGGCTTCACTGTATTGTGTGCCTGGTTCACAGTAATTTGAATTTAATGGGTTGTCCCATGAAAAATATTCTACAGTTTTTAAACCAGCACCTGGATCTGAATACTTTTCTATTTGCCTGTAATTAAAAATGTAGCACAGCTACTGAATTATTTAACCCCTTCAAGACTAGGTCTTTTTTCACTTTTACATTTTAGATTTTTCCTCCTTATGTTCCAAAAGCCATAACTTTTTTATTTTTTCGTTCACATAGCTATATGAGGGCTTATTTTTTGCAGGACAAGATGCTTTTTTTTTAATGCCACCATTTAATTTACCATGTCTTGGATTAGAAAAATTTGTGTGGCAAAATAAAAAATAAATAGAATTCCACCAAGGTTTTGGGGGTTTTGACATCACAGCGTTCACTATGCACTAAAAATGACCCGACGTTCCTATTCTGAAGCTCAATACGAATGCGGCGATACCAAACTTGAAAAGTTTTTGTTTTACTACTATAAAAAAGATTAAAACCTTTAGAAAAATCTAAATTTTCTTTGCATCGCTATATTCTAACAGCCATAACTTTATTATATTGCGGTCTACAGAGCTTTATAAGGGCTTGTTTTTTGCGTGACGAACTGTGATCGCCGCTTCCTGTCAGTGCGGCCGGTTGCTGGCTGTATCATACAGCCGGCAGATTGCGCGTATGGAGCGGGCTCACTGCAGAGGTCTGCTCCATACATCCCCTGGCACGCAATGTACACCTGTACGTCAAAATGCGTGAAGGGGTAAAAAAAATATGTATTTGTATAGCGCCACCTGCTGTTTTCTCTTTTCTTATTTCTGCTCACTGAGAAGGTCGCACATGCTCAGTTTCATCCTTCAACTGCCCCCTGAGCTGTGATAGGGAGAGCTGAGACACGCCCCCTGAGCTGTGATAGGGAGAGCTGAGACACGCCCCCTGAGCTGCAGCAGAAAAGACACTCCCCTTGAGCTGTCAGCTTGATATAAATCTAGCAGAGCAATGAATGGGGAGATCTCTGGATCCATGAGAGGTACAGGGCTGGTTCTAACTTTGTTAGAAAGAGACTGGCATGTGCTATATGATGTCTGATTTTTATTGTTTACATTAGGCTACTTTCACACTAGCGTTTTTCTTTTCCGGCATTGAGTTCCGTCCTAGGGGCTCTATACTGGAAAAGAACGGATCAGTTTTATTCCCATGCATTCTGAATGGAGAGCAATCAAGATGCATCAGGATGTCTTCAGTTCAGTCTTTTTGACTGATCAGGATGGAGATAATACCGCAGCATGCTACGGTTTTATCTCCGGCCAAAAAAACTGAACACTTGCCGGCATTTTTTTACATAGGAATGTATTAGTGCTGGATCCGGCATTCAAAATACTGGAATCCCGGATCCGTCCTTTCGGTGTGAAAAACGGACAGATGGATCCGTTCTTGCAATGCATTATTAGGACGGATCAGGATCCTGATCAGTCTTAAATTGCCATCAGTTGGCATACGTTTTTCCGGATCCAGCAGGCACTGCTTGCCGGATCACTCTGCCGCAAGTGTGAAAGTAGCCTTAGTCAAAGGATAACGCCTTTAAGATCAGTTCGATTTTTGTATAGTGCCACTTCTGCTCACTCAGCTTTGCTCTCATGAAACGAAATGAGAAAGAAAAGAAGTGTGTTCCACTAAGGCTAGGTCTACACGACGACATTTGTCGCGCGACATTTTGTTGCACTAATGTCGCGCGACAATTTTTATAATGGCAGTCTATGGTGTCGCACTGCAACATGCGACATGCTGCGACTGCGACGCGACAGTCACAGAAAATCCATTCGAGATGGATTTTTCTGCGACTGTCGCGTCGTAGTCGCAGCATGTCGCATGTTGCAGTGCGACACCATAGACTGCCATTATAAAAATTGTTGCGCGACATTAGTGCAACAAAATGTCGCGCGACAAATGTTGCGCCCTATCTGTCGCGCAACTTTTTGTCGCGCAACAAATGTCGTCGTGTAGACCTAGCCTAAGTTAGAAGCTCTACTTATCACAGGGAGGTATTACTCACCTTACTTCTCCATATATTCTGCAACTCATTCATTTGTCTGAGCACCATTGTGTTTGCCTGTGTGATCTGTGAGCCTCAAATTGTTTTATTCCCATGTTTTTCTTTGACTCTGTATTATGTGGAATATTCCATATAAAGCACAACACTACTGTAGACATGTTGGAAAAATCATTACCACCAAACTCACTCCGTGCACACATATGGGTCAGCAATCAGTATATGTTCTCCAGGGCTGTTGATCCTTATGCACCTTTGCCCTCATGATCAGTGGGTGACCCTGTAGTTAACCCCTACAAATAAACATGTGTTGGCATATCCTTATAATATGCTACCGCTTGTTATGACTGGAATACCTCTTAGTGATAAGCATTATTTATCTACTACAAGAGCAGAGACTGAGAAAAAAGAATTGAAGTGGGCTTTATAGAAAGAACAGATACATTTAGGCCCCTTTCACACGGGCGAGTATTCCGCGCGGATGCGATGTGTGAGTTGAACGCATTGCACCCGCACTCAATCAGGACACATTCATTTCTTTGGGGCTGATCACATGAGCGGTGATTTTCACGCATCACTTGTGTGTTGCGTGAAAATCGCAGCAAGCTCTATTTTGTGCGTTTTTCACACAACGCAGGCCCAATAGAAGTGAATGGGGCTGCGTGAAAATCGCAAGCATCCGCAAGCAAGTGTGGATGCGGTGCGATTTTTTACGCACGGTTGCTAGGTGACGATCGGGATGGGGACCCGATCTTTATTATTTTCCATTATAACATGGTTATAAGGGAAAATAATAGCATTCTGAATACAGAATGCATAGTACAATAGCACTGGAGGGGTTAAAAAAAAAAAAAAAAAAAATGTAACTCACCTTAATCCAGTTGCTCGCGCAGCCCGGCTTCTCTTCTGTCTTCTTCTTTGCTGTGCACAGGAAAAGGACTTGTGGTGACGTCACTCCGGTCATCACATGATCCATCACCATGGTAAAAAGATCATGTGATGGACCATGTGATGACAGGAGTGATGTCACCACAGGTCCTTTTCCTGTGCACAGCAAAGAAGAGATGCTGGCTGTGCGAGCAAGTGGATTAAGGTGAGTTACATTTTTTTTTACTTTTTTTAACTCCTCAAGCGCTGTTGTACTATGCATTCTGTATTCAGAATGCTATTTTCCCTTATAACCATGTTTTTTAACCCCTCCAGCACTATTATACTATGCATTCTGTATTCAGAATGCTATTATTTTCCCTTATAACCATGTTATAAGGGGAAATAATACAATCTACAGAACACCGATCCCAAGCCCGAACTTCTGTGAAACCAAACATGCCGCTTTTTCTCATGCGCGTGCAAAACGCATTACAATGTTTTGCACTCGCGCGGAAATATTGCGCATGTTCCCGCAACACACCTGCACCTTTTCCCACAACGCCCGTGTAAAAGAGGCCTTAGAAATGGATCCTGCTGCAGCTCCTGCTGGCGTGCGTCAGGTATTTTATGGAAGATGTGTCTTACATTTGCATATGTTGTTAAACAGGTCATCAGAGAGCCTACCAGCCATGGTAACCTTTGATACGAGTTTACTAGAGGAGACTGACAACCTCGAAGAAGAGGAACTTCAGCTAAATGATCTGACTATAGAGAATGTTCAGCATACGTATGTATGGGTTTATGTTGGTTTGTGTGAGGATGTGTATCCATATAATGTTACACCAATGTTTCTTTGTATAAGGGTACAGCCCCACGTTCAGGTTTGTTGATGCAGTTTAGGAAGCCAAAATCAGGAGTAGATTATAAAAGGAATTCTGAATTCACTCCTGACCTTGGCTTCCAAAACGGCATCAAGAATTGGCAACCAGAATTAGCAAAGTTTGCATATAGAATAGCCCCTAAAAACTCTTAGGCCCCATGCTAACCGCGGCGTGGAACCGCGGCCTGGATCCCTCCTGAGAGCAGGAGCGCACGGCGTCACTGGTTGCTATGACGCCGTGCGCTCCCTGCTGCCGGCACAGTACAGTAATACACTGGTATAGATCATACCAGTGTATTACTGTACTGTGCCGGCAGCAGGGAGCGCACGGCGTCATAGCAACCAGTGACGCCGTGCGCTCCTGCTCTCAGGAGGGATCCAGGCCGCGGTTCCACGGCCCGCACACGGCTGTGAAACACGGCCGTGTGCATGGGGCCTTAGGCTGTGTTCAATGCTATTGGGGTTAATAAAATGCAGCAAATTGCTTGAAACAGTTGTCCGTTGTTTTCTATGGGAAATACAAGTCATAGTACACAAAAATGCATATTTTTACACTGATATTTTCAAAACTGCTACAAAAAAATGGCATGTTACTTCTTTAAGGCCTCATGCACACGACCGTTTTTTTTTTAAGGTCCGCAAAAACGGGGTCCGTAGGTCCGTGATCCGTGACCGTTTTTTCGTCCGTGGGTCTTCCTTGATTTTTGGAGGATCCACGGACATGAAAAATGAAAAAAAAATCTAAGTCAAGTTTGCCATTGAAATGATAGGAAAAAACGGACACGGATCACGGACACGGATCACGGACGCGGATGACAATCTTGTGTGCATCCGTGATTTTTCACGGACCCATTGACTTGAATGGGTCCGTGAACCGTTGGCCGTGAAAAAAATAGGACAGGTCATATTTTTTTCACGGCCAGGAAACACGGATCACGGATGCGGCTGCCAAACGGTGCATTTTCCGATTTTTCCACGGACCCATTGAAAGTCAATGGGTCCGCGAAAAAAAACAGAAAACGGCACAACGGCCACGGATGCACACAACGGTCGTGTGCATGAGGCCTAAAGCACTTTAGAATCTGATTTTTCCCAAATATACTTCACTTGCTATTTGAGTTTTTTATATGTGTTTACGCAGCTGACCATGCTGCTGAAAAATGGAATACACCAAAAACGCATCTGGATTCTCTTAATATAAGCTCCATATTTTTCAGTTTGACATGTGAATATAGCCTCACAATGATGTCTTAATGATGTTGAGGCTATATATGCAATGCATAATAAATACCCTTTGACAAAATGTAATGCTACTCTGAGACATATGGACATGTTAGCAGTACAATATGGTTATTAAAGGGATTGTCCCACTATATTGTTTATAGATAAATCCAGCCAAATTATATATTATAACCCTTTTGCATCCCTGACATAAAATACTTCAGCTGATCTTGCTCCAGAAGCGGAAGGTGCTATCTGTGTATTATAGCCAGCACCTGGCTGCAATAACCGGGATTGGTAACAATGCCTAAGATGCTGCGGTCAGTAGTGAGCACAGCATCTGAACAGTTAGGCAGAGAGCAGGGACTCCCTCTGTCCTCCGATCAGAGCCTCACTTATTTACATGGGACAACCCCTTTAAGGATGGATGCTGATGTGTCAGCACAGTGACATTTATTTAACCCTTATGACTAGTAGAAACTCTCTTTTCCTATTTATCTGTACTACTTTCTATACCAGGGGTGCACAATGTTTTCTTGGTTGGGGGCCACATTGCCAGACTAAACCAATGATGAGGGAAATTAAAGGTGTATTAACAACTGAAATATTGTACTTATGGCATATTGAACACACATTATATAGCATTAATGTCTAGTTACACTTCCAGGACTCCCCTCTAATGAGAGAAATACATGTAAGCAGCCACAAGACATAGGCATACATGTCTGTTACCAGATGGTTGGGGGCCGCACAGAATGGTATCAAGGGCCGCATGTAGCACTTGGGCCGCAGGTTGTGCACCTCTGTTCTATACCATCTTACTATAAATGTACTGCTTGTCTCCTACTACCATATGTCACATCAGAAACTAGGGCTAATGCACACAACCGTATGTATTTTGCGGTCTGCAATAAACGGATCTGCAAAAAATACGGATGCCGTACGTGTTCATTCCATATTTAGCGGGACGGAACAGCTGGACCCTAATAGAACTTTTCTGTAATGCGGACAATAATAGGACATGTTCTATTTGTTTTGTGGAACTGACATACGGAAACGGAATGCACATGGAGTATCTTCTGTTTTTTTGCGGACCCATTGAAATGAATGGTTCTGTATACGGTCCGGAAAAAAAAGGGACGGACACGGAAAGAAAATACGTTCATGCGCATGAGCCGTTAAGCAGTTTTATCCCTTGTGTGTAAAAGAATGACAAGCACATTATATACTGCATGTACAGATATGTATTTGATGTTATTTTTTAGGTTCACATCTATTGAAGAGGAGCTTGCAATGGTCACAGAAACAGTTAATATTAAACAAGAGGCCATAAAACTGCTACAAAATGAAACTGCAAATGAAGAAACAAGTAACGTAGACCAGTAAGAAACATTATTCAAGCATATAATACTGTAAGGGTACTTTCTCACTTGCGTTGTGAAGTTCCGTCGTCGGAACTGCCTTCTGGATTCAGAAATCTGTGTGCAAACGGATAGCACAGGGCTGGCCAACCTGCGGCTCTCTAGCTGTTGTAAAACTACAATTCCCACCATGCCCTGATGTAGGCTGATAGCTGTAGGCAGTCTGCATGCTGGGAGTTGTAGTTTTGCAACAGCTGAAGAGCCGCAGGTTGGCCATCCCTGGGATAGCATTTGGATCCGTCTAACAAATGCATTGAAACACTGGATCCGTCTCTCAGGTGTCATCTGGAAAAACGGATCCGATATTTATATATTTTTTTTGCATTTTTAAAGGTCTGTGCATGTGCAGTCCGGAAAACCGGATCCGTTTTGCCGGAACACTTGGTGCCGGATCCGGCATTAATGCATTTCAATGGAAAATAATGCTGGATCCGGCATTCCGGCAAGTGTCCTGGAATTTTGGACGGAGAAAATACCGCAACATGCTGCGGTATTTTCTTCGGCCAAATACCGTAAGAGTGACTGAACTGAAGACATCCTGATGCATACTGAATGGATTGTTTTCCATTTAGAATGCATTAGGATAAAACTGATCCGTTTTTTTCCGGTATTGAGCCCCTAGGACGGAACTCAATACCGGAAAAGAATAACGCTAGTGTGAAAGTAGCCTTAGACAGGCAAGCTAAACTATGAAATCATGTCATGTCCACCTTGGCAAACTATTTTTTTATTCTCTTAATGCATTTAAAATGAATAAAGAAGACCAATAGAATAAAGTATACCTGGAGGATCAAACTCCACAAAATCTGGACACTTTGTCCACCTAGTTGCTGTAAATTTATAATTAAGACGCATTGCAAAATTTATTTTTTCATTTCAAATGTATTGTAACAAAAAAGGTTGTTGGGAAGGTGTACTTAGCTGTAAAGGGACATTTGTAGTCATGGAAAACGATTATTTTTAGAACTTTTGGCTGCTTTTCTATTTCATTTTGGCAGAATTATGTAATTGACAATTAAATACTAAATATTCTCCCACTATTGCAGTGATCACAAAAGATAAGGCCTCCAAAGTAGATAGGTAATCCATGGTCAGTTTACTGCTGTGTGAGGGAAAGATGTCATGTGAAGAGTAATCCTTATTATAATAGTAGATGTTGAATTGGGATAATGGTGTGACAGCTCTGACCTCTTCAAAGACCTAGATAAAGATTCCTGCACAAGCATTGCAATTATTGTAATACGTGATGCTGTAATCGAGTCACTACAGGGGAGCTCGCTCTGGTCACAGTGATGGTCTGTGGGCCTCACAAAAGTTTGTAGTCCAACAACAGGAGGGCTCCTCACTTTGTGAGAAGCACTGCTCTGGATTAGTACAAACAGTACAGGAATAATGTACACACTGATGTTACAGCTCAGAAATCCTTCCAACAGTGAAGTTGCAGTAGTGTTGTACTGCACACAACGATGTCACAGGATAATATGGGCAGTGATGTTAGAGCACAAGAATAAAGCAAAAGGCTATGCCACAGATCATAGATAATGCATCCTAGTGTTTTACATTCAGTTTTCTATGCTGACCTTTGATCATCACTAACTGCACCCCTGATTTGATATGGGCCCCCTTCCCTTGTCCAATAGCAGTGGTTATGCCTGCTACCCTGGTAGTAATGTGTGGCAATTACTGTGATTGATGGATAGATAGATAGATAGATATGAGTGCCTCATGCACGCGGCTCTCAATGACCTCCAGCTGCATTTAAGTAGAAGCGTGCAGTGGTGATGTCCTCATCTGACACAATTTATTGAAACAGAAGCCAACAACAGTGCTGTGTACACCCCGACAAAACGTCAATGTCTCAATAACTTGTCATGTGGCCTTGAGCATCAATTACAGCGTGACAATGACGTCTCATGCTGTTCACAAGTCGAATTATTGTCTGCAGTGACATGGCACCTCACTCTTCTTGAAGGGCAGCCCTCAGGTCATTGAGGTTCTGGGGTACAGAGTTATGAGCCTCCACACGGCCACTCAGCTGATCTCATAGGTTTTCAATGGGATTCAGGTCTGGAGAAAGTGCAGGCTACTCCATTTGAGGTACCCCAGTCTCCAGCAGCCGTTCCCTAATGATGTGACCTCGATGAGCTGATGCATTGTCGTCCATGAAGATGAAATTAGGCCTGTGTTGTTCATGCAGAGACACAATGACTGGATTAATGATGTTATTCAAGTAGTATGGGCTTATCACTGTACCGTTCACCTGCCCACATAGTAACACCACCACCACCACCAAAGGCTCGTCTGGTAACACCAGTGGCTGATGCACAGTGCTCTCCTTGATGTCTCCAACATCGTTGGCGACCATCGTTTTTGCTCAGCGTGAATTGACTTTAATCTGTGAGCACTGAGGCCCACTGGTCCCTTATCCAGTGTAGATGCTGCCTGGCCCATGCAGTAACAAGAATTATAAGACTGTTTATTTTTTACTTTATCAGAATTAGTCTCCTGGCCAAATATCAGTCTCTTCAGGATGCCATTTTGCAATATAACATGTCGCTGTGTAACAAGGCCAAGCTGCAGGGTCAGAGGGACATGCTGAAAAAGAAGATGAATGAGCTTGGAACCAGAGATCCCCCTCCAGCACTTCAGCTACAGGATGATGGACAGTCTATTTGTTCAATTGTGAGTTTTCTGTTTACTTATTTCATATTATTACATATCATTTTTTATTTAATTTTTTAGATCAAACCTGTGCTGTACATTATTGCATTTTATGATGTATCTCGAATCTATGTACATTTTAGTACACGTAGTACAGTATGTACATCTGAATGCACATGGATTGCTTCAAACACTATTCAGCCCTTTGGCACAGTGACTGACATCACAACACCAACATATATGCGTCCACGCACCAAGTTCCTTTCCACCTCCATCACAGATCCCATGAGTTTGTTTCTTATACCACACCCCACTGTCCTCACAGTTGTTGTCACCCATCACCTCAGGAAGCCTATTGCAAACACTTCATCGTTATTATGTCTCTCAACAGCTGCAGCATCCTTTACAGACTACTCTAAGATCCCCCACCACCACCTTTGTTTGGTCTCTTCTTTGAGAACTGCTCCATGCCTCTAGCCTAGTTTTTTCTCTCTTCAGCAGATCTTTGCCTGCCACGTGGCTTCAGCTGCATACTGCTTCACCTCTTCCCATCAGCTAATGATATAGGTGCCTTAGATTCTGCAACAGTGACATCTAGTGACAGCAGTTAACATTACAGTATTAGCTTGTATTGCTCATATGATAATGTGATGCTAAATTGTGGGATGTAAGCTTGAAATTGTTTTATCTTCTTATAGGACAGGGAAAGTGGTATAAATCAAACTCTGGAAAACATAAAGAATCATATATCTGGAATTTTTCGGCCGAAAATTTCTGTAAGTAATATGCAGTATTGTTTTTTTCAGTTATAAATGACTAACTTCACAAATGATCTGTCTTCACATCAGTGCTCAGATAATATACTGCACAGAGGAGTATGTACAGCATTGGATTGGCCCACCAGAGTACCAGAGGATCCTGATATGATAGTGGGGCCCAAAGGCCCAGGAAAATCTTTTTTTTTTCGGAACTGCCTTTGGAGCCCCACTAGGGTCTATTTCTTTGAGACAAAATCTAGTAGACTTGATATATGGGATTTAGGCCAAAATAATAACAAGGAACCTCATCTGTCTGTGTATCTATTCCATATTTATCCCTCTTTCTGTCTATCTGTCTTATATCTATCTATCTATATCGGTCATGATCATGTTCACACGACAGAGCATAGATTCTTTTTTCTCACAGGACTGGGTTCTTGGTCACCTCTGATACCAAGGCCCTTCTCTCCCAATTACTTACTTTGGTTGGCTCTAGGAAGAGTCCTAGTGGTTTCCAAACTTCTTCCATTTAACAATTATGGAGGCCATTGTACTCTTGGGAACGTTCTGTGCAGCAGATTTTTTGTACCCTTCTCCAGATCTATGCCTCCACACAATCCTTGAGTTTTTCCTCATGGTTTTGTTCCGATATGCAGTGTTAGCTGTGAAATCTTATATAGACAGGGCAGTGTCTTCCCAAATCATTTCCTATCTACTCAATCTACCACAGGTGGACACCAATGTAGAAACACTTCAAATATGATTAAGAGAAATTGGAAGGCCCCAGAGCTAAATTCAAGTGTCATAGCAAAGGGTCTGAATACTTATGTCCATACAAAATTTTAGTTTTTCCTTTTTAATAAATATACAAAAAAAAAATCTAAAACTGATTAGAAAAAAGGATACATGTCACTATCTGGTTTTAACTGGCAGAAAGAGAATTTGGTGGCACAGTCATATTAAATTGTAACACTAATAACATAAAATGTTTACAGTGTTTTTCGCCCAATAAGACGCACCCCCCCCCCCCCCCCAAACTGGGGCGAATACTAATGAGCACTTCCATTATGGAAGAGCTCATAAGTACTGGAGAACCAGGAAGCAGGGAAGGCTCTGTACTCACCGCTTCCTGGTCCTCGGCTGTCGGCTGTGCAGGCTTCGCACAGCGTGAGGGCGCTCTGTGACCTCACCCTGTGCACGCCAGTTCACAGCACAGCCGACAGCAGGATGAAGAGGATTGCACTGGAGGAGAGGAACGGCAGCGTCCAGGAGCAGGAGAGGTAAGTGGTTTATTTTATTTTGTGAGGCTGGAGGCTGCTAAATAATGGCTGGGGACCTGCTGAATAATGGCTGTGGACTGATTATATGACTGGGGGCTGATTATATATATGACTGGGGGCTGATTATATATATGACTGGGGGCTGATTATATGATTGGGGACTGATTACATATGGCTGGGGGCTGATATGAGGCATGGAGGACTATGAGCTGAGGTCTAATTAATATTGGGGGTCTGATTGCTGTTCTGACCTGAGGTGTAAATGAAAAATATTTTTTTCTTATTGTCCTCCTCTAAAACCTAGGTGCGTCTTATGGGGCGAAAACTACGGGAATTTATATTATTATTATTGTGAGTTTGCATGCATAAGACTTTGCATTCTTTAAGGGAAAGTTTCAATAGATGATAAATGGTTCCTGATATACATAGACTCATCTGCCATATGAAGCAAAATGGATACACAGTTGCTGAGCCTATGGCTAAATAATAGGACCAATTTCCCAAACAGGTCAAGAGTTTGAAATGATGTGACTTATTTTCACATCTGATTTTGCTTTGCATAGCCATTAAAATCTTCCTTATGAACTAAGGGGGTTTCCTAGTTTACATAAATATTGCTCATGTGGAAGACAATGTAAACCATATCACATGTAATAGTATATTGTGAAGTGTCCTTGAAAGAAAGGTGAACTGTGGTGTAACCAAGTAGAGACTGAAATACATTGTTCATTGAATGCTTAGAGGACTTGTCACCGCTTCTAACACTTAGAAACTACTTGCTTCCCCCTTGTAATAACAATACTGGAGCATCTATTCTTATACTTCTTCTAGCAGTTACAATAGATTCAGAAAATCTTCAAACCCTTTTAATTCTTTTTTACATTTTGTTATTGTGGCCTTGTGCTAAAATAGGAAGAAAAAATAAATCAAGTTTCCCCAATCAATCTGTACTCAATACTCTATAATGTGAAAGTTAAAACTGAATTTTAGAAATTTTGCAATTTTATCAAAAAGCAAAAGCTTAATGTCGCACGGATATGAATATTCAGATCAGACTCTATGCTATGACACTTGAAATTTAGCTGTGGGAACCTGTGTTTAATTCAGTTGATTTGACATAATCAGGAAAGACACCGCCCTGTCTATATAAGGTCTCACAACTGACAATGCATATCAGAGCACTAAAACAAGCCATGAGGACCAAAGAACTGCTTGTAGAGCTCAGAGACAAAATTGTGTGCAGGCACAGATCTGGAGAAGGGTACAAAAAATTTCTGTTGCACCGAAAGTTCCCGAGAGCACAGTGGGTTTCATAATTCTTAAGTGGAAGACATTTGGAAGAATTCTTCCTAGAGATAGCCGCCCCTCCAAACTAAGTAATCGGGGGGAGAAGAGCGTTGGTAAGAGAGGTGACCAAGAACACAATGGTCACTCTGCCTGAGCTGTAATGATACTGTGTGCAAATGAAAGAAACATCCATAAGGTTAATCATCACTGCACCAAACTGGGCTTTATGACAGAGTGGCCAGAAAGAATGCTTGTACTCAGCCTACCCCAACCTTGGACCACTGCAGGAGGTATCTGCCTGGTTGGTTTTCTGCAGCAAAGTTCAGATCCCTGTACAGGGGTTAAAGGGAGACGCTAGGAAAATGCCCTTAGGTTTAGCCCAAAGTCAAACTGTTTTTTGGCACAGTGGGCCAACACACACTGTTTGTTACAGCCAGACACATATTTTTTCCAGAAACCCAGAGTAGCTTACTAGGCTGTCTCTCTCTCTCTCTCTCTCTCTCTCTCTATTTAAAAAATCTGAGCCCTAGGAGACCAGAGAGTCATATACCAATTTTCAGGGCAATTAGAGCATATTGTATTCAGGTAGAATCAATTTAAACCTGAATAGAATTCTTTGAAAAATTTGCCGACTTGGACACAAAACGAGTTTCAAGAAATTCACTCATCTCTAGTCTAAATACTTATGTACATGCAATATTTTAGATTTTTATTTTCAATAAATTAAAAGATTCAAACATTCAGTTTTTTACATTGTCCTTATTAGGTATTGAGTACAGATTCATGTCGGAAACATGATTTTTTTTATTTTTTTATTTTAGCACAAAGCCGCAACATAACCAAACTTGAAAAAAGTGAAAGGGTCTAAAGACTTTCTGAATGCTTTGTTTGAATGAATTTCTAGCAGTTTGCAATGAAAGTCCAGCTGGGTTTTACCAGTCTGACATTATCCAGTCACAACTGACAGTGGCAGCAAAATGTGTTAATATACAGTTTGTGAGCCCTAATAGATGCCTATATATTAAACTGTCTAGTTATCAGACATTGAAAAGTAATAAAATAAAATAAAAACACTTAAAGGCTATGTACACGGAGGCAATTTTTTATGATTGCATGTTGCTCATTTTTGGCTAAAAATATTTTTTTCAGTTGGCCTTTATTAAAAATATTGAGCTATTCTGTCACAAAGCGTTAACTATTTTTCTAGCTGTGTGACTAGTACTTTCACTTTGTGCCGGTCATCTAATAAACCTTATCTCTAAACTGCTGAGAGATCATAAACACTTATTTAACCCACATTCTTATCAGTAAGATAAGAACTGAGCTATAATGAGTGTTTATAATGTCAGAAATCAGAGATAAGGAGTCCGTCTGCTCCTGGTCTGACGGAAAAGAGAAAATCCAAAGAGTGCTACTCAGCTCTGTACAGAAAAAAGGATGCTATATTTTTAATAAAGACCAATTAAAAATATATATATTTTAAGCTCAAAATAAGTACAATATAATAATAATTTAAAAAAATGCCCCCAAAAGTGTACATAGCCTTTAAACACTTTAAGCATAATTCCACTTTTAACAATATTTAATAATTTAAAGAAACAAATATTGTGTTTTTCTTTATATCTTCTTGACATTCATGTCTGCCATACATGAAATGCTCTATTTCCAGTGCAGAATTTTTCCCTGGTGATGATCCTGATTAACAAAATAATTACAGTATACTCGGCGCTCCTCACTGTAACCCAAATGTTCACTTTTTCCTGTATTTCCTGATACAAACCGTATCATCATAAATGGGTTGTCTGACCCAAAAACATATTTCATTGAGGGCTGGGAAAGTGTGGAAAGGAACATGTCACTACTGAGGTCCGTAAATGGCTGCAGCAATGCATGCAACCCCAGATAGGATGCCACACTTCTGGTCCACAGGGGACCAGAAGGAAATAGGATGGGACTCTGGGGCTAGACCAAAACGATCTTTAAATTTTAGATTTTTCCTCCCCATGTTCCAAAAGCCATAACTTTTTTATTTTTCCGTTCACATAGCTATATGAGGGCTTATTTTTGGTGGGACAGGATGCATTTTTTAACCACTTCAACCCCGCTAGCTGAAACCCCCTTAATGACCAGGCCACTTTTTACACTTCTGCACTACACTACTTTCACCGTTTATCGCTCGGTCATGCAACTTACCACCCAAATGAATTTTACCTCCTTTTCTTCTCACTAATAGAGCTTTCATTTGGTGGTATTTCATTGCTGCTGACATTTTTACTTTTTTTGTTATTAATCAAAATGTAATGATTTTTTTGCAAAAAAAATGAAATTTTTCACTTTCAGCTGTAAAATTTTGCAAAAAAAACGACATCCATATATAAATTTTTCGCTAAATTTATTGTTCTACATGTCTTTGATAAAAATAAATGTTTTGGCAAAAAAAAATGGTTTGGGTAAAAGTTATAGCGTTTACAAACTATGGTACAAAAATGTGAATTTCCGCTTTTTGAAGCAGCTCTGACTTTCTGAGCACCTGTCATGATTCCTGAGGTTCTACAATGCCCAAACAGTAGAAAACCCCCACAAATGACCCCATTTCGGAAAGTAGACACCTAAGGTATTCGCTGATGGGCATAGTGAGTTCATAGAACTTTTTATTTTTTGTCACAAGTTAGCGGAAAATTATGATTTTTTTTTTTCTTACAAAGTCTCATATTCCACTAACTTGCGACAAAAAATAAAAAATTCTAGGAACTCGTCATGCCCCTCACGGAATACCTTGGGGTGTCTTCTTTGCAAAATGGGGTCACTTGTGGCGTAGTTATACTGCCCTGGCAATTTAGGGGCCCAAATGTGTGAGAAGTAGTTTGCAATCAAAATCTGTAAAAAATGACCGGTGAAATCCGAAAGGTACACTTTGGAATGTGGGTCCCTTTGCCCACCTAGGCTGCAAAAAAGTGTCACACATCTGGTATTGCCGTACTCAGGAGAAGTTGGGGAATGTGTTTTGGGGTGTCATTTTACATATACCCATGCTGGGTGAGAGAAATATCTTGGCAAAAGACAACTTTTACAATTTTTTTATACAAAGTTGGCATTTGACCAAGATATTTTTCTCACTCAGCATGGGTATATGTAAAATGACACCCCAAAACACATTCCCCAACTTCTCCTGAGTACGGCGATACCAGATGTGTGACACTTTTTTGCAGCCAAGGTGGGCAAAGGGGCACATATTCCAAAGTGCACCTTTCGGATTTCACAGGCCATTTTTTACACATTTTGATTGCAAAGTTCTTCTCACACATTTGGGCCCCTAAATTGCCAGGGCAGTATAACTACCCCACAAGTGACCCCATTTTGGAAAGAAGACACCCCAAGGTATTCTGTGAGGGGCACGGCGAGTTCCTAGAATCTTTTATTTTTTTGTCACAAGTTAGCGGAAAATGATGATTTTTTATTTATTTATTTTTTTCTTACAAAGTCTCATATTCCACTAACTTGCGACAAAAAATAAAAAATTCTAGGAACTCGCCATGCCCCTCACGGAATACCTTGGGGTGTCTTCTTTCCAAAATGGGGTCACTTGTGGCGTAGTTATACTGCCCTGGCAATTTAGGGGCCCATATGTGTGAGAAGTAGTTTGCAATCAAAATCTGTAAAAAATGACCGGTGAAATCCGAAAGGTGCACTTTGGAATGTGGGTCCCTTTGCCCACCTTGGCTGCAAAAAAGTGTCACACATCTGGTATCGCCGTACTCAGGAGAAGTTGGGGAATGTGTTTTGGGGTGTCATTTTACATATACCCATGCTGGGTGAGAGAAATATCTTGGCAAAAGACAACTTTTCCAATTTTTTTTATACAAAGTTGGCATTTGACCAAGATATTTCTCTCACCCATCATGGGTATATGTAAAATGACACCCCAAAACACATTCCCCAACTTCTCCTGAGTACGGCGATACCAGATGTGTGACACTTTTTTGCAGCCAAGGTGGGCAAAGGGGCACATATTCCAAAGTGCACCTTTCGGATTTCGCAGGCCATTTTTTACACATTTTGATTGCAAAGTACTTCTCACACATTTGGGCCCCTAAATTGCCAGGGGAGTATAACTACGCCACAAGTGACCCCATTTTGGATAGAAGACACCCCAAGGTATTCCGTGAGGGGCACGGCGAGTTCCTAGAATCTTTTATTTTTTGTCACAAGTTAGCGGAAAATGATGATTTTTTATTTTTTTTATTTTTTCCTTACAAAGTCTCATATTCCACTAACTTGGAATCTTTCATGGACTCAATATGCCCCTCAGCAAATACCTTGGGGTGTCTTCTTTCCAAAATGGGGTCAGTTGTAGGGTGTTTGTACTGCCCTGGCATTTGCATTGTATGTATCTGCACTTGCTTGCGGATGCAATGCATTTTTCACGCAGCCCCATTCACTTCTATAGGGCCAAGGCTGCGTGAAAAACGCAGAATATAGAACATGCTACATTTTTCCCGCAACGCAGAACTAATGCTTAAAAAAAACCATTGAAATGAATAGGTCAGGATTCAGTGCGGGTGCGATGCGTCACACATTGAACCCGCACGGAAAACTCGCTCGTGTGAAAGAGGCCTTAAGGTGAATAGGATTTTTACTCCCTCCATTCTGCACTATGCCTCATGCATAGCTCAGCATAGAGAATGCAATGGCAGGCCTGGATCGCTTCAGAAGCGTCCAGACTGCCACGACAACCGATAGGAGCCCGGCAATTTCACTGCGGAGGCTCCGATCAGAAGGCAGAGGGAGCCACATCCCTCTGCCTTCGCTCACAAGTGCTACGATCAGCATTGATCGCGGTACCCAAGGGGTTAAATGACTGAGGCGGCACGATCGCCGCTCGCTGTCAGTGCGGCTGGGTGCCAACTGTATGATACACACGGTCCGTATGGAGCAGGGGCACTGCAGAGGCCCGCTCCATACACCCGCAGGCTCATAACGCTGTGTATATATATGGCATTATGGGTTAAGGGGTTAATAAAAAAAAATTTGGGCAGGTTTGGTAAAACAACTGGATCAGCTGATCACCAAGGTAGCTGTTTTCAGACGACCTTAGAAGGATACATTTACACAGCACATACACAATTTGCTGTTTTATAGTACCTGCAAAGTGGATGACATTTTAAGATCTCTCATCCACACTCTGTGAAAAGAATCGGCAGCATAAATTGATTTGCAGTGTGGATTTTAAATCTGCAGCATGGCAATTTATGCTGTGGATTTGCTCTGCGGATTACACCCTTTTCAATACAGAGGATAAAATCCACATCAAAATTTGCAACAAATCCAAAGACAACACCTGTAATATAGGTAAGTGTAGCTTTACAGGTTGAGGGCAGCATAGTGTAGCTGACAGGTTTTAAATATATTTTTCTTTTTTTTGGGAGTATTGGATTGTGGTGATTAATATCTCCTTGGTGGCCCTATTTCAACTTTTCACTGTGTATCCAATTACCCCTTAATTCCACAGTTTTGTTCCCTGTACTGCCTACTTTTACCTGTGCTTAAAATCAGGTTGCTATGCAGGGTCCGTCTATGTCAGGGTTTCTCAACTCCGGTCCTCGGGACCCAACTACCAGTCATGTTTTCAGGATTTCCTTAGTATTGAGCAGGTGATATAATTAGTGTCAATGCATCAGGACTTACCACAGGTATTCATTCTGTGGGATATTCTCAAATCCAGACTGGTAGGTTGGTCCCGAGGACCGGAGTTGAGAAACCCTGGTCTATGTGTTGAAGGACGGAGGACGCAGAAGCACTCAGCGTGCAAGGTCAGATTATTGACAGCCAGGGACTGTAAGTAAATTATTAAAGCCAGGTCCTCCCCAGCAGCTGATAACAGTGCCTGGGCTGTGTGCACTTCTCCCTGTCCCTGCGCTTGGCAGACGCTCCCTCACTCAGCAGAGCTGGAGAAAGCAGAGTCGAAGCAGCGCAGACCAGGGAAGGGAGATCTGCCGTCTGCTCAGTGTATAAATGAAAGCAACATGTGGTAAGAGGACCCCTCTGTGCTGCAGGAGATTAACCCTTTAAGGGGGAGGGCTCTGGTTACTGACACTTTTGGGGGGCTATTGTTACTGGCTAGTGAGGGCAGACGGGATTAGCCTCAGGGGGAGGGCAGTGGCGGCCATCTTAACTGAATAGTGAGATTGCAGTTTTATGCAGACTGGTTGCTAAGGGCTGAATCTTATTAACTATGGGGTAAGTCAGTCTAATAGTAACTGATTCTGGAATATCATGTTATTAGTAACTACATATATGAAAATTGAAATTAGGGTCTAAGTGTGACAGTTATCCTTTAAATGAAGAAGACTTCTAATTGTTTTTCTCTGTTTAGTGGTGGATTAAAGAAATTTCATAGTATGAAGTTTTTAATTTTGAGATTGTGCCTAAATCATATTTAAGCATTTCTGGTGCATCCTTGTGCACGTAGCATATAGCATTCACTTGCTTTTCTATCATAGCTGCATGCAGGATCCCGGATTATTATTTCATAGTATGGGTCTTACCATCCAATGTGTCATACTACTGCATTTAATAGTCATTGTTGTTAAAGGAAATATTAATTATTAATATTTGGGATTAATATTGATAATTAATATTAATAAATAGGAGTAACCAGCTATTGCTGACTCCACCCATTTCCTAACGCTACCTGTTTCTTTAACTTTTCTGACATGCTTACGTGCCTATATTTGACTGCTATGGCGCAGACTGAAGACTCAATATACAGTATTTTAACAAGCAATTTTTATTAAAACAAGTATACAATTCACTGTCAATTATTTCTGATATATATATATATATATATGAAAAGGAAATTCGGCGGCACCAGTACGCTGGCTCAGGTGCTATGTCCAAGGGAATGAGCTTCACCCTTAATATATATCCGGAAATGGGACAGCACTCCAAGACTTGAAAAGAATAAATATCTTTATTCACACATGTGAAGAAATAGCAGCAACGTTTCAGCTCACAACTGAGCCTTTCTCAAGCCATTTCTGGATATATATATATATATATATATATATATATATATATATACAGTACAGACCAAAAGTTTGGACACACCTTCTCATTCAAAGAGTTTTCTTTATTTTCATGACTATGAAAATTGTAGATTCACACTGAAGGCATCAAAACTATGAATTAACACATGTGGAATTATATACATAACAAAAAAGTGTGAAACAACTGAAAATATGTCATATTCTAGGTTCTTCAAAGAAGCCACCTTTTGCTTTGATTTGAAGGCATACTGAACCAGCATGGCTACCACAGCATCTTGCAGCGGCATGCTATTCCATCCGGTTTGCGTTTAGTTGGACCATCATTTATTTTTCAACAGGACAATGACCCCAAACACACCTCCAGGCTGTGTAAGGGCTATTTGACCATGAAGGAGAGTTGATGGGGTGCTGCGCCAGATGACCTGGTCTCCACAGTCACCGGACCTGAACCCAATCGAGATGGTTTGGGGTGAGCTGGACCGCAGAGTGAAGGCAAAAGGGCCAACAAGTGCTAAGCATCTCTGGAAACTCCTTCAAGACTGTTGGAAGACCATTTCAGGTGACTACCTCTTGAAGCTCATCAAGAGAATACCAAGAGTGTGCAAAGCAGTAATCAAAGCAAAAGGTGGCTACTTTGAAGAATCTAGAATATGACATATTTTCAGTTGTTTCACACTTTTTCGTTATGTATATAATTCCACATGTGTTAATTCATAGTTTTGATGCCTTCAGTGTGAATCTACAATTTTCATAGTCATGAAAATAAAGAAAACTTTTTGAATGAGAAGGTGTGTCCAAACTTTGGTCTGTCTTGTGTATATATATATAGTAAAGGCAAAATGGGAGGCAGCACCGATGTAGATTTGAAATGGCCGAGTGCACGCTCTGGGGACTAAAGCTTACCCAATTATAGTATGCAAAAAAGAGCAGCACTACAACGTAGGATACAATAAAATCCAAGAAAATGTATTCACCCATGGTGTAGCGATGTTTCGGCTCTACAATTGAGCCTTTCTCAAACAATAAAAGAGACTCAGTGAACAGAATATATACACCCACATCATTAACAAAGTGTCACATGATCATTTAAATACATAAAACTATTAACCATTTAGTGTATCATGATTACAGGAAAAAAGTGTCTATGTGCCATAAATCAATTGTTACAACTTATCCATAATATACATATATGCACAATTCATCGAATACTGTGTGACAATCCAATTATCATAAAAATTCATGTAAAAAAACAGTGCAAGTGCTTATATGCTTATGTGCATTGGTACATAATAGGTTAAAAACCAAAAAAAGGTGCAAAGTGCTGTTGATTATTATTTGCTGGGGTGAAGTAACCAGCCACATGTGTACAGACTCACTAATATGGTGGAAGCGCGATCCTGTTAGGCAGCAATGGCATCCTTGACGATTCTTATTGCGCCTGTTCCGGATTGCATACGTGTCATCCACGTCATGATGACGATACTGGACTTCAGAGTCTGCGCAGACCTCGCCATACACCATCCAATTTTCTTGGATTTTATTTTATCCTGCATTGGAGTGCTGCTCTTTTTCACATACTATATATACAGTTGCAAGAAAAGTATGTGAACCCTTTGGAATGATATGGATTTCTGCACAAATTGGTTATAAAATGTGATCTGATCTTCATCTAAGTCACAACAATAGACAATCACAGTCTGCTTAAACTAATAACACACAAATATTAAAATGTTACCATGTTTTTATTGAACACACCATGTAAACATTTACAGTGCAGGTGGAAAAAGTATGTGAACCCTTGGATTTAATAACTGGTTAAACCTCCTTTGTCAGCAATAACTTCAACCAAACATTTCCTGTAGTTGAAGATCAGACGTGCACAACGGTCAGGAGTAATTCTTGACCATTTCTCTTTACAGAACTGTTTCAGTTCAGCAATATTCTTGGGATGTCTGGTGTGAATCACAGCATCCCAATCGGGTTGAGGTCAGGACTCTGACTCAGCCACTCCAGAAGGCGTATTTTCTTCTGTTTAAGCCATTCTGTTGTTGATTTACTGCTATGCTTTGGGTCGTTGTCCTGTTGCAACACCCATCTTCTGTTGAGCTTCAGCTGGTGGATAGATGGCCTTAAGTTCTCCTGCAAAATGTCTTGATAAACTTGGGAATTCATTTTTCCTTCGATGATAGCAATCCGTCCAGTCCCTGACGCAGCAAAGCAGCCCCAAACCATGATGCCCCCACCACCATACTTCACAGTTGGGATGAGGTTTTGATGTTGGTGCTCTGTGCCTCTTTTTCTCCACACATAGTGTTGTGTGTTTCTTCCAAAGAACTCAACTTTGGTTTCATCTGTCCACAGAATATTTTGCCAGTACTGAACATCCAGATGCTCTTGTGCAAACTGTAAACGTGCAACAATGGTTTTTTTTGGACAGCAGTGGCTTCCTCTGTGGTATCCTCCCATGAAATCCATTCTTGTTTAGTGTTTTACGTATCGTAGATTCACTAACAGGGATGTTAGCATATGCCAGAGACTTTTGTAAGTCTTTAGCTGACACTAGTATTCTTCTTCACCTCATTGAGAAGTCTGCGCTGTGCTCTTGCAGTCATCTTTACAGGACGGCCACTCCTAGGTAGAGTAGCAGCAGTGCTGAACTTTCTCCATTTATAGACAATTTGTCTTACCATGGACTGATGAACAGCAAGGCTTTTGGAGATACTTTTATAACCCTTTCCAGCTTTATGGAAGTCAACAATTGTTAATCGTAGGTCTTCTGAGAGCTCTTTTGTGCGAGGCATCATTCACATCAGGCAATGCTTCTTGTGAAAAGCAAACCCAGAACTGGTGTGTGTTTTTTATAGGGCAGCTGTAACAAGCACCTCCAATCTCATCTCATTGATTGGACTCCAGTTGGCTGACACCTCACTCCAATTAGCTCTTGGAGATGTCATTAGTCTAGGGGTTCACATACTTTTTCCACCTGCACTGTGAATGTTTACATGGTGTGTTCAATAAAAACATGGTAACATTTAATTCTTTGTGTGATATGAGTTTAAGCAGACTGTGATTGTCTAGTGTTGTGACTCAGATGAAGATCAGATCACATTTTATGACCAATTTGTGCAGAAATCCATATAATTCCAAAGGGTTCACATACTTTTTTTTGCAACTGTGTGTGTGTATATATATATATATATATATATATATATATATATTGTAAGCAAGTACAAGGAATCATCGTGGATGATAGGCATGTGTCACCAAGTGTCCTGGCCTCAGTGGAGTAAGAGCCAGTTTTCATGTGTCAGCAGCAGTTTCTGTTTGACACTTTGCTATTTAGTATGGCTGTAAATAGCTGATCCGGGATGGCTCTTACTGGGAGTAGTCAAAGTGCTAGGTGGGTGACTACTCCCCACCTTCCAGGCTGGGTTTTGTCAGGCCTATAAAAAACAGCTAGCAGTGTCAAGGTGAGGGAAATGATCTCTCTCTGACATTGGAGCTCTGGCAATTTCTGTACCAGGATCTGTGCCTTGTGCCAGGCTGGAGACCTGAATCCGGGAGCACAGCTCTGTTCTGAGCTATGCCTGTCGGGTGTGGATTAACACCCAGGACAAAAGGTGAATGTTTTGTTTTTGAACTATCTGGGTGTGAACTAACACCAAGTTTTTGAGTTATAAACTGGTCTTTGCCTGTATACTGCGTTCGATTGTCCTGACTTCCAGAGCGAGTCCCCACAATTTATATCAATGGCTATATTAATATATATACATATAAACTCACACTAGAACACACATTAACAACACTAGAATAAACCTAACTGCACTAGACAAAATACACAATCACCACTATTTGTCCTCCCCAAAATCTCTAGACACATACACATATAACAGCAGCTCGCTCCCAGCCTATCTCTAAGCTGTCCCTGAAGGGGCACAAAGGGTTAACTTATGGTAAATATGGCATGGAAAGGGTTACTGGGATATTGCAGGGCTATGGCAGGAAAAGGCTTAATATGGCAGGAAAAGGGTGGTATAGGGAATATGGGTTCAAGGGTTCCAGGGGTACTTAGCCAGCCAATGCTCATATTCTGTTTTTGGAGGGGCTTCTCGGCTCAGCTCATGTCCACTCTTCTAGGTGTGAAGTCCTTCTTCTGCTTGTGGTGATGAGCACTCCCCCTCTAGTCCTAAATGCTGGAATATTTATCTATCATAAGTAGGGGGAAGGTGTTTGGCCATGGGGCATAGGTGGGGATATCCCATGCTATAAAAAACTGGTTAAGGACTTCCGGTTCCGGCGCACATATGTAAGGCAGGAGAGAGACAGCGCTCCGTGCCCATTGGCCCTAACATCGGGGACCCTTCATCACATAGTGGCTCAACACCCTTGTTTTTGTTTTTTTTTGCAATACCCTCATAAGTGGGGCACCGTATGGATAAATATCTGGTGCGGTGTGGATCCCCGACATTAAACCAACCGCTCCCCCAAAGAGGAAAAGCAGGCACGAGGCACGATGGCAGCTGCTGCTGAAAAGTCTCACAGACAAACAAGATCCTTGTTGCAGCCTCCACAGCGCCCGTTGATTTCTGTTAATAATGAGGTGGAGGAAGGGGAGACCTTCCAGTCTCAGAGCCAGGATCTGCAGATCCCATGCTGAACCATGGCTTATGAAGTGGCAAAGCTACTAGCTACTAATATCAAGGCTACTCTCGAAGCCACAGTGTCCTTGGCGCTTAAGGAGATACAGAGGGAAGTGGCCCAGCATACGATCCAGATATCTGACCTAGAACAAAGAGTGGGCCTGGTGGAAGACCATTTGGAAAAAGCACAGATCTAGGTACGTGAGGTGCTCCGAAACAACCAAACCCTGAGAGACAAAGTGGAGGACAGAGCAACTTGAGAATAATTGATCTGCCGGAATCCATTCCAATGAGCCAATTGGATCAGATTTGCGTAATTGAAATTCCACAAGCACTGGGACTCCAGGCCGCATCACGACGTGGGGGTTCATCGGCAAGAGGAGGTCGCGGAACCGGAGTCATGAAAGGCAGACCCCAGGGCTCCCATCTTGCTCAAGACGGATAGGAAGACCCTCATGATCCTAAACACACCCGGGACTGAGAATTAGCACAAGACCAATCGGGATACGTGAGAACTGATAATAGACTCAGTTTTCTATTATTATTATTTTTTTTTATCAATATAAGAGCCTGAGTTAGTGGGGACAGAAAATAGTTCAGTCATGTAGTGACTATAGTAACCAATGTATGGGATAGACAAGAACCCATTCCAGCAGGGTGTTGTAAGATAAATAAGAGAGTAGACGGAAAGGGCTTAAAGCGGGGAGGCGTACAGTGGTATAAATATAAATAGTTAGAGTACTTCAAGATGGGGGGTGACAACGACCTTACTGTGCAAAAAAAAGAGAAGTCAGTAGAGACTCTTTCGTTGTTGTTGGATTTGCTTTTAACAGTTATGCATTTCAATTTGGTACCAAAGGGAAGGGTGGGGCAAGGGAAAGTTGGGTTCAGCTCCACGTTGATAAAGCCATGATTCAAAAGGGTTGTCGGGGGTGGGCACTGTCTTGTCTGGGTGTGTCTCCGGTGGCACCACATATAAAAGGAATGTAAAGGGTCTAAGATCTCAGCATAAACGAATAATGGTGTTATGGCATCTAAAAAAACTGAAAGCTGATGTGGCACTGCTGCAGGAGACACACCTAGAGGAACAGGACTTTTGGCGATTACGCAACTGTGGGTGGGCCGGGTATTCGGTCCTTCTTCAATAGGGAGGAAAGCGGGGGTCATAACATTGGTTTGGATATTAGATCTATAGAAGCGGATAACGAAGGGAGAATACTAAAGATTGAAGTGAAAACGGTGGCAGGTCTGATGTCGGTTTATAATGTGTATGCCCCTAACACTTCCCAAAGTTCATTTTATAAAAACAGTCTAAAGTCCTTCAAGACGGTCGAAAGAAGATATTAGTGGCTAGTGACTTTAACACAGTTCATAATAGCCTGGAAGATAGACAGCACCATAGGGTTAAACCCAAGCAGAGGAATAAACTGTGTCACACACTTACATCATTTCTTGAAACAACAGGGTTAAAAGACACTTGGAGATTTTTTCACCCCACAGATAGGGAATATACACATTACTCCCATGCTCAACTCTCGTGGTCAAGAATAGATTACCAACTAACATCTCCCAACTTACTATCGAGAGTAATGCAGACAGAGATAGCAGATCTACTAATATCAGACCACTCCCCAGTGATGGTAGCCATAGCAGATTATTCCCCAAAAGGGACCGACTATATCTGGTGCGTTCCAGGGTATCTAGCCACTGAGGAGGAATTTCTCAAGTACCTGAAAGGGTGGTGGTGGGAATTTACACAATTTAACCCAGATCATGAGCAAAATCCCGAGCTGCATTGGGAGACTGTGAAAGCAGTTCTGAGAGGTCGCATAATAGAATATATGACAACACGGAAAAAGGAAATAATAAAGATATGAAGTCAGCTAGGGCTAAAGTACAGGAGGAATTTATACAGCCTTTCTAAATGACCCACAGGAATCAAACAAGGTATATTGGGTGTGGGGATTCATTCTGGTAGACAGGACAAGCGGACACAGTATAAAGGCAAAGACCAGTTTGTAACTCAAAAACGTTAGTGTTTTATTCAAATTTATGGCAACAAAACAGTACGACAGTCCATTTGCAGTTTTAGTGTTTGTTCACACCTAGACAGTTCATACAGCAAAAGATTCACCTGTTATCCTAGATGTTAGTTCACACCCGATCTGCATTGCTTAGGACAGAGCAGACCTCCCAAACTCAGGCCTCCAGCCTAGCACACAGCTCAGATCCCAATCCAGCGCTTGCCAGAGAGAGAGGTAATTACCACCAGCTGACATTGCTGGCTGGGTGTTTTATATAGGACAGTCAAGACCTGGCCTGGAACGCGGGGAGTAGTCACCCACCCAGCACTTTGACTTCTCCCAGTAAAAGCCGTCCCAGATCAGCTATTACAGCTGTACTAAATAGCAAGGTGTCAAACAGCAACTGCTGCAGACACATGAAAACTGGCTCTTACTCCACCGAGGCCATGAACCTCGGTGACACATACCTTCCGTCAACGACGTTCCCTTGCGCCTTCCTACATGGGTTACAGCTAAGCATCATTTTGATTACTATGCCGAATGTCTTAAAAGGATCTATGCGGACCAAAGGTCAGCAGATCTATTTAAAAATGGCAACAAGGCGGGGAAAATTCTAGCCAACTTGGTGCGACCTCGGCACAAACAGATGAAGCCGTACTCCCTAAAAGATGATACAGGAGATTTACATAATGACCCGAGTTGTGGAAATATTCAGGACACATTTCCAATCCTTATATGCCCAAGACTCTTATGATGGGGTTAGAGCAAAGGAATTGCTGGATAAAATAAAGATACCGCGTATAGCAGAAGACTCCTTGGCTATACTAAATGCACCGATAACCTTGGAAGAACTAAAAGCCACAATCAAAACCCTCCACAATGGAAAGTAGCTGGGCCCAGATGGGTATTTCACAGAGTTTTCTAAGGGCATGGGAGAGGAAATAGCACCCACATTGACAGCTTTGTTAAATTTCATCATGAAAGGAGAGAGCAGCTTGCCCTCGGGAAAGGTAGCTTACATTAAAGTACTCCCGAAACAAGAAAAGGATCTAACTCACCCTGGTTCATATAGACCAATATCACTTATCAGCCAAGATCAAAAGTTACTGTCCAAACTTCTGGCTAACAGGTTAGCCCTTTATTTATCAGATCTTATAGGAGGTCATCAAGTAGGCTTTGTAAAAGGACGCTCCGCAGTAACTAATATAAGGAAAGTTCTGACAGCATTAGATGGTCAAAAGGGGTAGATAAGAAATATAACCCGCCACTCCTGGCGATAGACGCCAAAAAGACGTTTGACAATGTCAGCTGGAAATGGCTGGGAGCAGTTTTAGATAATATGGGTATAGTGGGATCTTTCCGAACTTATCTGGGAGTTTTATATAAAAAAAAAAAAACAAGCAAGAGTTAACTAGCCAGGTTTCCTGTCAGGAACAATAGAACTGAGAAACGAGACAGGGGTGCCTATTATCCCCCCTATTGTTCAATATAGTCCTTGAACCTTTGGCTCAAATGATGCTACAATCTAATGTATATGAGGGGATTGGGGTGGGTAGGAAAGAAATAAAACTCACATGTTTTGCAGATTACCTCCTCATATTTTTGACGATTCCAGACCTACATTTGAAACCGATATTAGATACCTTGATCCATTATGGGTCAGTAACTGGTTATAAAATAAATGTAAGCAAAAGCCAACTGCTATTTTTACAAGGACACAGGCTTCAATCTCCTTGCACTACAAAGTGGAAGTAGCCCACGACCACATAACATATTTAGGGATTAAAATAGGACGAAGCCCTTCATCTCTGTATAAACTGAACTACCCCCAATAGTCCAGAAAATAGAGCGTGAATTGGAAACATGGATGAGCCTACCATTATCATGGTGTGGAAGAGCTCACCATATAAAGATGGTCAGCTTCTCCAGACTATTATACCCATGCAGACGAACCCGTTATTACTAGTATACGTCATGTGGATAAATTAAGGATACAGTCAGCATTCACCTCTTTTTTTTTTTAAATGAAAATAGAAAAGGCCCGTATAGCATATTCGAAACTCAGCATGCTGAAATGAGAAGGGGGTCTTCAACTACCCAATATTAGGAACTATAATCTAGCGGCCCTGTTTAGGCATGCAAGGGACTGGATATGGGGTACATCCTATTTCTCAGCTGAAGCTCTAGAAAGGGAGATGGTTTACCCATGGGAATTTCCTACAATGTTACACACTAGATTTGGGGACATCCCGGGGAATATCAAAAACTCAATTCTTTTTGGGGACACAGTTATGGCTTGGAAGGCAATTAGAAAACTATACAAATTACCTATTTACTTATCCCCAAAACTGCCACTATGGTCTTTGCCGGCTTTTCCTCAAAGCCAACAGAATAAAAGGTACAGGTTTTGGAGAGAAAAAGGAATTAAAACATTACAAGATATACTGACCACAACAGGACACCAGATTTTGTCCTGGGAAGACTTCCAGGATAAATATCATTTGGCACCATCACATTATCACCCATTTCAACAAATAAAATCATTTTGCAACTCCCAGTCGGTAAAGCTGGAAGACCATGATAGACTGATATGGATTGCGGCTCTGTTGGGCACCGATAACAGTATTGCTGCGCTCTCAGGGTTATATAGAAAGAGCCAAAATATAAAATCCATAAGTCTAGTTAAAGGCGCTTTCGACATATGGGAAAGGGATCTGGGGGATAGGGACCTATCACAAAAAATGAGGGATGGCCTGCATCTGATAAGACAAACAGTCACTAGCAAACAATGGCGAGAGACACAACTAAGGAAAATGCACAAGGCGACTTATGCTTTCGACCTTAATAAGGAAGCACCAGCATACTATATCAGACAGTGTCCCAAATGTCATTTGGACACGAGGATGGGTCTTCTGCATGGGATAAAGAAATAGGGAATATGAAACAGTTATTATATATAGAGAGATTAAATACCAAGAGCGATAAAGAAAAAGCCCCAGACAGATATAAAAAAATTTTTTTGAAAGTTTATTGAAATTTCATTGACAGGTGTGGAAATTAAGGAATTGATGTTCCCCTTTATACAAACACGTGGAGCCCCAAATGAGAGGAATGCTGGGTAAACTAAACCTATAGGAAGATATGACAATAGAGATGTCATAAATTGTCAAAATAAGATATATGGTAGTCAACGTGGAGCTGCGTTGTTCGTTTTGCTAGGGTTAAGTGGGGGAAGAAAGTTGGGGGAGGTTTGGGTGATGGGGGAATGAAAAACTGATCTGGAGACTGAGATGATCATATGGCAATGTTATGGCTGATGTGGTTGTAATGACATTCTGTATTTGTACTGTATTTTCCTCTGGATCATAATAAAAAGAATATAAAAGAAAAACAGGTTTAGCATGTCACCAACAGATTGTTTAGGGCCTGCACAAAAGAGGTCTAGATACTGAACAGCTGTTAACCTTAACAATGCAAGCCATGGCCGACAGGCTATCAACACCAGTGTTTCTGGAAACATGGGCCTGTATCAACCAGTCGGATGAAGAGTTGATAAGAGTTGATAGGGAATTTACTACACTTCCCTCTACAATTGTACAGCTTTATAAAGCTAGTATTGCTAGGCAGTCCATGAGTCATGCTACTGAAGGCAATTTCCTCATTTTTCTATCTCATGTACAGCTATTTATCCTTCCTGTAGGTTGTAGATTAACACATTTCAAAGCAGAAGTGGTTAAATATATTTTTCATTTTAACTTGCTGCTCAAAAGCTCATTGTCACTAAGTACTGATAAAGGCTGAATGTCCAGAACAGTTCGAATTTATGTATTAGACTTTTGCCTTTTGAAATATTACTTTTTGATGAAAGTGCAGTGGAACATAAACCTGCTGGGATGAACAGGCAACAGCGATTTTGAGATTGTGCACTACTGGTCGGTTGTTGAATTAGTTTTCTTCTAGTAACAAAAAGGGATGAGCTCTTAACAAGCTCTGCCTCTAATGCCACCAGATGTAAGGCATCTATCCTATAAGTCAGTGTTCTGCTCTTTAAATAAGCCTTGAGACATGACTTGGATATTAAATAAGCCAGCACCTCATCTGCAGACAGCTGTTTCAGGGTGATTGCCCCTCATCAGTGCAGAGCAGAGAGAACTGGCTTAATTGGGTGAGAGGCCTGTCAGGATTTGGGGGGTACTATCTCTCCTTGGGGAGAGAGCTCATGACGATTTTCTTCTAATACAAACAGACAAATGTATGAGCCACAAATAGTACATGGTTTGACAGCAGTTCAACAGAAATAGAGATGAGCACTGCACCCTAATGGTCATCTAAGCTATTGCGTCTTGTTTTACGTACAAGAAAGGGAAATACCACTAAAAATGCAAAACTCTGTTCTGAACTCCACAGAAGTCTCCTATATCTTCAAACATTTACCTATTGGAGTATACTAAGTGCCTTGTGACATCCAACCAGTGGAAAATTACTTGGAAAAGTGTGTTAGCCTAAAACAGTCTCAGACTGAAGACAACTTGCATATTGCTGATTTAGTCTCTTTATTACATGGTAAAAGTGATACTACAAGAAAATTTATTATACATACAAACAATAGAGCTGAGAAATGGGGGTCATTCCAGATAAAAGTGGTACAATACCGACTATAAATGAGTTAATGGAAGCTCTTAGCCTGAATATTGTAGGCTTAAGCAAGTCCAAAGAGAGGCAGTATATTTAGTGTTAGGAACCCATCTGCGGAAACCACCTTGACGCCTGGTAGATGGGCCGACACATGATTGAGCAAATATGTTCGCTAAGAGCTTCCATTAACTCATTTATAGTTGGTATTGTACCACTTTTATCTGGAATGACCCCCATTTCCCAGCTCTATTGTTTGTATGTATAATGGTGTGCAGCCATCTTGTTTATTTGTAAGTATGGTAAAAGTGACATTCACTAATGATTTTTTTAGGTTATTATGAGAAAGTGATGTGGAACGGAAAAATTGCTATTTACCAAGGGCAAAATGTGATGGTAAATTGAGGAAGGAGCAAGTTTGTGCCAGAAAATAAAATTATCGAAGAATACTGAAAAAAAAAGTATGAAAAGTTTAAAAACTTGGACTGCCCGACAGTCCCCCTTCATTAGATGTCAGGGATCAAGCAAGATTTATTTCAAGTTTCCCAACTATTTGTCCCACTCCCCACTGAAATGAGCATGCACCCACAGTGTGCATGTTTATGATGAGACTGGGAGAAATACAGTAGTTGTCAGCTGCATGTTCAACCAACAACTATCTCTTCTGTATGGTCAACTTCAAGACAGACTTATGCCTGTACAAGAGAGCAAATGCTATTTCTGGGCCCGTCATCCATGTTTTATGTCAAGACGAAATGTACCGTCATTTTCACAGTAATAAAAAAGCTGCAGAAATCTGTAACATACATGTGCATGAGATTTTTACAAACACAATTCATATGTATAGGACAGGATTCTTCAGCCATAATTTCTGCAACACATTTTCCAGATGTGAACGTACCGGTACGTTTCTTACAATAAGTGGATTTAGATCCTTAAAGGAGTATTCTCATCTTAGGCAATGAGGGCATATCGCTAGGCTATGCCCCCATTGTCTGATAGGTGCGTGTCCCACCTCTGGGACCCGCAGCTATATCGGGAACGTCCACCACTATATGTGGTCCGTCCACCACCAGGCAGTAATCCCTGCCTCTCCCATAGAAGTGAATGGGAGCATGCTGCGCATGCACGGCCCATGCTCACATTCATTTCTATGGGGCAGACGCTCAGCGGCCCCTTTGAAATGAATGTAGGGCGGCTGCGCATGTGCAGTGCGCTTTCCTTCACTTTTGGGGCTCCGTTCTCGATGTAGGTGTGAGTCCCAGCGGTGGGACCTGCACCTATCAGGCAATGAGGGCGTATCCTAGCGATATGCCCCCATTGTCTGAGATGAGAAAAACCCTTTAAGAAATGTTTACCATTTTGCTGACCCATACACATTAGTGTTCCATCAGCCAAACCCGCCAAGAATGGTGGGTTCACCTGACAGTCTGAGGTGCTTGTAAGGCAATTCTGACACCCTAACCCGTGAAATCGGGGGAGAGAAGGATCGGGCGAAGTGAATATTTTTGCTTGACCCTTTTGTCCTTCAGGGAGATTGCCACCAGAAGTCTCTGGCAGTGGCTTTCTTCTATTTCCCGATTAAAAACACAAAGCCAAATGTGTATGTGTAAGTAGGAGCCAGGATAGGGTTGGGAGATAGCTGTCAGCCACATAATCCTGTGCCCAACAGCTATTAAATGTGTATGGCTGCCCTAAGGCTGGCCTGGAGGTTAGATTAATGTACTTATATGTAAATATATATTTTTTCTGAAAAAGAGCATATCTCAATCCTCAAGTCTAAGATCTCATCAGAAAGATTAAAATGCAGAAGATAGGTTAGAGTAAAAATAAATAAATCTTGTACAACTCTCATCTTTAGATGCGCCCCAGGGAAACAATTATAAAATTAGCATATATTTGCTGAAACGGGCTATTGATTAGGTTGTTGTATGTTTTCTCTTGTGTCTTCTTATACTAAGGCAACAAAAGAAGCAAACCAATAAACCCAAAGAAAGATGGGAGACGCACATATAAAATATATGTTATTTATTAAGACATGATCAAATAACAGAAAATATATAAGACATAAGGCACAAGGGTAAAGGAGGGGGGAGACCTCATGTAAAGAGGTCATGTACAACCTCCCTCACAAAGACCCAGCTGACAGGGAAAAGGAGGTCACAGCCCCGGGTATAAACCAGCATAAATGTGTGAGAACTGTAGGTTCACTCAATGTAACATATAATAATATGTATGCTGCATGCCACAGAAAGATGAGCAAATAAAATCGCACATGGCAGACTAGATCCACCCAGGAAAACTGGGATGGCCAGCATAAAATATGCAAGTAGCCACTAAGCTGTAAATACAGACAGGGCGAGTGTGCCAAGTGCAGACCATATAAAGAACATGACAAACTAACTGAGCATGACACCGAAACATACAGTACAGACCAAAAGTTTGGACACACCTTCTCATTCAAAGAGTTTTCTTTATTTTCATGACTATGAAAATTGTAGATTCACACTGAAGGCATCAAAACTATGAATTAACACATGTGGAATTATATACATAACAAAAAAGTGTGAAACAACTGAAAAAATGTCATATTCTAGGTTCTTCAAAGTAGCCACCTTTTGCTTTGATTACTGCTTTGCACAGTCTTGGCATTCTCTTGATGAGCTTCAAGAGGTAGTCACCTGAAATGGTCTTCCAACAGTCTTGAAGGAGTTCTCAGAGATGCTTAGCACTTGTTGGCCCTTTTGCCTTCACTCTGCGGTCCAGCTCACCCCAAACCATCTCGATTGGGTACAGGTCCGGTGACTGTGGAGGCCAGGTCATATGGCGCAGCACCCCATCACTCTCCTTCATGGTCAAATAGCCCTTACACAGCCTGGAGGTGTGTTTGGGGTCATTGTCCTGTTGAAAAAAAAATGATGGTCCAACTAAACGCAAACCGGATGAAATAGCATGCCGCTGCTAGATGCTGTGGTAGCCATGCTAGTTCAGTATGCCTTCAATTTTGAATAAATCCCCAACAGTGTCACCAGCAAAGCAGCCCCACACCATCACACCTCCTCCTTCATGCTTCACGGTGGGAACCAGGCATGTAGAGTCCATCCGTTCACCTTTTCTGCGTCGCACAAAGACACGGTGGTTGGAACCAAAGATCTTAAATTTGGACTCATCAGACCAAAGCACAGATTTCCACTGGTCTAATGTCCATTCCTTGTGTTCTTTAGCCCAAACAAGTCTCTTCTGCTTGTTGCCTGTCCTTAGCAGTGGTTTCCTAGCAGATATTCTACCATGAAGGCCTCATTCACACAGTCTCCTCTTAACAGTTGTTCTGGAGATGTGTCTGCTGCTAGAACTCTGTGTGGCATTGACCTGGTCTCTAATCTGAGCTGCTGTTAACCTGCGATTTCTGAGGCTGGTGACTCGGATGAACTTATCCTCCGCAGTAGAGGTGACTCTTGGTCTTCCTTTCCTGGGGCGGTCCGCATGTGAGCCAGTTTCTTTGTAGCGCTTGATGGTTTTTGTGACTGCACTTGGGGACACTTTCAAAGTTTTCCCAATTTTTCGGACTGGCTGACCTTCATTTCTTAAAGTAATGATGGCCACTCGTTTTTCTTTACTTAGCTGCTTTTTTATGCCATAATGCAAATTCTAACAGTCTATTCAGTAGGACTATCAGCTGTGTATCCACCTGACTTCTCCACAACGCAACTGATGGTCCCAACCCCATTTATAAGGCAAGAAAGCCCACTTATTAAACCTGACAGGGCACACCTGTGAAGTGAAAACCATTTCAGGTGACTACCTCTTGAAGCTCATCCAGAGAATGCCAAGAGTGTGCAAAGCAGTAATCAAAGCAAAAGGTAGCTACTTTGAAGAACCTAGAATATGACATATTTTCAGTTGTTTCACACTTTTTTGTTATGTATATAATTCCACATGTGTTAATTCATAGTTTTGATGCCTTCAGTGTGAATCTACAATTTTTATAGTCATGAAAATAAAGAAAACTCTTTGAATGAGAAGGTGTGTCCAAACTTTTGGTCTGTACTGTATATTACCCATGATATGCTGGACCCGGAGCACGCGACCAAAAGCTGCACCTCGACGTACGTTTCACCTGGAGAGGCTCCGTCAGGAGGTAAAGTAACAAACTGAGTTCGTCATTAAATGGTGTGGTCCACAGCTGGCAGCTGATTAGCGCATACGCCCAAGTGTTGCATGGCATGACATCATAGAGACGCACCACCCAGCGCAGAGCCGGGCAAGACACGCCCACCGCGTCATATGACTAGACCAGGAGGAGGGAGGGAGCCACATCTAACATCACGCAGCCACACACCCCTGCCCCGGGTCCTATCACATGACACGCGGGCGCACGTCAGCCGGCCCACAGACAGCCAGGTATCGGAGCGCCGCCCGAACAGCGCACCAGAGCGATGCGTATATGCCAGGTGGAGACAATATATGGAGGGCACAGAGAGACTCAATGGTACAGCATATCAGGGTAATATATAGAAAGCAAAATAATGCCACCTCTATCCTTCACCATTGGGAATATATACACAACCCTATAAATATGCCCTTTTGTTAAATATAGCATAGAAAGCAATACAATATAATATTATAATGTAACTACTCATGCTGTAGAGGCATATTAGCAGATAGATGGACCCATGCGGTGATCCCATACTGAACATAAATCATGATGATTGCAGTAACCTATACCGTGAGTGGAATAATGGCCCTAAACCAGAAAATTAATGATTATAAGCAAACTTACAACAGTGAATGTAAGATATGATATAATGATAATAATATATAGTTAAGTGAATACAATAATAGTAAGAAATAAATATATATCACTCTAACTACTAAAAATAGGGGTATGGATGCTGACGCATCAAAGGGAAGATCCTATCCCCCCCATATCCCTATTGTGTGAATTCATGTGGTAAAAACATAGTGCTAATACAATATTTCATATACACACATATGTGCAAAAAAATGATAATAATTACTTATAAATGTAATAATAATTCATATAAGTGAAAAGGTATAATGATCATAAATATTATGAACCCATATAAAGTGCAAAGTGCAATAGGCCCTGAGCAGAATAGCCACATATGTAATATATGTTTTGGTGTTATGCTCAGTTAGTTTGTCATGTTCTTTATACGGTCTGCACTTGGCACACTCGCCCTGTCTGTATTTACAGCTTAGTGGCTACTTGCATATTTTATGCAGCCATCCCAGTTTTTCTGGGTGGGCTAGTCTGCCATGTTTATTTGCTCATCTTTCTGTGGCATGCAGCATACATATTATTATATGTTACATTGAGTGAACCTACAGTTCTCACATATTTATGCTGGTTTATACCCGGGGCTGTGACCTCCTTTTCCCTGTCAGCTGGGTTTTTGTGAGGGAGGTTGTACATGACCTCTTTACATGAGGTCTCCCCCCTCCTTTACCCTTCTGCCTTATGTCTTAAGTATTTTTTGTTATTTGATCATGTCTTAATAAATTACATATATTTTATATGTGCGTCTCCCATCTTTCTTTGGGGTTATTGGTTTGCTTCTTTTGTTAGCTCAGTATATTATACTAGACCCCAGTGTTCTTATACTAAGGCCCATCCCACCTACCCACTCCCTATTCCTCTTATTCCGGCTCTTGCACTAATTTGTTTGCAAATTCCAAGCAAATGATATTGCTCATAATGTAATATCCCTATACTAGATTTACCTAAAATATTACAAATCTTTTCGTGTATTTTGTGTATTTTAGTGTGTTTTGTGCATTGTAATTTCTTCTGGTGACTTATTTTGAGGTTATTAGTCATGAAATGATTGAATAATGGGTGGAAGTGATCATAATACTTTCATGTCATTCATTTTGTGCAGCTACCACCACTTTTACCATTGGTTCCGGAAGTCCAGAAGCCACTAAATCAACAGAACTGGTACCATGGGGCCATTCCACGATCTGAGGTCCTAGGATTGTTAACAAACAATGGGGATTTCCTTGTTCGTGAAAGCCAAGGGAAGCAAGAATATGTGCTGTCTGTACTGTGGGACGGACAGCCGAGACATTTCATCATTCAGTGTATTGATGTAAGTCTCTAGTTTTACGCAACATGTGGTTATACACTGTCGGACACGTCATTTCATAATTTCAGTGATTTCCCAAGGTTTTTTTGGCCTTTTTACTTGAAGTCTATAGTTCATATGTAGAGTTACCAGAGTATCTTGGTCAATGTCTACTTAAAGTGGACTGAAAAAAAATAGCCCTTGGCCAAAGTTATGGTTCTCAAAGCACCAACAACATTGACATATGTAATTGGAAACCTGCCATAAATATATTTTTTGCTTATTAATCATTCAGTAAATTGCCTACTGTTTGTACAATGAAGTTTAATAGAAAACTGTCACCTCGGATACGCAGTTTAAACTGCCCACAGTACCTTTTTCATGTGCTTATGAAGCTCTGGAAGTAGTTTTTGTTACGGTTTTCTAATCAGTAAATGCACCAAAAATCCACCTTTAAAGAGGACCTTTCACTGGTCCTGACTAGAGATGAGCGAATTTCATATTTTGAAATTTGTTCACGCTTTGTTTGTTGGTAAAAGTAGAATTGCATTATGGATTTCGTTACCACGGACCATAACGCAATTCTATGACCGAATTCATAACAGAATGCCTTTAGAAATCTATGGGCTGCAAAACGGATCCTTCCCGTTTCCATTATGCAGGGGAGTCCTCTCCATTTCAGTTATGCAGGGGAGTCCTCTACTGCATAACGGAAATGGGACAGATCCGTTATGCAGGCCATAGACTTCTAAAGTCATTCCGTTATGCATTCTGTCATAGAATTGCGTTATAGTCCGTGGTAGCAGAATCCATACCACCAAACGAAGCGTGAAAGAATTTCATAACATTAAATTCGCTCATCTTTAGTCCTGACGTTAGAATATTAGTATTAGTATTTATTTATTTTTTTAAGATCGGCTGCTCTGTTCCCCCTCTTCCCCCTATTCATTTTTGTCGCCCAAGTATGCTAATTAGTAGCATCGGTACAGGGTGGTGGAGACGGCCGTGTTTCTCTAGGGGCGTCTCCTTCTCCCTGGCTGTGAGCTGTCCAATCGCAGCGGAGAGCATCACAGCCAGGGAGAAAAAAAAAAGCTCACCTTCTCCATGGCTATGATGCTCTCCGCTGCGACTGGACAGCTCACAGCCAGGGAGAAGGAGACGCCCCTAGAGAAACCCGGCCGTCTCCACCGCCCTGTATTGATGCTACTAATTAGCATACAGGGCGAAAAAAGTGAATTGGGGGCACAGCGGGTGAACAGAGCAGCCAATCAGAAAAAAATAAATTGCACGGACATCTACTCATCATGCCCTACACTACCAGGTACTAATATTGTACCGTCAGGACCAGTAAAAGGTCCTCTTTATTCTTTGTTCCCCTACATGCAAATGTGTCTTTTCAAGTCAAGGAGGCCAATGTTTTCCTCCTCCGAACCAAGGTCAAGGATTAGTATTATATATTATTACATATTACATATATATGAAATCAAATATTGGCTTTTCTCTTTTTATCTACTCTTAAAAGAACCTGTACAGACTGGAAGGAGAAGCTTTTCCTACTATCCCATTGCTAATAGACAATTTTCTCAAGACTAAGCAAATGATCACCAAGAAGAGCGGTGTTATATTAGGAAGAGCCATTGTAAAGGTAATAAGAAAATATTATTAATAGAGTAAATGCATCTATAAATCTGCAAATGGAAATGTCACCTTTCTTTGGCACGTTGTAAAGTTAGCATGAATGGCAATGTGATGGGCCATACCTCATTCAGTTTGGTAATGTTCTAGTACTTATGTAAATGATGGTATCTGCAGATAATTTATTAAGAAACATTCGTCAAAGTGATGAGTGATATTTTGTCATGTGTCAGTTGTAAAGTTAGATTTTTCAGTATATAAATGGGGCTGCTCAACAAGACAACCTAATTGTAAAATTAAAGGGGTTCTGCAGTTTGTCTAAACTGATGATCTATCTTCTGGATAGATCATCAGCATATGATGAGCGGGGGTCCTTCAGCTGTTTGAGAAGTCAGCGACGCTCCAGAAGCGCCACGGCCTCCTTACTGTTTACCGCAGGCCCAGTGACGTCACAACTAGTATCAACTGGCCTGGGAGGGGCTAAGCTCCATTCAAGTGAACAGAGCTTAGCCCCGCCCAGGCCAGTTGATACTAGTCGTGACGTCACTGGGCCTGCAGTAAACAGTGAGAAGGCCGTGGAGCTCCTGGAGCGCCGCTGACTTCTCAAACAGCTGATCGGCGGGGGTCCTGGATGTCGGACCCCCGCTGATCAGATGCTGATGATCTATCCAGAGGATAGATCATCAGTTTAAACAAACTGCAGAACCCCTTTAAGTCCAACTACTGAGCATCCTGGTGATCAGCTGTTATCAGTTTCCATTTTGTTGTAAATTTTAGCCATCCATACACTTATTTATAGTGGCCACCACAGGGAAAAGGTGGTATTAAGGGGACACTTCTGTCAGAAAAGGTGTATTTTTCAAAGAATGTTGCCTATTTTACTTTTTCATTTCGGCGGTGATATGGACCATGGAAAATTGTTATACAAAATATTGCCCTTCTGTAGGAGTCAGCTCAGAAAGATAAAACTCCTATATAGATAGGGATCCCATTGTTTAGGGCTGTGTTACACAGGCCGATTTTTTTTTTACCAAAAATCTCTAATGAGCGCTCACATGAACGCTTGTTAGAGATCATCTTGCAGTCTAATACTGCCGCCGATTGCCCAATGAACGAGCAAACACAGATGACCAAAGAAGAGCATTGTGCTTATAAATGTGTATATAATATTTGACGCTCTAAATGACTCACTCATCCCTCTGGTCGGAAGTGACTCATCTGAAAAAGTCAAGTGAGGATGTTTGCTGTCCTAAAAGTCCAAACAAAGGAGGAAGTTAAAGAGCCAGGACAGGAAATAGAAAACATGTAGTGACCTCAAAATTATATCCTGAAAACTATCCACCCATTATTCTTTTTTGTAACAAACAAGAATGTAAAATAATCACATATTGGCTGTTAAAGAGGTTGTGCAGCCAGGACAGGTCATCAATATCTGATCATTGGGGTCTGACTCCCAGAACCCCCACCAATCAGCTGTTTGAAGAAGAGGTGGAGCTCATATGAGCACAGCTTTGTCTTCAAAATTACAATGCGCATCGTCTCACTTGCAGTGACTGTGCAGTGTAATTACAAGTGCTCGTCCCATTCAAGTGAACGGCGCAAGTACTTGTAATTATACTGCGCCACTAAGACGTCTGAGACAACACTCCTCTTTAAATAGCTGATCGGCAGGGGTGCTGGGATTCAAATCCCCACTGATCAGTTATTGAAGACCTATCCTGAGGATAGTGTCCAAATAACAATGTTACCGCACACCTTATGATTTAAAGGTGCTTGCAAAAAGGTCTCTTCAGCCCAATTCCTCAGGATAGGTCATCAAAATGTATTGGCTGCACAACCCCTTTAATATTGTGATTGAAATATTTTGGTAGTGTCCCTTTAAAGGTTATGGGCACTTTTGTATCACTTGATTATTATTATTATTATTATCACCATCATCATATTGCATGTATTTTGTGTTAAAAAAATAATAATGGTGTTTAATTAAAAAAAATATTGTACATTTGGCTTCTCCAGCTGCCTGCATGAAGCACTTCTGGAATGAATGTCTCTTACGGGGCTCAGATGACAGCGCCTTTCTGACTTCTATTTATAGATCTTATAACTTGATTTATGACCCAATCAAAGGTGAAATTTGATTTGGTCATGAATCAGTTTAGAGGGGACAATGACAGATGGCTATATATACAATATAATAACATAAAAAGTGGATGTTAATGTCACAAGGAGTAACTTCCTTATAAAATTCCTCCAAAAATGTTTGATTTCCTCGTACAGCTCTCAATTTGTTTATGCTATCAATGACAATTCACTAGCAAGTACAAACCGGATTCCAAAAAAGTTGGGACACTAAACAAATTGTGAATAAAAACTGAATGCAATGATGTGGAGATGGCAAATGTCAATATTTTATTTGTAATAGAACGTAGATGACAGATCAAACATTTAATCCGAGTAAATGTATCATTTTAAAGGAAAAATATGTTGATTCAAATTTTCACGGTGTCAACAAATCCCAAAAAAGTTGGGACAAGTAGCAATAACAGGCTGGAAAAAGTAATTTTGAGCATAACGAAGAGCTGGAAGACCAATTAACACTAATTAGGTCAATTGGCAACATGATTGGGTATAAAAAGCTTCGCAGAGTGGCAGTGTCTCTCAGAAGCCGAGATGGGTAGAGGATCACCAATTCCCACAATGTTGCACAGAAAGATAGTGGAGCAATATCAGAAAGGTGTTACCCAGCGAAAAATTGCAAAGACTTTGCATCTATCATCGTCAACTGTGCATAACATCATCCGAAGATTCAGAGAATCTGGAACAATCTCTGTGCGTAAGGGTCAAGGCCGTAAAACCATACTGGATGCCCGTGATCTCCGGGCCCTTAAACGACACTGCACCACAAACAGGAATGCTACTGTAAAGGAAATCACAGAATGGGCTCAGGAATACTTCCAGAAACCATTGTCAGTGAACACAATCCACCATGCCACCCGCCGTTGCCAGCTCAAACTCTACAGTGCAAAGAAGAAGCCATTTCTAAGCAAGATCCACAAGCTCAGGCGTTTTTCACTGGGCCAGGGATCATTTAAAATGGAGTGTGGCAAAATGGAAGACTGTTCTGTGGTCAGACGAGTCACGATTCGAAGTTCTTTTTGGAAATCTGGGACGCCATGTCATCCGGACAAAAGAGGACAAGGACAACCCAAGTTGTTATCAACGCTCAGTTCATGGGGTTGCAGGAGTGCATGTGGCATGGGCAGCTTGCATGTCTGGAAAGGCACCATCAATGCAGAAAAATATATTCAGGTTGTAGAACAACATATGCTCCCATCCAGATGTCATCTCTTTCAGGGAAGACCCTGCATTTTTCAACAAGATAATGCCAGACCACATTCTGCATCAATCACAACATCATGGCTGCGTAGGAGAAGGATCCGGGTACTGAAATGGCCAGTCTGCAGTCCAGATCTTTCACCTATAGAGAACATTTGGCGCATCATAAAGAGGAAGGTGCAACAAAGAATGCCCAAGACGATTGAACAGTTAGAGGCCTGTATTAGACAAGAATGGGAGAGCATTCCTATTTCTAAACTTGAGAAACTGGTCTCCTCGGTCCCCAGACGTCTGTTGAGTGTTGTAAGAAGAAGGAGAGATGCCACACAGTGGTGAAAATGGCCTTGTCCCAACTTTTTGGGGATTTGTTGACACCATGAAATTCTGATTCAACATATTTTTCCCTTAAAATTGTACATTTTCTCAGTTTAAACTTTTGTTCCGTGATTTATGTTCTATTCTGAATAAAATATTAGAAGTTGGAACCTCCACATCATTGCATTCAGTTTTTATTCACGATTTGTATAGTGTCACAACTTTTTTGGAATCCGGTTTGTAATAGCTGTTTTTTCTATTTGAAAATTAGCTATTCTCTACTTTAGCTGTTGCTAAATTTTCCAGTAGATCTATTAAAACAGAATCAGGGAAAATACTTTCTAATTTCTCATTGACTTGGTATGCTAGATTCACTTCTTCCATTTTACTGACAGCTGTTAGAGCCTTTAACAAATTGCCATTGAGTGCGGAAATGTCTCATTGTGCTTTAATATGGGTGAGATCACATTCTTCTTACAACTGTGGTTCACATCACTAGGCTGGATATGTCACAAAAATTTATTGGTTGCAAAGGGAAATCTCAAAATGATTTAAAGACATGCAGATGTGATTAAATGCGAACTATATTTTACATGTGGGTGAGACAGATTAGCTTGAGTGCACTGGATTTAGTACAGACATATATTTATTAATGGTTTCTGTTCATAAAAAAAAAAAAGCATTAATATCAGCAGAGACATACTATAAATGTTAATTATTGAACCATTTGCAGATATCTACATTTCCCATGTCTTAAGGAAAGTAACTTCCATTAGTTTTTTTTTTGTATGTTGTTTTACCGTTGTCCCTCAAGATACAATGGACTGCAATATTTTCAAATTACAGTGGTCTTTCCTGGGCCAATTTAAGTTAGACAACATACAATGCCTCAGACACTGCAGATCTGTGATTAATGTGATTGACTGGAAGATTTGTACCTTTGAAACTGGCTGACCTGTCACATGTGCACTTGACAGCTGAAGGCACCTGTGTTGGTCCCATGTTCATATGTACCTGCATTGCAGAGAAAAATGATGTCTTAATATATGAAAGTCAGCATCTAAAAGCAAGGGGGACGATGCCGTTATACATAGAGGCTTTGCTCTCTCTGCAACTGCTGTGGCCTCTCTACTTTGATTGACAGGCCACGCAATGTAAACATGATCTTTTCCCAAAATCTCTCGCTGCAGAGGACCTAGTCATTACAGAGAGAGCTGAACCCCTAGAGGAAATGGCAACACTCCGGTTGCTTCCAGAGGCTCATTTGCATATATTGAGCACATATGAGTATGGAAACAACACAGATACCTTCCTCTGCCAAGCGCACATGCGACAGGTCAGCCTGTTTCATAGGCACAAATCTGCTGACAGATGCCCTTTACCTTACTGAGATGGGATTATCTACCTGTACTGTAGGCTACTACCTTCCTTCCTCTTGCATCTCCATCTATGGCTGTGTATAAATCCAACTAAATTGTAAGGTCCTTCGGTGAGATTACAGTATGGGAAGTTTGCTGTTTACCCTACTGGATTGCCATATAGTTTTGTAACACAACTAGTGTTTTAGGATTTATAGTCCTTTAAGATTTTACAAGATGGTTGTTTCTTGTGAAGTTACTCACCTTTCTTTATATGCTAATAAGGCAAATGCTGTCATTATTCATAAATTCAATTTTTCTATATTATGTGACTTGTTATTATATTTTATATGCATTACATAATTCAACCTTTTGATCTTGTGCATTCTATTGCTAGTGTGCAGCAATATTTTTTTTAATGTAAAGCTATTTAAATGCAGAGTTTGGAAGCAAAACTTTTTAAATTTTAAATGTTCTGATTCCTTTCCTCAGATTTATAGTGGAATACTAATTATTAATCCAATAACATGCAGTTGACATATGGGAAGAAAATAAAGAAATATATTTCTTTAATTCTTAGACATTGCCCGTCACAGTTTTTAGATGCTTGTCCAAAAGTTTTCCAGCACTGCGTCTTGTCATAAAGTTGGAGTTTAATTGTGACATTTTAAAATGGCATACAATTCAACCCACAGGGCTAGGCAGGAACTACTAGACCAATTAAAAAATACCACCGATTAGAAGAAACCAGGACTACAAATTAACTCATAAAAGGCCAAATAAAAGGAGGAATGCAAAGTATTCATACCGCTCTTTCAATGCAGTTGATCCAACTAGAATTGTATTATACACTGTCATAGTCCTGTGAGTTGAGCTGACAACTCCTTTTAAAACTGTTCATGTCTTTGTTAATGTATTATTTTATGACTAAGAGGCCCCTAAGACGCGTAGTGCTAGAATTTTTTTTGACAATTCTTGCAGCGTTCGGGTGAATCAGGGCAGTTGCTGGTTATCATAGTTTCATAGTTATTGGTTTAAATCCAACAAGAGAGCAACATCTGCATGAAGTTCATATAATCACCCTGTGAAGAGCATAAAACTAACCTTGGGTTTCCTTGTTTTAACGTGAATTTGTAGATTTGAGAATAAATAGGCTTACACAGGCTAAGTGATAAAAATATTTACTAAGCATGATTCAAAAACAAACAAATCACATACACAGTAGTAAAGGCAAATAACAATCAATCACCTGGCCTGCAATAAAATGGGGGAGCTCCTGTCGCCATGCTGACTTAGCACATTTCTGATGCCTCATGGTAATAAAAGAGAGAGATAGTAATCTACAACATCCTACCTGTGTGATCTTCTGATTGGAGCTAAGGTCTTTTCCTTTATGCACAAAGGTTTATTCCGTTCAGTCCCTCTTCCTAAGGATATCCAGTGTGCAGTACGTATGTCTTGTGAGTTAACCACTCTGGAATGTGGCCTGTTGGTCATCTGACAGAACAATGGCTTTGAATATGTTAACAAACTATCCCTAACTCACTACATTACAAGAAATATAGAAGGCAATTTAATAAAAGGGGAAAGAACCAGTCAGTACTTAACACCTTAAAGGGGTTGTCCCACTTCATAAAATAGGTTTTATCTAATCTATTTACCCCCACACAACATATCTTCCTATCCATGTTATTATCCAAAAGCTACCTTTCATTCAAAAAATCATGTAAAGCGATTCCTTTGTTGTTTTCTGTATCCCATGGATACGGCCTCTTTCGTCCGGCCGCATCGCTGTGCCGCGCCTGCGCACAACGGCTGAACAAGTACTCGGGCCGCCTCTCCATTCCTACAAGTACGCGCACGCCCGCGCATGCGCAAATACAGCAGGCGGGTGCCGGAATCAAATAGCCGGCACCCGACCTCTATGACAGGGAGCGGGACCTTAGGGGTTAACTGCCGCTGATCGCAGCCCCCTATCATAGAGGTCGGGTGCCGGCTATTTCACTCCGGCACCCACCTCCTGCATTTGTATTAACATTGGTGGCGCAGTGCGCCCCCCCCCCCCAGTATAATATACATTCAGTGCGGCCACCCCCCCCCCCCCCAGTATAATATACATTCAGTGCGGCCACCCCCCCCCCCCCCAGTATAATATACATTCAGTGCGGCCACCCCCCCCAGTATAATATACATTCAGTGCGGCCACCCCCCCCCCAGTATAATATACATTCAGTGCGGACCCCCCCAGTATAATATACATTGGTGGCGCAGTGGGAAGTGCCAATGAGGGTTAAAAAAATAAATAAAAAATTAACTCACCTCCTCCAATTGTTCGCGCAGCTGCCGGTCTCCTGTTCTATCTTTAGGACCTGTGAAAGGACCTTTGGTGACGTCACTGAGCTAATCACATGGTCCATTACCATGGTGATGGATCATATGATGTACCATGTGATGACCACAGTGATGTCACCAAAGGTCCTTTCACAGGTCCTAAAGATAGAACAGGAGACCGGCAGCTGCGCGAACAATTGGAGGAGGTGAGTTAATTTTTTATTTATTTTTTTAACCCTCATTGGCACTTCCCACTGCGCCACCAATGTATATTATACTGGGGGGGTCCGCACTGAATGTATATTATACTGGGGGGGGGGTGGCCGCACTGAATGTATATTATACTGGGGGGGGTGGCCGCACTGAATGTATATTATACTGGGGGGGGGGGGTGGCCGCACTGAATGTATATTATACTGGGGGGGGGGTGGCCGCACTGAATGTATATTATACTGGGGGGGGGGTGGCCGCACTGAATGTATATTATACTGGGGGGGGGGCGGCCGCACTGAATGTATATTATACTGGGGGGGGGGGGGCGCACTAAATGTATATTATACTGGGGGGGGGGGGGCCGCACTCAATGTTTATTATACTGGGGGGGGGGCGGGACCTCACATACGGCTCCATGTGGATGACCTCATACACATGAACGAGCACGCAGGGTGAGTCATGAGGAGGCGTGGCCTTCACTCAACTGCCTGAGAACCAGGAAGTTATCAGGACATCTACTGCTGATAAGATTAAAAAAGCAAAGTGGGACAACCCCTTTAAGGACCCAGGAGAAAAAATCCTCGTCCTAAATGGCCAGTACTTTGCGCCCCAGGACAAGCATTCTTTTCCTGCAGTCCTTCCTCCCCCCATGTGCGGTGCCGCAATCAGCAGCACGGATCCGACTGTTACTGACAGCCGGATCTCTGCTGCATCCACCAGCGTCGGTAATAACACTGATGCCGGTGAATCAACTCCTAATATGCCGTGGTCAGCGCTGACCGTGGCATATGGGAGGTTGCGCTCCCTTTCCTTAGCCATCGCGCTGCGGTGGCGGGGTCCCGATGGTTGCGAAGGCAGCCCTGATGCCTTACACAGGAATCGGGGCCTGCCAGCTACAGAAGCCCAGGAGATTCAGCCTGAGAGCTGGGTATCCTAGGCAACTGTCAGAGGGCTGTGCACCGGAGATCGCAATCTGACAGATTTGGTGTGTTTTTGAAAAGAAGAGTGGGCAAATCTTGCCAAGTCAAAATGTGCCATGCTGATATACTCATACCCAAAAAGACTGAGTGCTGTAATAAAATCAAAAGGTGCTTCAACAAAGTATTAGTTTAAGGGTGTGCACACTTATGCAACCATATTATTTTATTTTTATATTTTTTCTTCTCTCTACCTAAAAGATTTCAGTTTGTTTTTCAATTGAGTGGTACAGTTTAAAGGTCACATTAAAGGTGGAAAAAGTTCTGAAATGATTTATCTTTGTCTCATTTTTTTTACAAGTGACTATATAACTGAACTGGTCCTTAAAAAGTGGGTTTTGGAAATTTTTTTAAAAAATTTCAAGATTTGCTTCTAAACTTCTAAGCCTTCTAACGTCCCCAAAAAATAAAATGGCATTCACAAAATGATCCAAACATGTAGTAGACTTATGGGGAATGTAAATTATTATCATTTTTTTTTAGTTATTACTATCTATTATAAAAGTAGAGAAATTGAAATGTGGAAATTTTTCTAATTTTTCTTTTTTAAATTTTGTATTTTTTTTTTACAATATGTGACAAGAAAACAATCTCAAAATGGCCTGGATAAGTAAAAGCATTTTAAAGTTATCACCACATAAAGTGACACAAATTTTCAATGTTTTCATTTAAAATTTTTTTGCTTCCCAAAGCCATAACTTTTTTATTTTCCCATTCTTATAGCTATATGAGGGCTGTATGTGTTTTGCAGGACAAGTTGTACTTTCTATGTGTATGGAGCGTTGTGAGGCCTCATTTTTTGCAGAGCAATCTGTACTTTTCATTGATACCATTTTGGGATGTGTATGACTTTTTGATCACGGTTTATAACATTTTTGTGGAACCTGATGTGACCTCAAAACAGCAAATCATCCATTTTGACTTTTTTCCGATTCGACTTTTGCCATATAGGATAAATATTTTTAGATTTTATTAGTACGGGCGTTTTTGCATGCGGCAATACCCATGATGTTTACTTTTTTATTGTATATATACTTTTATTTTAATTTTGAGGAAATTGCATTTGCATTTTTATAATTTTTTTTTTTACACTTTCTTTTATAGTTCACCTAGGAAACTATAGCAAGCAATCATTAAATTGCTTTAGCATTGGAGTTTATGAGAATTACACTATGGGGCACATTTATTAAGACCGGCGTTTTAGACGCCGATCCTAATAAAGCCCTAAGCTGGCGGTGAATCTGCCGAAGTTATGAAGAGGCTCCTGCCAGTTCTAAATTTAAGACAGCTTCCGAAAGAGGCGTAGAAAATGGTAAATGAGGTGGGCCTGCCGGCACTGGCCACTTCCCCATCCACAAGTTTAGACCTGGAGTGAGTGGGGCGAAGTCACAGACAGCGGTGTAATGCTAATATAGGCGTATTTCAGTATAATCAATGACCCCCTATGTTTCTATGGAGCCTTGCCAGAGGCTGGGGCTCCATAGGAACTAATGTGCAGCAGCCTCCTGTCAAACAGCAGGACAGGGGCTGCTGCACACACACTCCGGCTCCCCGGATCTCCGCAAGGGAGAGCCGGAACACACCCGGAATTTCGTACTTTCGTTTTTTTGCACCTCCAGATGCCGTGGTCACGGTAATGCTCCAATGAGTGTGAGCCCGCTGTGCCACTTACCGGTTTAGCTTTGGGCCAAACTTGGGAGCGGAATCTAAGTGTTCCCCTGGTCTTCACCCTTTCTGCCGCTCCAGGATGCGGAAGCTGGTCTTAGCTGCAGGGGAGACACCAGGTCGCTACCGCAAGAATGGTCATGGCTAAGTGGCAGCTTGCCGAGCAGGCCAAAACCCCCCCGGTGCAAGCACTGGGGATACAGGCAGGTGGATCGAGCTGTCGCTGGATGTAAGAAGTGCAGCAGAGTCATATGAAGTAGAGCTGAGTTGGTGATTAAGCAGAGCTGGAGCTGTTAGAAGCTCAGGTGCAGCAGGTGTAACAAGCTGAATAGCAGACAGAGGCGTGGTCGACAATCCGAATCATACACTTCAGGACAGCGAGGTACAGGAGGATCAGGCAGAGACGAGGTCAGGATACAGGCTAAGGTCGGAAGCAGGATAACAACACAGGAACTACGATCTGGAACCTCTGCTGTAGAAAACTACAATATTGCTCAGGCATCACAGGAAGGGAGAAGCACCCTTATAAAGGTGGTGCCTGGCCGGGATAGGTGAGAAGACGGAATCAGGGGCGTGCACGAACCCTTAAAGAAATAGGATGCGTGCGGCTCCTACAAGGTGCAACTGAAGCTGCGCCACCTGCGATAGTGCAGGAAAGCGTGTTCAGGGCCTGCCGCGGAGAGGAGGAGCCTTGTGTGTAGTTCGACTGAGGTACATAGCAGGATGCGCGGCGAGCTGGCGTCTGCCAACTGTCACATTTCCCTGCTCAGCAACTCAATGTGGGAACTAAATGTGGGACCATACCTGGACATTAGCAGTATGGAATATGTCTGAGTGGTATAAATAGCTGATGTATTTAGGAATGAGACAGACTATTCATGAATGAATCTATTTGTACACATCGATTTTTATTTTATTTTTTATTCAAACAAATTTTAAATATGTGAGGGAGCATTCCTCTACAGACAACTAACTAATGTGCCGACAGATTAACCCGTTCGCTACCAGCGCCATACACTTATGGCTTAAATACCAGCGCCGTAGTACTACAGCACGCTGATCGGACGGGTCATTATAAAATAACCTATCAATCCTGATCCCGTCTGAAAATTATTGGTTTCCCTCTGTGTACTAACTGTACATTCATTATTATTTCTTATTTTATTTTTTATATTTTTGCACCTCTCCCACCTTATATCTGATCCATCTTTAGATGCATTCCCCCGTTCCTCTATGGATGTGTATTCCATTTGGAAACACATCTGCAATAGTATTTCTCCTATGATGGCACGGAGGTCCTTACGTTCCACTGTGGAACCTGGGTAGTTTATACCTACTCCCTATAGGATAATCCCTTGCTCCAACCGGGAAGCAATGGTAGTAGGCCGGATGTTGGGCCTCCCTAGTGCGTGTCAGGCTGGAACGCACAAGGCCATTATGTGCTTCCGCCAAGCAGGGATGTCATTTTACCTCCAGTGGGAGTGTCATGCTGGAACGCATGGTTTGTGGCACGCTCCCAGAGGAATGGAGGATATTGCACACCATTTTACATCTGAGGTGGCCAGTGGATCTCGGCACAGTATTGCCTGTTTAGCCTAGGTAATCTAAGGTCTCTTGAAAAAACAGTATATCCTAGGCACTGGAGAAACCCATCAGGACTTCTTTCTGAAATTGGGGATCCGAGTAACAAGTTGGGCACAATTGACAGGGCTAAAGAGAGGGGCATTGAGGGCTTAGCCACCGAGAAGTGGGGTCGCCCCTTTTGGGGTGGGTGCTTCGCTTGTAGGTAGGCGTAGTAAAGGGACAAACAGGGACAGGAGACCTGACTTCACTATGGACCCCACTTCAAAAAGCCTGAAAGTCCCTGAAGAAAATTGAATCTATGCCTACCATGCATGACAAGTGCCAGAATTAAGGGCTTGTTCACACGACCGTGTGAAGCTTGTGCCCGTATTGCGAACCGCATTTGTGGATCCACAATACACGGGTCCCGTTCCATGGGTCTGCAAATCCGGAGATGCGGAACGGAACCACGGAAGCACTACGGAGTGCTTTCTGAGGTTCCGTTCCGTGCTTCCATACCGCAAAAAGAACGGAGGGATTGCGGACCCATTCAAGTGAATGGGGCCGCAATCCATATATACGGCTGCCACACGGCAGGTGCCGGTGCTTAGCGGACCCCAGTTTGCGGTCCCCAGTATGGGCACGGGCTTCACACGGTCGTGTGAACAAGCCCTAAGAGTGTAAATATAGTGCTACTGATGTGGTGATTTATGGTTTACTTAATAAAAGGTATATTTTAATGAGGGGTAACTTTTGTTCTGACATTAAAAATCTAACAAAACAGTGAAATTTTTAAATTTCACCTCCATTTTCCTTTAATTCTTGTGGAACACCTCAAGGGTTAACAAAGTTTGTAACATCAGTTTTGAATAATTTGAGGGGTGTAGTTTCTAAAATGGGGTCATTCATGGGTGGTTTCTATTACGTAAGCCCCTTTACAGCTGAATTGGTGCTTAAAAAATGCTTTTGGAAATTTTTGTGAAAATTTAAAAAATAAATTCTAAAATTTGAAGCCTTCTAACATCCTAAAATAAAATGACATATACAAAATGATGGCAACATAAATTAGACATATAGGGAATGTTGATTGATAACTATTTTATGAGGTATCACTATCTATCTAACTGTCTTAAGAGTAGAGAAATTCAAATTTAGAAAATTGTGAATTTTTCCAAATTTTTGGTAAATTTTTGATTATTTTATAAATAAAGGTGAAATATATCGACTCAAATTTAACGCTATCATAAAGTAAAATGTGTCACGAGAAAACCACCTCAGAATGGCTTGGATAAGTAAAAGCGTTCCAAAGTTATTACCACATAAAGTGACGCATGTCAGATTTGCAAAAATCGGCCTGGGATTTAAGATGAAAAGTGGCTGAGTAGTAAAAGGGTTAATATGGCTCCACATCTCGCACAGCCATGATAATCTTGTGCATGCACCATTGATGCAAGCATCGGCACGTGCGTACATGACATGCCTAGTTAAACGAATCAGCTATTGTGCATGCTCTTCTAAAATATGTTTAGCGGCGCATGCAAATTTATTGATGCCAATTCGTTTAAGGCCTCATGCACACGACCGTAGTTATGGTCCGCATCTGAGCCGCTGTTTTTGCGGCTCGGATGCGGACCTATTCACTTCAATGGGCCCACAAAAGATGCGGACAGCACTCCGTGTTCTGTCCGCCTCCGTTGCTCTGTTCCGAGGCCCCGCAAAAACAATATACACTACGTGCAGAATTATTAGGCAAATGAGTATTTTGACCACATCATCCTCTTTATTAGTGTTGAGCGCGAATATTCGAATATCGAATTTTTTTCGCGAATATCGGCACTTCGCTAATTCGCGAATATTTCGAATATAGTGATATAAATTCGATATTTCGAATATTCGTTTTTTTTTTTTTTTTTTTTTTTTTTTTTTTTTATTGTTATATTTTTTTCTTTCCCACTTCCCTAAAGTTGTTCTTACCTGTCCTTTGGATTCCTGGCTTCCTGGCTGCTCCAGTCAGTGCCCGTTGCCGCTTCTGCTGACTTCCATGCTCATGGAGCGTCCCCATCACCATGGGAACATCTCCATATACTAGAATGTACTGTCGGATTTGAGAATTACGTTGAAATCGCAATTCGATTTTTTCAAGTTATAAAATTCGAATTTCGATTTTAACTTAGCACTGCTATATGCCATATTAGGCTAACTAATATGGCATATAGCAGTGCTAAGTTAAAATCGAAATTCGATTATTATAACTTGAAAAAATCGAATTGCGATTTCAACGTAATTCTCAAATCCGACAGTACATTCTAGTATATGGAGTCGTTCCCATGGTGATGGGGACGCTCCATAACTAAGCATGGAATATGGCTTCAATGGCTTGGTAGAATTAGCGAATTGACGAATATATTCGTTATATTCCACAAAACGAATATAACGAATGTATTCGTCATATTCCACAAAACGAAGATAACGAATGTATTCGTCATATATCACAAAACGAAGATAACGAAGTATTCTGCATCTTCATTTTAGCTACCTATTCATCAATTTCGCTAATTCTAGCAATGATATAGGAAAGTTGACTACAGAGACAGCTAAGTTTAATTCGCTATGCGATTATATGACTGCTTTTTTTTATAAATAGTATAATTATAATAATTATCAGGTATTATAATTATTCTATTTATTTAAAAAAAAAGCAGTAATATAATCGCATAGCGAATTAAACTTAGTTGTCTCGATAGTCAACTTTCCTATATCATTGCTAGAATTAGCAAAGTTGATGAATAGGTAGCTAAAACGAAGATGCAGAATACTTCGTTATCTTCGTTTTGTGGAATATGACGAATACATTCGTTATATTCGTTTTGTGGAATATAACGAATATATTCGTCAATTCGCTAATTCTACCAAGCCATTGAAGCCAACCATATAGTAAACCAGGTCCAAGTTGGAATCGCAATTCGATTATGTCAAGTTATAAAATTCGAATTTCGATTTTAACTTAGCACTGCTATATGCCATATTAGGCTAACTAATATGGCATATAGCAGTGCTAAGTTAAAAATCGAAATTCGATTATTATAACTTGAAAAAATCGAATTGCGATTTCAACGTAATTCTCAAATCCGACAGTACATTCTAGTATATGGAGATGTTCCCATGGTGATGGGGACGCTCCATGAGCAGGGAAGTCGGCAGAAGCGGCAACGGGCACTGACTGGACAGCTAAGTTTAATTCGCTATGCGATTATATTACTGCTTTTTTTTTAAATAAATAGAATAATTATAATACCTGATAATTATTATAATTATACTATTTATAAAAAAAAGCAGTAATATAATCGCATAGCGAATTATACCTAGCTGTCTCTATAGTCAACTTTCCTATATCATTGCTAGAATTAGCGAAATCGATGAATATGTAGCTAAAATGAAGATGCAGAATACTTCGTTATCTTCGTTTTGTGATATATGACGAATACATTCGTTATCTTCGTTTTGTGGAATATGACGAATACATTCGTTATATTCGTTTTGTGGAATATAACGAATATATTCGTCAATTCGCTAATTCTACCAAGCCATTGAAGCCATATTCCATGCTTAGTTATGGAGCGTCCCCATCACCATGGGAACGACTCCATATACTAGAATGTACTGTCGGATTTGAGAATTACGTTGAAATCGCAATTCGATTTTTTCAAGTTATAATAATCGAATTTCGATTTTAACTTAGCACTGCTATATGCCATATTAGTTAGCCTAATATGGCATATAGCAGTGCTAAGTTAAAATCGAAATTCGAATTTTATAACTTGAAAAAATCGAATTGCAATTTCAATAGGAGAGTAGCCTTTAAGTTAAAATCGAAATTCGATTATTTAAATCGCATATTAATCGCGATAACAAGAATAATGACGAATATTCGATTTCGACTAATATAAAACGAATATTCTATCGAATATTCGCGAATTTCGTCGAAATCGAATATGGCACCTGCCGCTCATCACTACTCTTTATGCATGTTGTCTTATTCCAAGCTGTATAGGCTCGAAAGCCTTCTACTAATTAAGCATATTAGGTGATGTGCATCTCTGTAATGAGAAGGGGTGTGGTCTAATGACATCAACACCCTATATCAGGTGTGCATAATTATTAGGCAACTTCCTTTCCTTTGGCAAAATGGGTCAAAAGAAGGACTTGACAGGCTCAGAAAAGTCAAAAAATAGTGAGATATCTTGCAGAGGGATGCAGCACTCTTAAAATTGCAAAGCTTCTGAAGCGTGATCATCGAACAATCAAGCGTTTCATTCAAAATAGTCAACAGGGTCGCAAGAAGCGTGTGGAAAAACCAAGGCGCAAAATAACTGCCCATGAACTGAGAAAAGTCAAGCGTGCAGCTGCCAAGATGCCACTTGCCACCAGTTTGGCCATATTTCAGAGCTGCAACATCACTGGAGTGCCCAAAAGCACAAGGTGTGCAATACTCAGAGACATGGCCAAGGTAAGAAAGGCTGAAAGACGACCACCACTGAACAAGACACACAAGCTAAAAAGTCAATACTGGGCCAAGAAATATCTCAAGACTGATTTTTCTTGTGGGGCCTTTTTGGGTTGAGGATGGAGTCAAGCTCAACTCCCAGTCCTACTGCCAGTTTCTGGAAGACACCTTCTTCAAGCAGTGGTACAGGAAGAAGTGTGCAAGGTAAGAAAAACATGATTTTCATGCAGGACAATGCTCCATCACACGCGTCCAAGTACTCCACAGCGTGGCTGGCAAGAAAGGGTATAAAAGAAGAAAATCTAATGACATGGCCTCCTTGTTCACCTGATCTGAACCCCATTGAGAACCTGTGGTCCATCATCAAATGTGAGATTTACAAGGAGGGAAAACAGTACACCTCTCTGAACAGTGTCTGGGAGGCTGTGGTTGCTGCTGCACGCAATGTTGATGGTGAACAGATCAAAACACTGACAGAATCCATGGATGGCAGGCTTTTGAGTGTCCTTGCAAAGAAAGGTGGCTATACTGGTCACTGATTTGTTTTTGTTTTGTTTTTGAATGTCAGAAATGTATATTTGTGAATGTTGAGATGTTATATTGGTTTCACTGGTAAAAATAAATAATTGAAATGGGTATATATTAGTTTTTTGTTAAGTTGCCTAATAATTATGCACAGTAATAGTCACCTGCACACACAGATATCCCCCTAAAATAGCTAAAACTAAAAACAAACTAAAAACTACTTCCAAAAATATTCAGCTTTGATATTAATGAGTTTTTTGGGTTAATTGAGAACATGGTTGTTGTTCAATAATAAAATTAATCCTCAAAAATACAACTTGCCTAATAATTCTGCACTCCCTGTAGCATGTCCTGTTCTTGTTCGTTTTGCGGACAAGAATAGGCATGTCTACAATGGGCCGCCCGTTCCGTGGTTTGCAGAAGGCACACAGGCGGCTTCCGTTTTTTCGGTTTGCGGACCGCAAAAAAACGGCACGGTCGTGTGCATGAGGCCTAAATATGACACTCTCTGTAGCTGCGCATGAGCAAGATTAACGGCACAAGATGTGCGGTCATTTTAATCTGCCAGCATAGAGAACGTCCTGAGCTGTGGGGATGCTCCTTAAAAAGTGTAAATTCAATCGATTCTCTCATCCCTAATGCAGACCTTAATTTATGTATCCTATTCATTCTCTCTAGTCCATTATCTCCTAGTTTACTTTAGTGACCCATAAGAAATAAGGCATGATCATCCATTATGACAAGTCACGATCCGTTGGTTGCTGAAGTGTTTTATTTCTAATTGCATTGTTTTTTCAATCTCTACCTTGTATGTAATGTGGCCATGGGAAATTGAAATCATAATTTACAAGAGCCTGCAGAGGCCAGGGAATTACAAGCAGAGAAGCCAGAGCAGATAGTAAGATCCAGCGATGTACGGGTGCAATGTATCCTCAGCTGCAGTTAGAATAATATTTACTCTTATTTTCTTCCAAAACAGGATGAATGGGTGCTGGAGCATGAAGAAGTTATCTTGGGAGAAAGGATCGGACGGGTGCGTAACACTAAGCTTTTTAATTTGATTCCTACTCATTAAAATACATCATATAAATGGCGGCTGATAATAACGCTGCGGTGGAAAAAGCAAACAAAAAAGAATAAGCAAAAGCTTAATTAAAACAACAGAATTCAATTAAATGTGTTATATCAAAAAATTTATCAAGTGTGAACCTTATTACTGACTCCATTGTAGAATTAATTATCTGAAAGCTCATCTACCCGCCGGTGCCAAGATGTATAATAGTCTTAGAGAAAGATTGCGCACCCATTCTGCATCTTACTTATCCGGCCAATAATGCAATAAGTCAGTCATGACAACATTTTATGTGTAGTCAATAGCTAGCAGGAAATATGGCCGCCTCACGCAACTGATCTTTCACATGGATTCAGCACAGGGCCACAGTGCTTGTGAAATCTGCTTGAAATCCACTCATTGCAGCATTTCACTTCTTTCCATGGTTTCTGCGGGGTGTCCCCTGATGACAGAGATTGGTGGAAAGAGGGGTTATGCATTGTTTCTACAGGAGATAAACTGCTGCCAGGGGTCCGACAGTGGCTTACTCTCCTCTCCCCATTGAGAATACATGTGCACTAGGCTGAGCATACATATTTATGTTCAAGAAGAGTAAAAAGGATGTAGCTCCTACCCTCTTATGTGTGGTTTCTACTCTCTATAGCCATTTCTTGGAGTAGATCACATTATTCAGCGGATTGTTGTTGCTTTCTTAGGCCCTCATGCACACGGCCGTTCCCATATTGCTGCCCGCAAACAGCAGGTCCGCAATATATACGGGCACCGGCCGTGTGCATACTGTATCACATATGCAGACCCATTCACTTGAATCCGGAAGGTGCGGTGCAGAATAGCACGGAACCCCATGGAATTACTACGGAGTGCTACCGTGGGGTTTCTCTCCGTGCCTCTGCACAGCAAAAAAAACATCTTCTATTTTTTTGTGGTGCGGACAGATAATGGACCCATTCAAGTTGAATGGGTCTGCATCCATCGGCGGCAACCGCATGGATAGTGCCCGTTCAAATTGCGGTCCCCAATGCACGGAATGGCCGGCACACGTTCATGTGCATGAGGCCTTATACAAATGAACAAAGGCTGCCTGAGGTCAGGAATATAGCAGGTTGGTGGTGGGAATTTCCCTGTGAGCAGCCCTCCACACTGTTTCCCTAGTCAGGGGAGCAAAAAGGGCAATTCTACTGGAGTAGAAGATCCTAAGTGAAGAAATCTGTTAAAATCCAAAGTAATTTACTGATGCATTTCCATCATGTTTCTGTGATTTCATCAGAGGGACCGGAATGTTAAATGGTCAGATGGTCACAGTAGTGGGGTTGACCATTCACCACTCTGGTTCCCGATGAAATAATAATTTTGGAATTTTTGTTTTAGAACTCTGCTTTGCACCATTCCTCTGTAATCCCTCCTGGAAGTGTATGCATAAATTGGCCAATTGGGTGTTACAGTATCAGTAGGCTGCATCCCTACACAGTCTGACACTGCTAGAGTTTGTAGACATGCCCCATTAACAAGTACAATGGTAACACTTGAGTTGTTTATTGATGCATTTCCAGGGGGAATTACAGAAGAACAACACAATGCCAAGTTACATAGTAACATAGTACATAAGGCTGAAAAAGGACATCTGTCCATCAAGTTCGGCCTGTTATCCTGCAAGTTGATCCAGAGGAAGGCAAAAAAAAAAACCTGTGAGGTAGAAGCCAATTTTCCCCACTTTAGGGGAATAAAAAATTCCTTCCCGACTCCAATCAGGCAATCAGAATAACTCCCTGGATCAACAACCCCTCTCTAGTAGCTATAGCCTGTAATATTATTAGTTCTGAGAAAATATACTCTAGAATTGCTATTTTATGGGGAGTATAAAATCCGATATGTCAGCAGAGGTGACAGGTCCTCTGTAAAATGTTGCAGTATGCCAAATATTCTCGCACAGACCCATACACAAGATGATTTCATTGTCATTTCATTCCTATAGGGTAATTTCGGGGAGGTGTTCAGTGGACGTCTTCGTGCTGACAACACACCAGTTGCAGTGAAAACGTGCAGAGAAACTTTGCCGCCAGACTTGAAGGACAAATTTCTGTCAGAAGCCAGGTAAGGACACTGCATTGTAACTGTAGAGAATGTAATTGGATTTCCCGGTCCAGATACAAAGCAGTGTTACAGGCAAGTAGTTCCCTCTCCGTCCTGCACATCTATTAATTCCATTCAATTGCTGTAGCCAGACTGACACATCCGGGCACTGCTCATTGATCTGGCACAGTAACAGCATGTAGAGTCATTAGGTGCTGAGATTGTATATCAGATTACAATCTGTGGGCACTTTAATTCATTTTGCCCCAGTGCTATGTATGCTCGAAAAGGCTGCCAGGTCTGGGTCTGTGCAACAGAACATTGCTGCTTCTGGAAAATGCCAAAGGTTTCCACCAGTGTCTGTCATCTACCATCTATTCCTCCTGTTAGCCGATTTACTGTTTAACCAGATGATGAGAAATACGGAAGTAGAACAAATGGCGCACAGATAGCAAGTCACCCTCACCTACTGTGTCCTTCTCCCATACCATGTAGATTGTAAGCCCTCACGGGCAGGGCCCTCTCTCCTTCTGTACCAGTCTGTAACCCGTCTTGTTTATGCTTAGTGCAATTGTCTGTATTATGTATGTGCACCCCTTATCATATGTACAGCGCTATGGAATGAATGGCGCTTTAATAATAATAATAATAATAATAATCTTGTCAGCCTGCTGCTTTATTTAGATAGGACCTAATGCAATATCAGTCATTTATTTTCATATCTTGTAGCACGATCTTCTGCTTATCTTCCTGTGCATATGAAAAAGAATAAATACATGTCAGTGTTTCAAAATGTGACATCTACTGTAAATGGCAAGAATTACACCATAAAACAATATTTGAACTGTAACACAGATTATGCAGTGTATTTAATCACCTGCAGGGATTGACTTTCTACAATATGTAGGTTGCACTAAAACAAATGAAAAGCAGAAATACGCAAACATTTATCAGATATTCCATATTATGAAACTCGCCAGTTTTCACTTTGCCACTGAGCACAAAGGAGATCCAAGAGCGTTTTCTGTTCAGGCAGTGGAAAGGGTTACTCTTCCCATTAGAGGAGGAGATCACAAATGAAAACTCCTCAGCCGTGAGGCATATTGGATGTTTGAATTGGGAAGTTGCTTTCCCACAGGTCTGAACAGAAAACACAATCTGATTTTACAATATTGTTAAAAGAACTATTTTTATAGTTTTTCAGTACATGTTGTCTTTTCTTTTCGATGCATTGGGTGTTGGTTTTTGGGGTCTTTTTAGTTCTCCTACCCTTTTGAGCATGTGATGCCGAAGTCTTGATTACCTGGTGCATCACATGTTTAAAGAGAGGTGAACATTCACTTTTCTGTATGTCATGAGTAAGGACGTAGATTGTGGAGTCCAAAACGCATAGACATCGTGGATCTTGTATGTGATTCGTGTTTGGATAACAGTTTTTTTTTTTGTTATTAATAAAGCCGCAAGTTTTTATGGGAAGCTGGATGAAAAATAATATGTACCGCTTATACTGTTACTAAAACTGGCCATACACTAGAGATTTGGGACCGGCAAAAAGGCCTATTTAGACCATTATCTGCTGACCTTCAGTGTGTTTTGTGACATGAATAAGTGTTTAACAGATGCTGGCCAAAGGCAGATGTCAGTCTGTTGTAAATTTGATTAGTTTTTTTCCTGTCATTTTTGGATGCTGTAGTTGAAACAATGTTAATAGTAAAACAGATCCGGATCCCTTCAATGAAAGCCTTTTATCTTACTATCCTTCTAAATGGTCTACTCAGACTGAATGTACCTTTGAATGATAATCTGGATCCATTTGGAATTTCATTTTAAAGAGATTAAAGGCTATGTACACCTTCGAAGGCAATTTTTTTCATAATAGCATTTTACTAATTTTGGGCAAAAAATATATATTTTTTAATCAGTCTTTATTAAAAATATTGAGCCATTCTGTCACAAAGGGTTAACTGTTTGTCTAGCTGTGTGAAAGGTACTTTCTACTTTTCATTTTGTGTCTGTCGTCAGATAAACCTTATCTCTAATTTACCAAGAGATTGTAAAAAGGGGTTGTCTCACTTCAGCAAATGGCATTTTTAATGTAGAGAACGTTAATACAAGCCCCTTACTAATGTATTGTTATTATGCATATTGCCTTCGTTGCTGGCTGCATTCATTTTTCCATTACATTATACTCTGCTCGTTTCCATGGTTACGACCACCCTGTAATCCAACAGTGGTGGCCATACTTGCACACTATAGGAAAAGGTGTCGGTCTCTCTGGTGGCTGGGACTGTGGGAGCACACATAGGCTGGTGCACTTTCATGTAGTGTGCAAGCACAGCCTCCACTGCTGGATTGCACAGTGGCAGTAACCATGGAAACTAGTAGTGTATAATGTGATGGAAAATAAGTCCAGCCAGCAAAGGAAGCAATATGGGTAAATACAATACATTAGTGAGTGCCTTGTATTAACTTTCTCTACATGATAAATGCTATTTGCTGAAGTGAGACAACCCTTTTAAGCCTGTATTATTACACTAGCCGATATTTTCGGCCGATAATTGCTAACGAGCGTTCGCAGGAACATTCATTAGCGATCATCTTGCAGTGTAATACTGCCATGATTGTCCGATGAATGTTCATTGGGCAATTCTGATTATTGAGCCTGCATAAAAATCAACGCTTGCAGGCGGCAGATCATGCTGTCTAATAGCGAGTGAGCGAGTGATCACTCCTCCCCATGCTGTGGAAGAAATCGCTGCATGTAATAGCAGCGGTCTCCTCCGCTAGCTAGCAAGCGTTTGCCGGGAAGGAACGCTTACCTCCCAACAATTGCTTGCTGATCTGCCTGTCTAATACAGGCTTTATTTAATCTACATTCTTATCAGTAAGATAAGAACTGAGCTATAATGAGTGTTTATAATGTCAGGGAGAAGAGATAAGGATTCCGTCAGGTGAGCTGCCTGACGGAAAAGAGAAATTATAGAGGAAAAAGAGAATTTAGATCCTGCTACTAGAAGAACACAAAGCTGTACATAAAAAAGGGCTCCATGTTTTTAATAAAGAGCAATTTAAAAAATGATTTTTAGCCTAAAATGAGTACAATACAAAAATTAAAAAAAATGCCTCCGAAGGTGCATATAGCCTTTAAATTGTTTTAAGATATTATTCAAAGCGAATCACTAGTTAAGGGAACTTAATAGCTTATTATGTGGCTGTACTTTCCCTACCTACATAGTGCCTAGGATGTTTGGCATCCGGGGTGGGTTCTTTCTCTGGCATCCCCCACCCCCCAAATACGTTAAAAAATTGGTACCCCCTCACAGTAGGATTGCGCTCATTGTACAACCTTCACAGTAGTTTTGTACAGATGTGTGCCCCCTCACAGTAGTTATGCCCACATTGTGCCCTCTCACAGTAGTTATGCCCCCTTTGTGCCCCCTTCACAGTAATAATCCCCATTGTGCCCCTTTTATATTAATAATGCCCACTGTGCCCCTTCACAGTAATAATACACACTGTGCCCCTTCACAGTGATAATGCCCACTGTGCCCCTTTCAAAGTAATAATGCCCATTGTGCCCCCTTCACAGAAATAATGCCCATTGTGCCCCCTTCACAGAAATAATGCCCATTGTGTCCCCTTCACAGTAATAATGCCCACTGTGCTAATAATGCCAACTGTGCCCCCTTCATTTTAGTAATGCCCTCTGGCTCTGTGCCCCTACCATAGTAAAAATGCCCATTGTGCCCCTTCACATTAGTAATGCCCTCTGTGCCCCCTCCATAGTAGTAATGCCTTCTGTGCCTCCAGGCCCCAGCCGTTTGAAGAGAGGGCAGTGCTCATATGAGAGCTGCTTTCTCTGTTCTGTTCACCTGCTCGGCGTAGCATTTGCAGTGATGAGCAGGTAAACAGAGCAGAGAAGGCAGCACTCATACCAAAAAAACAGGAAAACATTACATACAGCGCTACAGAACATACAGGGTCATACAGCCCCACGTATGTACCTCTTACTTCCAGTGACTTCTCTTCTCTGATGTAGATATTTTCTTTCCTCATCTTCTCCTGTTAAACCAGACCACCATGGTGACTTCTTTCAGCCGCGCCTCGTCTCTGCAGAGTTTAACAAACAGACATCTGACTTTCCTACTTTTCCATCATCCTCCCACTTTCTGAACACCCCATTTCAGATCAGACCCCCATATAAAACCCTAAATGAGATCCCCCAATCTCAGACCAAACCCCCTTTAGACCTCTGTCAGACCCCATATAAGACCCCAGTTTTAAACCTCAGATCAGACCCCCATTAGACCTCCATGTAAGACCCCGACCCAATATCAGACCTCGGATAAGACCCCTATATAAGACCCCCATTAGACCTCCAGACCACCTTATCAGACCTCAGACCAGACCCCATATCAGACTTCCAGAACCCCACTAGACCTCCAGACCCCTATTAGATCTCTAGACCTCTATAGCGGACCCCCATTAGAACTTCAAACCCCCTAGTCAGACCTCCAGACCCCCAATCAGACCCCCATTAGACCTCTAGACCCCCCAATCAGACCTACAGACCCCCAATCAGACCCCCAGACCCCCATTAGACCTACAGGCCCCCAATCAGACCTCATTACACCTCCAAACCACCAGACCCCCCAGTCAGACCTTCAGACCCCCCAGTCAGACCTCCAGACCCCCATTAGACCTCCAAACCCCCCATTAGACCACTACAGACCTCACAGTCAGACCTCCAGACCCCCTATAGACCACTCCAGACCCCCATTAGACCTCCATATCAGACATCAGATCAGACTGTAAAATAATAAAGTCACTTACATCTCCTGTCGCCACTCTCCCCCTCCTGGCTGTCTTCTCTTCTCAGGGCCCCCTCTGCAGTCACCTGACCTCCTGCAGCACTAGGTCAGAGTGCACTCTGTACGTCCTGATGCTGCAGGCAGCCAGGACACAGCAGCAACGGACCTGAGAAGAGCGAGCAGAAGGAGGGGTAAGTACTATACAGCTCTCACAGTGCTTCTCTCCCCCTCCTGCAGACTGCACTGCATCTTATAAAGAGAAAAGCAATGAGCGCTTCCATCTGTATTTATTGAAGCTCTCATTGCTTCTGTTCTGGCACCCCCCTGAGAGCCGGCACCCGGGACGGACCGCTCCCCCTCCTGGGCACGCCACTGCTCCCACTTTCATGGTCATATCTGTAGCCCCTCCCTAGCAACATATCTACCTCTTTTATGTAAAACGGTGCTGTGGTCCCTTAACTCTCAGGATCTGCGGTGGTCCTAGAGTTCAGACCCCACAGATCATAAAATGATGGCATATCCTACCAATATGCCACAATTTTATGAGATGGGAATCCTATTTAAAGTGTAACTGTCTTGTCAACCCAAAAAATTTTTTTTAGCATATGTTACTTCTGCTACTGCAGCATTATGCATAAAGCAGTCTTTAGTTTCTTCACTTACCACTGTTTTCCTTGAGCTTTTCCCTTAGTGACAGCTGTTTTGAACCCTACAGTATGAGGATCTCCTTAAGATGGCTGCTCTGCCAGTTCTCTGAGGCCAAAATTACCTTCCTGCACTTCACATACACACTTGCTTTAGGCTACTTTCACACTCGCGTTTTGGGCGGATCCGTAATGGATCTGCAAAAACTGATCCGTTACAATAATACAACCGCATGCATCCGTTATGAACGGATCTGTTTGTATTATCTGTACCATAGCCAAGACGGATCCGTCATGAACTCCATTGAAAGTCAATAGGAGATGAATCCGTTTTCTATTGTGTCAGAGAAAACGGATCCGCCCCCATTGACTTACATTGTGTGCCAGGACGGATCTGTTTGGCTCAGTTTCGTCAAGCGGACAGCAAAACGCTGCAATCCAGAACAGAATGGAGACTGATCGTTGGCAAAACTGATGCATTCTGAGCGGATCCTTTTCCATTCAGAATGCATTAGGGCAAAACTGATCCGCTTTGGACCGCTTGTGAGAGCTCTGAACGGATCTCACAAACGGAAAGCCAAAACGCCAGTGTGAAAGTAGCCTAAGTCAGCAGCTTCCTGCCAGCCAATCAGATCGGCTTACTGAGACACGCCTCCTCAGGAATGCAGTGTGAAGTATCTGTCTTCTGTTTACACTAAAGGGTAAAGCCCTAACAACGTTTTTTTTTTTTTTTTTAACCCCTTAAGGACACAGCCCTATTTCACCTTAAGGACCAGGCCATTTTTTGCAAATCTGACCACTGTCACTTTAAGTGCTGATAACTTTAAAACGCTTTGACTTACCCAGGCCGTTCTGAGATTGTTTTTTCGTCACATATTGTACTTCATGACACTGCTAAAATTGGGTCAAAAAAGTTAATTTTTTAGCATAAAAAAATACCATATTTACCAAAATTTTTGAAAAATTAGCAAATTTCAAAGTTTCCGTTTCTCTACTTCTGTAATACATAGTAATACCCCCAAAAATTGTGATGACTTTACATTCCCCATATGTCTACTTCATGTTTGTAGCACTTTGGGAATGATATTTTATTTTTTGGGGATGTTACAAGGCTTAGAAGTTTAGAAGCAAATTTTGAAATTTTCTGAAATCTTCAAAATCCCACTTTTTATGGACCAGTTCAGGTTTGAAGTCACTTTGTGAGGCTTACATAATAGAAACCACCCAAAAATGACCCCATTCTAGAAACTACACCCCTCAAGGTATTCAAAACTGTTTTTACAAACTTTGTTAACCCTTTAGGTCTTCCACAACACTTCATGGCAAATGGACATACATTTTTAGAATTTAGATTTTTTGGAAAATTTTCCAATATAATCAATTTTTTCCAGGAAAAAAACAAGGGTTAACTGCCAAACAAAACTCAAAATGGGTTGCCCTGATTCTGTAGTTTGCAGAAACACCCCATATGTGGTCGTAAACTACTGTTTGGCCAAACGGGAGGACATAGAAGGAGGGGAACGCCATATAGGTTTTGGAAGGCAGATTTTGCAGGACTGGTTTTGTTTATACCATGTCCCATTTGAAGCCCCCTCTTGCACCCCTAGAATAGAAATTCCAAAAGTGACTCCATCTAAGAAAGTACACCCCTCAAGGTATTCAAAACTGGGTTTACAAACTTTGTTAACCCTTTAGGTGTTCCACAAGAGTTAATGGCAGATGGAGAAACAATTTAGAAATTTCTATTTTTTGGAAAAATTTCCATTTTAACCCATTTTTTCCAGCAATAAAGTAAGGGTTAACAGCCAAACAAAACTCAATATGGGTTGCCCTGATTCTGTAGTTTGCAAAAACACCCCATATGTGGTCGTAAACTACTGTTTGGCCAAACGGGAGGACATAGAATGAGGGGCACGCCATATGGGTTTTGGAAGGCAGATTTTGCAGGACTGGTTTTGTTTATACCATGTCCCATTTGAAGCCCCCTGTTGCACCCCTAGAATAGAAATTTCAAAAAAGTGACTCCATCTAAGAAAGTACACCCCTCAAGGTATTCAAAACTGGGTTTACAAACTGTGTTAACCCTTTAGGTGTTCCACAAGAGTTATTGGCAGATGGAGAAACAATTTAGAAATTTCAATTTTTTGGAAAATTTTCCAATATAATCAATTTTTTCCAGGAGTAAAACAAGGGTTAACTGCCAAACAAAACTCAAAATGGGTTGCCCTGATTCTGCAGTTTGCAAAAACACCCCATATGTGGTCGTAAACTACTGTTTGGCCGAACGGGAGGACATAGAAGGAGGGGAACACCATATGGGTTTTGGAAGGCAGATTTGGCAGGACTGGTTTTGTTTATACCATGTCCCATTTGAAGCCCCCTCTTGTACCCCTAGAATAGAAATTTCAAAAAAGTGACTCCATCTAAGAAAGTACACCCCTCAAGGTATTCAAAACTGGGTTTACAAACTTTGTTAACCCTTTAGGTGTTCCACAAGAGTTAATGGCAGATGGAGAAACAATTTAGAAATTTCTATTTTTTGGAAAATTTTCCATTTTAACCCTTACTTTATTACTGAAAAAAATGGGTTAACAGCCAAACAAAACTCAAAATGGGTTGCCCTGATTCTGTAGTTTGCAGAAACACCCCAAATGTGGTCGTAAACTACTATTTGGCTAAACGGCAGGACATAGAAGAAGGGGAACGCCATACGGTTTTTGGAAGGCAGATTTTGCTGGACTGGTTTATTTACACCATGTACCCTTTCAAGCCCCCTGATGCACCCCTAGAGTAGAAACTCCATAAAAGTGACCCCATCTAGGAAACTATGGGATAAGGTGGTTGTTGTTTTGGGACTATTTTAGGGGTAAATATGATTTTTGGTTGCTCTATATTACACTTTTTTGAGGCAAGGTAACAAAAAAATAAAATTCTAAAATTTTTCTACATTTGCTATTTAGTTTTGTGGAACACCTAAAGGGTTAACAAAGTTTATAAAGTAACTTTTGAATACCTTGAGGGGTGTAGTTTCTTAGATGGGGTCACTTTTTTGGAGTTTCTAGTCTAGGCTACATCAGGGGGGGCTTCTAATGGGACATGGTGTCAAAAAAAAAAACTGTCCATCAAAATCTGCCTTCCAGAAACCATATGGAGTTCCCTTCGTTCTATGCCCTGCCATGCGGCTATATAGCCATTTACGACCACATATGGGGTGTTTCTGCAAACTACAGAATCAGGGCCATAAATATTGAGTTTTTTTTGGCTGTTAACCCTTGTTTTATTACTGGAAAAAAAGAATTCAAATGGAAATTTTGCCCAAAAATGGGTGTTTTGGCACCGTTTTTATTTTATATTTTTAACGCTGTTCATCCGAGGGGTTTGGTCAAATGTTATTTTTATAGCGACGACTTTTACGCACGCGACGATGCCCAATATGTATGGCTCTCAGACTTTGGAGACACTAAGCAGGCATCCTAAAACTGCGGCACTCCAGATGTTGTAAAACTACAATTCCCACCATGCCCTGCTGATGGCTGTAGGTTGTCTGGGCATGCTGGGAGTTATAGTTTTACAACATCTGGAGGGCCGCAGTTTGAGGATGCCGGCACTAAAACTAATATTTTTGGGGGGAAATTATTTTTTTCTGTGTCTCCAAAGTCTGAGAGACATAGTGTTTTATGTTCTCTAGGGGACTGTTGGAGATTATAAAAATGTAGTACTCCATGGAAGTGTGATACTCCCTGAAGCAATCGATAACGCAGAGGCCCGGATGATCGGGGCAAGTGTCACACTGAGTAGTGGTGTCCTTCCGTATCCCCCTCTTGTGACACACTCTGCATCTTTTTTGGGTTCGTCCCTTCTTTCCAGTATGGGGGACCACACCTGGAAAGTGTTGGCCAGGGACGATCCGGGCGCCTCCAGTTCCCGAGGTACTCCGGCCTGCTCTTTCCCGGTCCGAAAAGATCAGGTCTTTGAGGACTGCCTCATAGAACTGGAGGAATGTCCCTGTGCTGCCAGCGCTTCGGGATAGTACAAAAGAGTTGTACATGGCAACCTGTACCAAGTAGACCGCAACTTTTTTGTACCATGCCCGGGTTTTGCGCATGGCATTATATGGCTTGAGGACTTGATCAGAGAGATCAACTCCTCCCATATACCGATTGTAGGCGACGATACAATCGGGCTTGAGGACCGTTGCCGCGGTACCTCGCACAGAGACGGGGGTGGTGCTGTTACCGTGGATTGTGGACAGCATAAGGACATCCCTCTTGTCCTTATACCTGACCAGCAACAGGCTTCCACTGGTAAGGGCACGGGTCTCACCCCTGGGGATAGGTACCTGGAGGGGGTGGGCAGGGAGGCCGCGTTGATTTTTCCGCACGGTCCCACAAGCGAACGTGGATCTGGCGGCAAGGGACCTGAACAAGGGAATGCTGGTATAAAAGTTGTCCACATACAAGTGGTAACCCTTATCCAGCAGTGGGTACATAAGGTCCCACACGAGTTTCCCGGTAACACCCAGAGTGGGGGGACATTCTGGTGGTTGAATCCGGGAATCTCGCCCCTCGTACACACGAAATTTGTAAGTGTACCCTGAGGTACTCTCACAAATTTTGTATAGCTTCACGCCATACCTCGCCCGCTTTGTGGGAATGTATTGGCGGAAACTGAGTCTCCCCTTGAACGCAACGAGAGACTCATCAACCGCGACCTCCCTTCCAGGTACGTAGGCCTGCTGAAATGTGGCCCCAAAGTGATCGATGACCGGCCGTATCTTGTACAGCCGGTCATAGGCAGGATCACTTCGGGGGGGACATGCTGCATTATCGGAATAATGCAGACATTTCCGGATGGCCTCAAACCGGGAGCGTGTCATGGCCGTACTGTACAGTGGGGTCTGGTAGAGTATGTCCCCACTCCAGTAATGCCTGACACTGGGTTTTTGCACTAGACCCATATGCAGCACGAGGCCCCAAAATGTCCTCATCTCGGCTGCACTGACCGGCGTCCAGCCACCGGGTCTAGCCAAAAATGAGCCCGGGTTTTGAGCGACGAACTGTTGGGCGTACAGATTCGTCTGCTCCACCATCAGATTCACCAGTGGGTTACTGAAAAAAAAACTAAAAAAGTCAATTTCAGTAAACCCCACTGTGGGAATCTGGATTCCAGGATTGCCAGCGAAATCCAGAATCTCAGGCTCAAAGTCCACTGGGGGACACCAGCTAAGTTCATCGGCAGGGGGCTCCGGTGAACTTATTTGGTGGGCCGGGAAACCAGTACGAACCCCAGGGCGGCTCGTACTAGGGTGGGCCACAGGATCCCTAGCATGTGGGGCCCCTGGCTCCGCCTGGCGGCGTCTCCGCTGCCTTGGTGGCTCATCGTCATCTGATGATGATGAGGAGGATGCGGATGACAAAAGGAACGTGGGGTCATCCTCATCCTCACTGGGGCTCTCAGAGTCGGAGGCAATCTGGGCCTATGCCTCCTCGGCCGAGAACACCCGGCGGGCCATGGGTGTGTGTGTGTGCGTGTGTATGTGCGTGCGTGTAAACCTTTATTCTATGTGCGTGTGTGTGGGGGCACGGGTGTTCACGTACTAAAAAGTCCAGGCCAAAAAAATGGGCAAGTGTTAGGGGAAAAAAAAAAAAAAAGTTCAAACTTGCTGATCAGCGGTTCAACGCTGATCAGCGGTCGGTGGGGTGGTGGGGCGGGCGATGCGCTAACAGTGGACGGACGCTAAAAAGTGCCGGCCAGTCAGCGCACGCAGAAAAAAAAAGTGGTGGTGGGGGAAGGGTCTGGTGGGGGGTTGGTGGCAGGGGGGGTCTGGGGTCTGAAAGCTGAAACAAAAAAGTTTAGAATAAATGTGTTTTTTTTTTTTTTCTAACTTTTCCCTTCTATCCCTGTCTAAAGGTGCCTCTCCCTCACTGACCCTAACCTACCTGGGTGGCGATGGGTGCAGGAGGGTGATGGATGCCGATTAGGGGGACACAGGAGCTGGTGCTGGACGATGCTGCACGGTCAGGGTGCTGGACAGGAAGAGGAGGGGAGAGAGGAGCGCAGGAAGTTTGAATCTCGCGCCTCTCTCCCCTGCACCAATCAGCACCCTGGACAGCGGCATTCAGCACCAGAGCCAGCACCGCCTCTCCAAATCCTCGGACTGCGATAGGTGGTGTATAATTACGCCACCGATCGCAGTCTTTTTCCGGTTCATCGGGTCACAGGACACCCGAATGGACCGGAAACGCAGAAAACCGCAGGTCTGAATTGACCTGCGGTTTTCTGCGATCGTCGATGCGGGGGGGTCAAATGACCCCCCCCCCCCCCCTGCATTGTTACAGGATGCCGGCTGAATGATTTCAGCCGGCATCCCGTTCCGATTAACCCCCGCGGCGCCGGCATCGCTATTTACCTTAAGGACTCGGGAAACATGCCGTACCGGTACGTCATGTGTCCTTAAGGGGTTAAGAGACCAGTAGAAAGGGACAGGAAACATTAATAAAAGCTGTTATTATAAGGTAATTACAGATGTTTTGGCAGTCATTGACAAATGTATACATGCCTAGATCTAATAAACTAACATATAAAAAATATGACAGTTACACTTTAAGCTTTCCTACAATTATGGTAGTCCCTACCCATATCCTTCCCAAGATTTTAAGCCTAAACTGAGAGAAATCACCCAGGAACATCTTTAAAACTAGCCCTTCTGGAGGATTGGTGGCTGGTATGATTACCCAAACTGCTTTCTGCACTATGTTGGGGCCTACCTTATGAAATATAGAAAATGGCACAGAATTTCAACAAAGGCTTTATTAGTAAGTGCCATATACTCACCTTATATATACAGTGGTCAATAGTAACCAGAAAATGGCCAACCCCTTTAAAAAAGGATAGTATGTTTTTACACTTAAATCATAAATTTTACTTAATACCAGGGCTTTCTTTCTGGCGGAACGCACCGGAACGGCGTTCCGCCACCTTTTGACATCGCAGCCTGCCATGCTCCAGCATCGCAGGCTGCGATGTATCAGCGGGGAGGGACTGGGAGGAGGAGCTGGGGGCCGGTGCGTTCACTGTGCTCCGGCCCCCAGCTCCAGTAGTTATAAAATGTGTACAATTAATAAGGATTCTATTCATGAGGCCCCCTCTGCAGTAGAACATTCAATATAGCCACATCCTACTCACAGGGCTGTTATCTTAATGCTGGCCGGCCTGGCCTACTTTCTGAATGAAGGAGGCGGCGCAGGCATGTGACGTCAGTCGTGACGCTGCCGCTCGTCTGCCCGGCCGGCCAGCATTAAGATAACAGCCCTGTGAGTAGGATGTGGCTATATTGAATGTTCTACTGCAGAGGGGGCCTCATGAATAGAATCCTTATTAATTGTACACATTTTATAACTAGTCTGTACTGGAGCGGCAATGGGGGGGTCTGTGGATGGCACTGTTATGGGGTGGGTGGGGGTCTGTGGATGGCACTGTTATGAGGTGGGGGGGTCTGTGGATGGCACTGTTATGGGGTGGGGGGTCTGTGGATGGCACTGTTATGGGGTGGGGGGGTCTGTGGATGGCACTGTTATGGGGTGGGGGGGTCTGTGGATGGCACTGTTATGGGGTGGGGGGGTCTGTGGATGGCACTGTTATGGGGTGGGGGGGTCTGTGGATGGCACTGTTATGGGGTGGGGGGGTCTGTGGATGGCACTGTTATGGGGTGGGGGGTCTGTGGATGGCACTGTTATGGGGTGGGGGGTCTGTGGATGGCACTGTTATGGGGTGGGGGGTCTGTGGATGGCACTGTTATGGGGTGGGGGGGTCTGTGGATGGCACTGTTATGGGGTGGGGGGGTCTGTGGATGGCACTGTTATGAGGTGGGGGGGTCTGTGGATGGCACTGTTATGAGGTGGGGGGGTCTGTGGATGGCACTGTTATGAGGTGGGGGGGGTCTGTGGATGGCACTGTTATGGGGTGGGGGGTCTGTGGATGGCATTGTTATGGGGTGGGGGGTCTGTGGATGGCACTGTTATGGGGTGGGGGGGTCTGTGGATGGCACTGTTATGGGGTGGGGGGTCTGTGGATGGCACTGTTATGGGGTGGGGGTCTGTGGATGGCACTGTTATGGGGTGGGGGGTCTGTGGATGGCACTGTTATGAGGTGGGGGGGTCTGTGGATGGCACTGTTATGGGGTGGGGGGTCTGTGGATGGCACAGTTATGGGGAGGGGGGATCTGTGAATGGCACTGTTATGGGGTGGGGGGTCTGTGGGTGGCACTGTTATGGGGTGGGGGGGTCTGTGGATGGCACTGTTATGGGGTGGGGGGGTCTGTGGATGGCACTGTTATGGGGTGGGGGGTCTGTGGATGGCACTGTTATGGGGTGGGGGTCTGTGGATGGCACTGTTATGGGGTGGGGGGTCTGTGGATGGCACTGTTATGAGGTGGGGGGGTCTGTGGATGGCACTGTTATGGGGTGGGGGGTCTGTGGATGGCACAGTTATGGGGAGGGGGGATCTGTGAATGGCACAGTTATGGGGAGGGGGGATCTGTGAATGGCACTGTTATGGGGTGGGGGGTCTGTGGGTGGCACTGTTATGGGGTGGGGGGGTCTGTGGATGGCACTGTTATGGGGTGGGGGGTCTGTGGATGGCACTGTTATGGGGTGGGGGGTCTGTGGATGGCACTGTTATAGGATGGGGGATCTGTGGATGCCATCCCCAGATCCCCCACATTAACAGTGCCATCCCCATCTGGGGGGTTTCTTTGCTGAGCTGGACTTTTATAGCCCCCCCAAATTTTACTTGCATCCCTGTTCTCTAAAGGGGCGGTTTTAGGGGGCGGTCCTAGGGGTGGGGAGGGGGGGGGGGTGAGTTCCACCACCTTTTCTCTGAGAAAAAAAGCCCTGCTTAATACCTAAGATCACTGACTTTTTTTTTTTTATCAGATCATTTTTATTAAAGGTTTTACATGCAGCCAATTGTTCAGATAAACCATACATTATATGACAATAGGATATCAATACAGTAAAATCAATCATACTTTATCCAAATCAGCATGTCAATGACACTGCATCAAAAATAAATCTTTATTAAATCTCCCAGTCCCCCCCCCAACTCCCTCCCCACCTCCCCCTCTCCGTGTGGTCATCTCCCTCGACATGAACAAAAATGCTCCAATTCTCTTACATCTTAGCTTCCAAATCCCCTTAGGACCATTCCATTCCAAATATGCATCAATCTCTGAGACTTCCCCCCAGGTCCAGCCAGCCACACCTGCCATTTCTTCTTAAATTTCTGTACAGTGCCTCTTTTAATATAGATGCCACTCTCCATGGATATCATATGATTGACCATATTTATCCACTCTGATCGGCTGTATCCAGTGTTTTGCAATGGATTTACGTGCAATGTACAATAATTTAGCAATTGCTAAAGATCACTGACTTTAGTGAGTCAATGTATCGTAGAAATGATGTTCAGATAAACAGGAAATACAGTTTCATCAACTTCCTATATTTCCTGTTTTTCGTGGCTCTAATATTTAGTTTAAATTCATATGGAAAATAGGTTACATGTTGAAATAATATTTCATATTTTATACAGAACTACTGGCTCAATCCTGGTATTCTGTTCTTGTGCTAGGAAAAAGGAAACTTGCAGCACGGAATTTTTATTCCTAGGTGTCATTTTCTTTCATGCCAGAGAATTTTATTTTTCACCCTTTATTCAGATTTCAATACAACTATCTATTGTATAATTTGTCTGGGTCTAGAGGTGGGGGAGACATTTTTCTGATCCTGAAGAGGAAATGGTTAAAACAGCATAAGGGTGCATTCACACGTATTTTCGATTCGCGTCCAATCCTTACAGCCAAGCCACAAATGATTAAACATGTCCTATTTTTGTCCATTTTACAGACAAGAGTAGGCATTTTTTTATGAGAAAAATGCGGGATGCACATGGACTGCATCAATACGTAGCAGATCCACAATTTACGGACCTCAAAATGGATACGGCCGTCTGAATGCACCCTTACATTGGCATTTACTGTATTATATTCAGGGTACAAAAGTTAGAAGAAAAACTGGTAATAGTGGTGCCCAGAAAGTTACATCACATTTGTTTAATGGTCACCACAGTTTTTTTCAGCACTTTGGTTATAGATTTAAAGGGTTTGTTTGGCCAGCATCTGACTGGTCCACCAGATTACCAGAGGATTCTCTGGCGGGCCCAAGCTCTAATAACATGGTGGGCCCTGTGGGGATTCGCTCTGGTAGTTAGGACTAGCAGATGCAGTATAGAGGAAAAGTACACAGTTCTTGAATCAAACAGTGGTGTTTATTCACACATTGGTGTATAACAATATGCAGATAAGGTGTGTCACAAAACGCAGGTGGCTTGGTGTTTGTTCACACTCAAGGAAAGTCCATAAACAATAAAAGACAGCTTTTCTCCTGGGTGTTAATTCACACCCTGTTAGCAGTTCAGCCTCATCAAGTCCATAGGCGGCCTGTTCATTTTTAGAGGGGCCTGGGTCCTCCAGCCTGGCTCAAACCTCAAATCCCAGCACAGCTCTCAGTTCACAGCACACAGACTCCTGAGCTCCACTGTCAGAGGGAGGTAAATCCACCGCACCTGGCAGTGCTGGCTGGTTTTTATGCCTGGCAAAACCTGGCCTGGAACATGGGGAGTAGTCACCCACCCAGCACTTTGACTACTCCCAGTAAGAGCCGTCCTGGATCAGCTATGACAGCCATGCTAAATCTCAAGCTATCAATTAGCAATAGCTGTGGCTGACGCATAAAATACCGGCTCTTACTTCACCGAGGCCAGGAACCTCAGTGACACATACCTTCCATCCACAATGATTCCAGGTACCTTCTTACAGACCCCCCAAAAAAACATTTGGCACCTTTGGAGCCAATAACAAGCCACTAGGGTCTATTTTTTAATTCTTTATTGATGATACAGGGTTGGGACCCGAGAATAATTTCATATGGTGGGCCCAAGGAACCCCAGTCCGACTTTGTATCTGGCTACATACATTTTTTAAAGGCTCCACATGATGAAAAATCATAAAATAAAGTAATACTTATCTTTCCGATTTTGTGCTGTTCCCGGCAGTTTACAGTCCCCTGCAGGTCTCTTCTTTCTGCTACATCTTGACATGTAGGAAATCACAATCCATAGTGGTGACCTGCCTCACCTTTATGTCAAGAGGAAAAAGAAGAAGAGAATATTTAATTACTTTATTACTCACCATAGGAAGCATTTTGAAAAATAATATATAGCTAGACTACCCCTTTAGATGGAATGAGGGGTCATGTAATTTGCATGTTCTTTAGTGTAATGTAAAGGTATGTGTGCCTTGAGCACAGCTGGTCCTTTGTCTATACCAGCCTCAAGTATAAAGCATGTGCAACGTGACACCTCCCCCCAGGGCGCTCTCTCGTGTCCTAGGTGTAGTAGGAATGCCGAGTGGTGTAGTGTAGCCTAAATGTCTCTTTATGTGTGTCACGGTGCTCCTACCTGGATACCGCTGGACACCAAGCTTTTGCTCCGAAGCAATAAAAAGGGGGGCATAATTGAGGCATTTGAAAGAATGACTTGAGTCCAGACCTTGAGATGAAGTTCAGTGACAGCTTTACTTTAAATAAACGTTTCTGCAAACAGTTTTCAGGCTTTGTATTGGTTCTAGCAGGCTTTAGCATGAACTGCCAGGCAAACTCAACCCTGCTTTATCTCTTTCTTTCTGCTGTACTGATAGGCTAGCCTAATAACTTTGATTCCTTCTTTATGCTGCACTCCACTCTTTACTCTGACTTAGTTTCAGTCAAGAAACTATTCTCCTGGCTCCTGAGGCTTCCAAGCTTCTGCCTCCATGGCCAGCAGCGCTTAGGGTGCTCTGGCTGGTGTGGGCATGTCAGGCAGTGATGTGTCCCTGCACTCCCTTCCTCTATCTAGGGAAGACTGGAACTCACTGGAAACTTCTGTCCCACCCTTCTAGCAGGGACCAGGACTGGCCACTTTAGCCCAAAGGGGGGAGAATGGAATGGTAAGTTCCATTCTCTCTAACTATAGCTCTGCCATATTTGCTGCCACCTGTTGGTGAACCAGGCATATTACATGCATAACAGTTGCATAACAAGATTAGGAATGCACATTGTGGAGGACACCTGGACCAAAATACACAAGATGACATTGTGTTAGCCCATTAAAGACAGTAGCAGGGTGCAGGAGTGGTAACACCACTCTGGGGTGTTACACATGTTTATCTTGTTAGCCATGTGCCACCCAAGCCCAGTAGGCCCTTGCCTTTGGCCTCTCCCCATCTCTCTCAGCCCAATCCTATTAACTTCAATAAATATGAGCTGCAATACCATAGATAACCCAGTGACGGGTGTGGCACTGTTTCTGAAAAATTAGCCATGTTTCTACCCCTGTACAACCTATTTAAGAAGCATAGGTATCAGCAGTTTGATATGTAGACTAGTGGAAGCAAGGTGGTTTTACCTAGCTGTAGTAGGGACACTGCTACAATCATTTAGGAGAAACATGTCATATTAGCTAAATATATTGTTAGAATAATTTCGAGCACCCCTTCAATGCACTGTGGTGGCTGCAGTCATTTCCTTTTACTGTAATCAACCTTACACTTTTGTCTTTTTTCACAGAATTCTGAAGCAGTATAGCCATCCTAACATTGTCAAACTAATTGGAGTTTGTACACAGAAACATCCAATTTATATTGTCATGGAGCTAGTACAGGGTGAGTTTAATGATGTTCTTCTTTCACAGTATACGTTCCACATGAACTAAAAGTTACAGTGCCCTCATGTGGCAGCAGGTGATAACACTATGACAATTGGCACGTCTTAAAATGAATATCAGTGAAATGCAGACGTGTGCTGTTCGTGGACTCCACTGACCACTCACGTATCCACTGACTAATGATGGAGACAGTAGTCGTGCGATGCACCCCGTGGCAGTGGCATCAACGGTGTGCATGCATAAAGGCAAGGAATGCATGGGATGGGGTGTCTTTTTATGTAATGCAGCTGTCATCGTAAAGAGAGCATTAGCATAACTTACACTTGTGTTACATTGACATTGTGGGAACAAGCATTGTACAAAGATTCATTTGCCCGTTCATCGGTCTGCCTAAACACCCCAGCGGTCAGCTGAATAATTGACAAATGCTTGTTTGTAGGCTGACTGGATCTTTTATGTTGACGTAAAAAGAATCGTTAGTCGGGAGCAGATCCCCCCATGTAAACAGGGAATGCACACGCAACGATATAGAAACTATATGGGGGAACGAACGATCATACGAACCATTGTTTGTCCCCCACAGAGTTTGCATTGGCTCGTGTAAAAGGCTTTTTAAATGAGCACTGGTCGACATGTCATATTGGCCATACACATTAGGCCTAGTTCACACTTCAGTGATTTGGTCAGTGTTTGATCAGTGATTTCCATCAGTTATTGTGAGCCAGAAGCGGAGCTTATACAGAGATAAGGTATAATAAAATGTATGGTATAATGGATTGCACTTATTCTGTGTTTTTGACACCTGTTTTTAGCTCACAATCACTGATGGAAATCACTGACCAAATCACTGAAGTGCTAACTAGGCCTTAAATAGCTGTCAGCCAATTTCTCATTTGGCCGACAGCTATCCCTCTTTACACCCTTGGGGTGTTCTGAATGGGGAGGGTAGAGTAAGTCGCTGTCAGACACCACTGGCATTGGCTTATCTTCCTTAACAGCAAAACTCCTGATCCTTCTCTCCCCCTACATCTGCCAGAAGGGAGAGTCGGGAGGCCCCTCATACAAGTTAGATGGTCGGTCGGCCTTGCCAAAATCGGCAGGGTGGCTAACCTAATGTGTATAACCAACCTCTTCTAACAGCTTATCTGCGGTGGTCCCATGAGTCGAACCCCCGTCAATCTCATATTCATAATCAATAGGATAATCCCAGAAAATCTCTTTGAAGTGTACAATGTGCTGTCATAAGGTATGGAGCAGTTTTGTGTTTTCGCTGTGAGACTTATTTATCCAAGTGAATGGGTCCAGAAAAAAAGTAAATGTACCTGGATGCCATATGTATGTCCATATATGTCCAGGTTTTGCAGACAGGAATCGGAATGGCTGCCTGAATCTGAGCTAAAGAAAAGGTAAACTATTCTAATAATACTACTAAATTCTCTTATGAGACCAATCAAAGGCTAACCATTATTATTCCTCTAATTCATTTCTGACTCATTCTCTTGTGATAACATTATATATGGGAAGAGGTAGTACATTTCGAGTTCAGAACTACAATGAGCTAATATGTAGTTTATTCCATAAATGTATCAGACTGCTGTAGTAACTTTGTTTTCCTGCAGGTGGAGACTTCTTGACATTCTTACGGAATGATGGTTCAAAACTGAAAACAAAGGAGCTAGTCAGAATGTCAGAGAATGCTGCGGCGGGGATGGAATACCTGGAAAGCAAGCATTGTATTCACAGGTACAGGCCCAGGAGTGATTGCAATGGCAGTATATTAGTAAATGCTGCACAGCTTCTGGGTTCTTTCATTATTTGAATATAAATTAATCCTTCAATAGAATTCAGAAAAACTGTTATTTTTACAACGAGCAAATGCTAAGCAGGGATAACACTAAACTTCAGTTCATTCTTTACAAATTGCAGAAAAATCTTATAGTAACTATGTTATAGGTACATGCTCTAAATATTTAAAAATGGAGCAAGAACACTCTGTTAAGGAGATGTGAGAGAAATGCGTGCCTATGTGCGCACCCACAGTCCCGGCTGACACTTTTTCTTGTAGTATGCAAGCACGACCACTTCTGCTGGATTGTCGGGTGGTCATAACCTCTAGATACAAGCAGTGTTTAATGTGGTGGAAAAATGAATCAAGCCAGCAAAGGAAGTAATATGGACGATCAAAGTGCCTTGTATTAAACTTTTTCTACATGATAAATGCCATTTGCTGAAGTGACACAACCCCTTTAATCTGCTAAACTTTATAAAGAGAAATAAACAGTTCTGCAATGTCTGGTAGAGAAAATAAGTCTGTAATGATTAAGTAGTTGGGCCAGGAGAAATTTGATTGTGTAATAAGGAATGGAGATAGAGACAAGTGATGCGGTGCAAACAACTCAACATTTCTTTCTTTGAAGGTAATTACCTTGGTGGGTACAAATAGGCACTTTGCACTTGCAATCGGATGTCTTAACTGTGATCAATGGCTGGTGGTAGTGACTTACCTGCACTACTGGTTTTGTTAGCACAGAGCAGGTCACATTTTCTCAGTTCCACTTCAGTATGCAACAGCCACCCCTATTCACTCTGCTTTTTGGCCTCACCTCTCTCGTAGGATTTTACTGAAATTGAAACACAGCTTTCTTAGGTCCCAGGGTTTGATGCACAGCCAAAAGTTGGTTTGCACAAATAGACTGGCGTCAGCTACTATACGAGGGACCTACTGGCAAAACTCTGGCTTACTCTCTCAAAGCTACCTGACTGACTGAATAGTGGGAAACCCATACTTTACATATTCTCTGGATCCTCCAAAGTACATCAAAAGCTATGCAGCAGGCTCTAAATGTAACTTGAGGACCTGCATAACTTGAACATGGGACCAAAAGGTCCTGTGCAGAATATTATTAAAAATAGCAATAATACAATTGGCCACTAGATGACAGCACAACACTAAAAATAAAATGCAGTATTATACAGTGCATTATGGATACAAACAATTTTAACATTTAAACATTTATAACCAAGGAGGCCCAGCCTTACAAGCCCTGCAGTAGACTGGCGCATACATAGAGTCAGACCATATAGCTGCTATGGATCCCATGGATAGAGTAGGCCTAGCTTTGGTTGGCCCAATAACATTTGCTACTGGGTGTCAGGAACCTGTGCAGGATTCTCATGTTCTCAAGCCACCATATTGGGTGACGAGATATTGTGACATTTGCTATGAGATCCCTACTTCTTTATATACAGTATATACTAGCAGATCTAGGACAACATTCGACAGATTCTCTTTAATCCCTTTTTAACTAGTGATCATTAGTGTTTGAGTCTAAAACAAACTTCACACCTTGGAACGAGTTTCTGATTTTCTATCAGCTACTTGCTAGCCTTCATTTTTCCTAGTGATGCTGCAGGAGAAATGAATCATCACATGCAAATAATGCATATCACATATTGCATGAAGCCATCACAGTTAGAAGCATTAAAGCCATTAAAGGGATTCTGTCACTGACCTTTCACACTTTAAGGCTTCTTTCACACGGGCGTGTGTGCCCTGTGGTCATGCTGCGGCCCGCAAAATGCGTCCCGCAATGCTAAGCACAGTCCGTGGGGCAGCCACAGCGGATCGCGGACCCATTCACTTGAATGGGTCTGCAATCCGGCCGTTCCGCAAAAAGATAGGACATGTTCTATCTTTTTGCGGAACAGAAGTACGGGACGAAACCCCACGGAAGCACTCCGTAGTGCTTCCATAGGGTTCCGTTCCATTCTTCCGCACCGCAATATTCTGCATCTCCGGATTTGAGGACCCATTGAAGTGAATAGGTCCGCATCTGTGATGTGGAATGCCCACGGAACAGCACCCGTGTATTGCGGATCCACAAATGCGGTCTGCAATACGGCAATGGGGCTCACACACCCGTATCAAAGAGGCCTAAACTGTTCCCAGCACCTTGTAGGTAACAAATCCTGAGCAGGCAGAGTGCTGTGATTCAAGCTTGTTAATGTTGGCAACTGAAGGAGCTTTCTCAAGGGTAATGAATTTTAGCATTTCAGGTGGTATTTATTTGCCCTATAGTGCCTGCTTTGTGATTGTATAATCTATTCTGATTATGATTTGGACTAATTTGAGTTATTGTTGAATATACGCACTGAATATACTTTTGTCTCTGCCACCTAATCTGTATTAAGCTTATAATGTTTTTAAATGTTTTAAATGTGATGGCTTCATGTTATATGTGATATGCATTAATATATGTTTATACAGTTATTATTTGATATCTATTATCATCCTTTGCTAGGGTGAGTACTATATATGCTGTAAATAGGTGTTATGTATTATTGTTTGGTATATGGTCTCAGGGATCAAAGGGACCCTGTCGGCACCCAAGTGTCCTTTTAACTGCCCACAGTACCTTACAGCTGATGCCATCGGGTTTCTAATAATGTGCAGTACATGCACTGTATGATAATGTCCTCTGGTGCGCATGTGAGAGATCTCAAGAAGGAATTGAGCATGAAGGAAACTAAAAAGCCTGTCAATCAAATGCAAAAGGGCAGAAAGGGAGTTAGGTAAGCGAGACTTCAAGCGTGAATGCCGCTGCTCCCTTGCCTTAAAGATCCTCACTTGCATACAGCCTACGGCAGAATAAAAATTATTTTGCAGCGATCGTGCCCATCAGATGATTTATTATACAATTGGTTACCTATAATCAGTTTAGCAGAGGAGTAATGTTCCTTCACACAGGCTGATTATCGGGAACAAACACTCACTCCCAATAATTGGCCTGCGTAAAGATGATCAACCGAAGAAAGACCAAACACTCATTCATGCGGTGAAAGCATCATTGATGTAGACTCCAAAATCATCGTTTCTGTGCAGCAGACCGTACTGAATAAACGGGAATTTGCTGTCCAGAAACAATGATTCTCTAGCGGGATGAGCAACTGCAGTACCGACTGTGCATCCTCATGCAGATGAGATGATTGCCGCATGTAAATGCAGTTTTTGCCTCCTCTGCCTAGCAGACAATTATCGGAATCCTCCGGCTTCACCATCCTATTTGTAGATGATCAAGCACACAGACACCTGAGAATCAGCCTTTAGTCAATCACAGAGCAGCTTGGCCAATAATAGAGACTCTTGGGGTTATTTATTAAGACCGGCGTTATAGATACTGGTCTTATTACCCCTTTGCGCTGGTGGTGGCTGCACCTAAGTTTTGTAAAGACGCCGGTGTACCGTTATATATTTCCCTACCTTGTGAGATATCCCGACCCTCGTCACTTCCGGCCGCACCGAACATGACGTGAAGAGGTGTGCTGGAGGTGTGGTGGGCCGCGCAGGCGCACAACGATGGCGTAGTGAAATTTCACAGCAGAGTTAGCTGGACACCGGCTGACACTGCGCATGCTCCAGGAGCCTCACCAGCGGTTAGGGTAGGGAAAAAGCACTGGCCCGTAATTTTTCTCTTCCCTAACAGCTGGTGAGGCTCCCAGCGCATGCGCAGTGTCGGCCGGTGTCCAGCTGAAAACATCCATCCGATCACCGCGCCTGCGCACCGGCCCGTAATTTTTCCCTACTCTACCTGCTGGTGAGGCTCCCGGGGCATGCGCAGTGTCGGCCGGTGTCCAGCTAACTGTGCTGTAAAATTTGACTACACCGTCGTTGTGCGCCTGCACGGCGCGGCACACCTTCCTCATGTCATGTCCGGTGCGGCCGGACGTGACGAAGGTAGGGAAATCTCACGAGGTGGGGAAATATAACGGAACACCTGCCTCTACATAACTTTAGCGTATTCACTTCCTGTCTAAATCTACTCCAGCTCCCTTGCTGGCGTAGATTTAGACCATTTTCTGCGCCAACAGGCGTAGAAAATTATCATTCAGATGGGCCTACCGGCCTGCCACCTTCCCTGCCCATGCCACACAACCTTTTTTAGACCTGGTGTGAGCGGGAAAGAGTTGCAGATTGCAGCGCAAATAACCTTTGCTTCGCAATCTGCGACAGATATATGCAAAAAATTGGTGTATATCTGATAGTAAATGATCCCCTCTGTGATTACCTGATGATGTCTGTGTAATGCCAGAGAGTCGAGGAGACTGTGAACAGGGAGAGGAGTTAGAGAGAGCACAGGTACATGGCATGTCTAAACCAGTAATATCATTAAATAGACAGATTGCGGTATAATTCTGTACTAGAACGTCACCTGATTTAACCTTCCAGAACATTTCTATCTGTAAGCCTTTAGCAATGGTCCTTTTGAAACATAAATATCTTTTAACTGCTTGTATTTTCTTTACCATTGGTCCACGTACAAGAGAGAGGGCTCCGAATCAAGGTTGCCAAGTATTGAGTCTAGACATAGATAGAACATCTTTGAAGCTTGCCTTAAGCAGCATGGTTATATTTAGAGTAATAATGGGGTCCTTGCCATCCCTACTATAAGTTTAGCAGTAGGTGTGACCCCCATACTGGTTCCCACTTTGTATGCATACATTTGGGTTGTGTGCAGGAAGCCTAAACCCTGTGCTGTGTCCCCTTACCCTTGAGGGATTAGAGGTAGACTCATTATAAACTGGGTCGGGCCACTTGTGTACCCCAGCATAGCTAAGTACTGTGCAGTGGCGGATCCAGAGCCTGGTCTCGCGAGGGGCACTTCCAAATTATTTTCTGTCCGCCGCCACAAAACAATGGTGCTTATAGAACAGAGTGTAGAGGTATACTGTATATTGTGAGGCACAGTGTAGGCTATATGTGTATAACATAAACATATTTCACATAAAAACTTACAGATACTTGGCTTGACCCTTGGGGATCTCGGACGCCACTTCAACACTTGGCTGGGGGGCTCGGCGGAGCTGATGTGTTTTATCCTAATGAGAAAGATTTCATAATAAGGATTTGGAGAAGGGGCAGAGGGATAGCAGAGCAGGGAGAGGCTGGTGCTGCTACTAGGGCATACCATGGGGGAGTAATAAAGCCCACCATAATGCCCCCCCCCCAGTAGAAATAATTCTCCTTATAATGTGACAGTGCAAAAAATACCCCCTTGTAATGCCCCCAGTTGAGCTAATGTCCCCATAGTGCCCCCATAATGTGCCAGTATAGATTACCCATATAAAGTGCCCACAGTAAATGCCCCCATAGTGCTTCTCCCCCTTCCTCCTAGTGCCCCCCATAATGTGCCAGTATAAAATGCCCCATATATAGTGCCCCAGTAGATGCCCTCAGTGTCCCCCATAATTTGCAAGTATAAAATACCCCTTCTTAGTACCCCCCGTAGATGACCCCATAGTACTCCTCTCCCCCCTTCCCCATAGTACCCACCATAATGTGACCCAGTATAAAATGCTACTGTACAGAGACCCCCATATAAAATACCCCTTCTTTGTGGCCTCAGTAGATGCCCCTATAGTGCCCACCAATAATGTGCCAGTAATAAGTGCCCCCAATCATGTGCCAGTAAAATGTGCCCCCATAGATGCCCCCCATCATGTGCCAGTAATAAGAGCACCCCCCATCATGTGCCAGTAATAAGAGCCCCCCATCATGTGCCAGTAATAAGAGCCCCCCCATCATGTGCCAGTAATAAGAGCCCCCCCATCATGTGCCAGTAATAAAAGGCCCCCCCATCATGTGCCAGTAACAAGAGCCCCCCCCATGTGCCAGTAAAAGTATTGTATATATAAAAAAAAAAAAAAAAAACACTTATACTTACCTCCATGTCAGCTATGCGATGCAGGCCTCTTCTGGCCTGTGTCCCGTGCGATGACGTCATCACGCCGCCTGTGCCGGCCTCTGATAGGCTGCCAGCGTAGTGCCGGCAGCCTATCAGAGCAACAGGGAAGGGACACGACTCTCCCTTTCCTGCCCTGCCGCAGCACAGCCATCTGTATCGCTGTCCTGAGGACGGCGATACAGATGACTATGGAGATGAACGCTTCCACAATGGAAGCTCTCATTTCCCTGTACCCTGCCGCCCCCCACTTGTGAGCAGGGCGGTGCCGCCAGCTCGGGTGGGGGGCAATTGCCCCGTTGCCTTCCCCCTGGATCCGCCAGTGGTACTGTGGGGTTTTGCTCTGGTAGACAGGTTAGCGGACGCAGTATAGAGGCAATCACAAAGTCTTTAACTTAAACAGTTCGGTGTTTATTCACACAGAAGGCAAAACAAAATAACAGATTGCAGTCTTGGTGTTTGATCACACCATGCAATGTCCATAGAACAAAATCTTCACCTGGTTAGCAGTTTTCCACCTGCAGTCCACAGCAGGCTTTAGGGGCCTGTTTCCCGACATGCGGCTCTCAGTTCTTTAGCACTGGAAAATTTCACAGGTCCCAAAACAAAGAGACTCCCCAGCTTCTCTGTCAGATGGTGGAAAAACCACACCCAGCTGAGGACTGCTGGCTGGGTTTTATATAGGCCAAAAAAGACCCGGCCTGGAGCGTGGGGAGAAGCCAACCACCCTGCACTTTGGCTACTCCCAGTAAGAGCCGGATCGGCTTTACAGCCATACTAACAACAAACTGTCAGTCAGCACTAGCTGCCGCTGAAACTTGAAATTACCGGCTCTTACCTCACTGAGGCCAGGAACCTCGGTGACACATACCTTCCATCAATGACGGCCCCTTGTGCCTTCCTACAGTACCAATAGCATGGGGTAGTCTCTGGTAAGTATGACCTTGTTCTGAACTATCTTTTCCTATTAGCACCTGATGTATTTATTTCATGTGCACTTTCAGCCCTATGACAGATGCACAATACATAGTCACTTGCCAAGTGGCTTATATGGTACCGCTCATTTTCAGGTCAGATAAAATGAAGTCATCATAGTGATCGTAGTTATTATTCTCAGAAATAACTTTTCAATACAGTTCAATCGCATGTACACAGTAATATTTCAGATTTCAATATTTCTACTAGTTTCTACTAATATTTCGGCTAGTTATGAAGTACCCAATGCAGGGGCGGATTGGGAACTAAAAGTGGCCCTGAAAAAAAACATAAAAGTGGCCCCATGTTGCAGGTGGGTCCAAATTGACAGAAGGCAAGGCAACATATCTAGGCAGGGCCAACATATGTAGGCACGGCCAGCAATGTGCAGAGTAATTAACCGCCCCAGCTGAACCAAATACCACAGTGCAGCACAAAATACTGCTACCTGCTCCAAGGTATTGAACTGGCTATCCTGAAGATGTCAATACAGTTGAATTCAGGAGAGCACCTGCTGGCCAGGTGCATAGAAGAGAATCAGATCATTATGTACCCAGCTGGCGGCCGTGAGGAGGGCTTGAGTGGCCCTCCTAGGCATCGGCCCACCAGGAAATTTCGCTGTAAGGTTTATGGCCAATCCACCCCTGACCCAATGACTAAAAGGCCTTTTTGTCCATTTCACACAATGTCTTTCTTTTTTAATATAGGGATCTTGCAGCACGCAATTGTCTTGTGACCGAAAAAAATGCCTTAAAGATTAGTGACTTTGGTATGTCAAGAGAAGAGGCAGATGGAGTATATTCATCCACTGGAGGAATGAAACAGGTTCCTGTTAAATGGACGGCACCAGAAGCGCTTAACTATGGTATTTTTTTACATTAGTGTACATTACCCTGTTTGTTTTTCCAGGGCATTAGGCATATATGAGCTGAATTTTACAAAGTAAGTTATTCTTGTAACCATACACCTAGATTGCAGGCAGAGCCATAGCTAGGCCTTCATCCAGGGTTTGCTGCCGTAACCCAGGTATCAAAATAGACTGGCGAAGGCAAAGGTTCTTGTTGGCTGTCCCTCCGAAGACAACTCTGATGATGGGTTTTCTGTGTGATGCTTAACAAATAAGTATGTAGAAATCTTGTAGAGAATTCAGTTGTTCTCTTCCTGGTCCGTTACATTTTCATTTGGGACTTTGTTAAAGGGGTTGTCTCACCTCAGTAATCAACCTGTAATCACTTCCTTGTAGTCCTAGGATCCTTTCTTCCATGTAGTTCATTTTTCAATTATACCTCTGTCACCTTGTCTTCTGCTTCAAACAGCCCCACATGTCATGCCTGTTTCTAGAGGTTACAGCCACTGCTGTAATGTCCTCAGCAGTGGCCGCGCAGGCACACAGAAACACTATCGGTATCTCGGCTGGCTGCTCTGGTGGCCGGGTTTCACAGGAGCGAGCACGCACATATTCTTGTGTATGCGCAGTCACTCCCAGCCCCGGCCACCTCGTCAGTGATGAGCTCCATCGCCAGCAAGCAGGGAATAGAGACCCTGAGAGCCATGACAGAGCTTGACAATTAGCAAGGTGAGACAACCCCTTTAAGTTGTGCCTAGTTTCCTGTTGCAGAGAGGGCAAAGGGGGGGGGGGGGAGCTCCTGATGCCTTATAGCCATGGACAATTTGGTAAGAGGTTTGTGAGACGAAGAGAATTATAAAATATAAAATAGGAATAGGATCAACGGAGAGAAGAGGATTCGGGTATTTTTTTAGTATTTGGTGTTCCTTTAACATATTTTTCTTCTCCTTCTCTTAAATGTATTGGTATATGAAATAACTCCGGCTCACAACTGGATGTTTAAATAATGGGTAGCATTAAAGGAGTTGCCTGACTTTAGCAAATGTCATTTATCATGTAGAGAAAGTCACTTACTAATGTTGATGACTTAATTCATTTTTCCATCTCATTATACACTGCTCGTATCCATGGTTACGACCTTCCTGAATCCTAGCAGTTGAGGCCGTACCTGTTCACTATTGGAAAAAGTACCAGCCTATGTGTTCTCCTACTGTCCCAGCCACCACGGTGCCTTTTCCTATAGTGTGCAAGCATGACCACTGCTGCTGGATTGCAGGGTGGTCGTAACCATGGAAATGAGCAGTGTGTAATGTGATGGAAAAATGGATAAAGCCAGCAACAAATGGCAATATGGACAATCACAATACATTAGTAACTGCCTTGTATTAACTTTACATGATAATGCCAGTTACTGAAGTGAGCCAACCCTTTTAAAGGGGTTCTCCAAGAGTATAACATGTCCCCACATGTACCAGGCACCCCACATGGAATATGCGTACTCCGATCCCGCAGCCGCTCCTGGTCCCCGCACCGCCGTTGCTGCTTCTCCCTGCACACTGGATGAAAACATCTGATGTCGGGGGGGGGAGCAGCCAATGGCAGACGGGGATGCTAGGTAGGCTCGTCCCCGTCCCCGCCTGCCATTGGCTGCTCCCCCAGACACTGGATGTTTTCATCCGTGTGCAGGGAGAAGCAGCAGCGGCAGTGCGGGGACCAGGAGCGGCGCTAGGATCGGGGACCGGGGTAAGTATATTCCATGTAGGGTGCCTGGTACATGAGGGGACATGTTATACTCTTGAAGAACCCCTTTAAGTCAGCTCTCAATTATAAGTCTGTGCAGCTCTCAATTCAAGTCTGTGCAGTCAGTTTAATAATCAATACACAGGAATGGTTTCATCAGAAATCATTGCTGCCAGCAGGATTGCTGCTTATGTCAGTACATTATTGGCTTCACATACTCGTGCTATGAATGGATGAGCTAGAGTACCTTCAGCGTGTACCTCTCGTTTGGCCATTTCAGATCGATGCATAATCTCGTACTCTATAACTTCATAAGTCTTTATTCTTAGCATGAAGCTCTGGTCACCCCAGGCTTTATATATACTGTGTATTTATTCCAGGTCGATACAGTTCAGTAAGTGATGTCTGGAGTTTTGGAATTTTACTTTGGGAAGCATTCTCTCTTGGTGCAGTGCCATATACAAATTTGAACAACCAGCAAACTAGAGAAGCTGTAGAACAAGGTAAGTGTGTGTGTAATAAAGATAAGAAAGGTGCTTCAGGCAAATATAAATAACACAGGTCCACCGTGACCTGTGATCTTTTCACGGTACTTCCATCTTTTCTGTCTACTTATATGATCACCACTGTTCCGTTCAAACATACTGTAGGCTCGTAGTTATATGATGACATCTTACTAGCCCACCAAAGCAACATTCAGAATCCTGCTAGGTTTGTCTAAGCTCTGAGCTCACATCTCACAGCAGCCCCTCCTGAATCAGATCCTTTTTAGTGACCTGTAACTAGGTAGGTAGGTATATAATGACATCTTTTTAGCTCTCCTTCATCCAGGACAGAATACAGAATCCTTTTTATTAACTCTTGGCTCACATCTCCCAGCAGCCCCTCCTGAAGCAGATCCTTCTTGGTGATCTGTGTGCTAGAAAGTGTATCCTGCCAAAAATGCAAAAAAAATAAGAAAACTGTCTTAAAACACCACTACAAAAACTGTGTTTTAGGGCCACAGCGTTTTTTGCTAAAAATAAAAACTCACAAAGCACAGTTTTCTTAAAAAAATAAAATAAAATAGAATAGGACACCATCTGTACACCAAATTCTGTACAGTGATCTGACACAGAAAAAAATCTGTATTGAAGTCTAGGGAAATGTTAGGGGCTTGTGCATGAGAAAGTTCTCCAGGGAAATGTTTCTGTTTGTTAATTTTTGACTTGAGGAGACGTTGGTGAAAATCATCAATATTCTATGTTTACCCAAAAATGTTTTATATCTCAGGAATCCGCCTCCCTGCCCCAGAGTTGTGTCCAGATGACATTTATAAGCTGATGCTGCGGTGCTGGGAATATGATCCGAGGAAACGTCCAAACTTTGGCACTGTTCACCAGGAACTTATCAGTATCCGCAAGAAACAACGATAAGGTCTTTACTCATTGACTATAAAAGGAAAGGATGCAGTTATCTTACTGGTGTGACTACTGTATGGACCTACAAGAAGTAATGAACAGGGGCATTAATACTGCTTTGTACAGATATGTTATTCTCCTCACTCTTCTCATGGGCAAATATGTCACTAGACATCTCCTTGTTATCCTAGCAGCGTCTGAAAAGCTTTTCTTTAGTGGTTCAATGCATCCTGCATCAGGATTACTTTAAGAGGTACACATAAAAGCGTATCAGAGCTGAGTTTGTCATTGAGCACAATTCATCAGACTGTCCCAATGTGCTATTTGTGGTTTTACAAAGAGCTACAGGTAATCTTGCTTATTATGAAGCACACACAGTACTAACAGTGCAGCTCCAAAGAGTGAAATAATGGACTCAGTGTTTCTGTATCTAGATAAATGCACAGGGTATTCGCATGAATAGGAATAAAAGAAAATATTTTAATTATCTGTATGCATATTGAAGGAAGACATTTATTTAAAGTGATCCATCTGTCCAATTGACTGTGTTTCAATAAATATTGATTGCTGATATTTTTTAGGACTGTGTTGTTTTTAATGGAAATAACCATTTTATTTTATAAGCTACCTGTTATGTCTCACCTAGTTAGTTGGATCCACTAAGCCACTGGTCTAGATGAGCAGGACAAGTGGTGCTAGTGCAGCAGAGCAGAAGTTCTAACGCATCAGAGGTGGAGTGGTGGTAGTGATGCCTGGGCTGTGGATGTGCAGCAATGAAGCAGTGATGCTGAACAGATGCAAATCTGTCGACATGCAGTGATGAATTAGAGTAGTAGTACACTTGTGTAGTAGAGTTGTAGTAGTGCTGGACAGATGCAGAGCTGTGGATGTGCAGTGAAGTTGATGTAGTGCTAGTGTAAGCCGTGTACCGGGTTGGGCTCCCCAGGATACAGCAAAGTCACGAACAAGGAAAGCAACTCCAACACCAACTTTTGCCAAAACAGAATTTTACTTATACGTGATAATAAACACAACCACAAATGTTGAGAACATAAAAATAAATTTACATACACGCAGCCCAATGGCTGAGACCCCTGTGTTGCACAGCACGGCATCCCCTGATGGATGCCAGAGGAAATTTTGTGGTATTTTACCTACTGGCGGGCCCAAATAAAACTTCTGCGCCGTACCTATTATTACCCTGAAACAAACTCGAACAATTGGTTGGGTGCTTAGCATGGGCTGGCCTACGGTGCAACACAACAGTTCACAATCTTAACGTGCTCTATATTATTCCCCCTCCCATTGTTATGGAATATTGAGACAAAATGGATACTTGCTTGTTGAGAACTATACTTTAGCTAAAATGGCGGCCAGGCACCCAGCCAACGCCTAGAACAAGAATCTTACTTTCTGCTTTACTATGTGCCTCAAAACCGTTTCTGTTCAACTCAAGCAAGCAGCTTCAAGCATACAAAGAAACAAAGAATAACTGGCTTTACCCATCTGTAGGGGTGAGGGGGGAACTTCCTCTTGCACACAGATGTGGTAGAAAATACAGAGTTTATAGCCAATAGAAAAGATATACACCACCTCACACACACACCCCACTCCTTCCTGTTCTATATTTGCTGTCCTATATACTGTCTGCTGTTCCGCAATAAACCAGAGATCTTGCTTTGACCCCAGCTGTGTGTGTCTTAGTTTGATCTTTCCATGCACATACTCATTTAACATTGATTTAGAGCAGTACATCAACCGAACTGGCACTTTGACCAGATCCAAAACAGGTTGGCAGCTCAATGTGGGGCTTGAGGATAGGATCCCCTAATCCAGCACCCCCGATGACCAGACGAGCAGGACCTCTCTAATGGACACCGGGACTGCAGGCCCATGATAAGAGGTAAGAAACACCCGGTGTTGTGACCCAGAGAAGACAGAAGGGAGGAGACCGGCCAGTGTCTACCCAGAGTGTGTGGGACATTAAGCTCAACGTGTTACATCAGGTTTCTGTGTTGTCCAGAACAAAGTGAAGGATCCAGGACGTGATTGAAAGATGGAAAATTAGGAAAGTGTCACTAAGGGTTACTGCTCACCTGAGCAGTACGTGGCGGAGCAGAGTCTGAGCAGTTAGAGAAGATATATATATATATATATATATATGTAAAGGTGGTACTTTGTGTTGTACAACATGGCAAACTTTGCTGACAGAAAGGAAAGGTAGATTAGAAGATGAGAAGTTAATGGATATAGTCCGAGTGTGGCTGGACTGTAGCAGGGAATTTGAACAGACTGGAGGAGAGTAAAATCTTGATGAAGCTAGTGGCAGATGTTATTGTAAATCTTGTAATCTTGTTGGGCTGGGCCAGCCACCGCCTTATAATAGTGCTGAGAAGTAAAGGAAGTGGGTGGGTTTGTAATGTATGTTGTCAGCAAAATCCCACCTCCCGAGAGACGTGTTTTGCCTGTGGTGCTCCATGCCCACATAGTCACACGACTGTAAGCTCCAAGCATGTCCTCCCAGTCCCTGCTACAGCGCCATCATATTCCCAGCTGATGCCCATGGCTGGACCATTAATCTTCTTCAGCCCTGATCCTCCCAGTCGCCCCTGTAGTCTCACCACGTGGCTCCATTATATCCCATGATAAATCCAGATGGCACGTTTATGGCCCCTAGCAATCCACTTCCTGCCTCGATCATGATAGGGGGACAGTCAGAAGCACCTGAACAAGAGAATCCAGACAGTCTTGTTAGTCCTGTAGACTCAGACACAGAGACCCCTAAGCGACCACCCCCAATAGACTATAGTGGCTCCGACACCCAAGCCTTGAGCCTGCCCAAACCAACTCTGCTCCAGGAACAGATTAATGAATTACAAACGAATATGCAAGCTTTAGAAAGGGTCAATTTCGAAGTTGTAAAGGAAGCCCTAGCTCATACCCGACTACAAGGACCTCCAAACTGCTTTACCCTGCAGCAGTTATTCACCATAGTGAACCTGCTGCTAGATCCTGAAACCCATCCCATGCCGTTTTTCAAAAAACTGTCACAGGTACATCAAATGTATGGATGTACATGGTCAGACCTACAGAGTATTGTGGAAAACAAGACAGGGGAGTATTCTTAACTAATAATGGACCATATCCCCACAGCTATCCTAAGGGGTCTGACCTTAAACCCTCGAGGTGGCAGGAAAGGAACTCTCAATCCTTATAGACACTGGTGCAGCCCGCAGTGTTTCATGTCAGACTGCCATACCTCCTTACTGGCTCGCTGACATTCTATTACCCTGTTCTGGACTAGAAGGGGTCATGCAGCATAACCCCGTTTCAAATCCACTCTTAGTCACTTCCCCTGGATTCTCCCAGACCAAAACCCCACCTTCCAGCAGGAGTCATGTTGCAATTTGTTGCGACATGAGCTGCAAACCTCATCAGCTGCAAACCTTTCTGGGACTAATCTACTACTGCAGACCCTGGATCCCTGATGCTTCAGTCCTAATGCAGTCGCTATATGACTGCATTCCCCGCAATGCTACTACTCCTTTCAAGATGACAATGGAGGCGGGAGAAGCCTTTCAGACATTGAAGGTCGCCATTGCATCTGCCCCTGCTCTTGGCATCCCCAACTACAACCTTCCATTCCGACTGTATATCATGGAACGTCAGGGCCACGCGACTGGAGTCCTTACTTAAACTCATGGTGGTTGCAACAGACCCCAGGGTTACTATTTTAAGTGCCTTGACCCTGTAGCCAGAGCCGGGAATTCCAAAGGATCCAAATCGACCACATCCATATTTCAATATGTGCTAGTAGTGATAAACTTGTTCTCTGGGTGGCCAGAAGCCTACTGCGTCCGAAACCAGACAGCAACCACCTCTGCTAAGACACTAATGCAGGAAACAGTTTGCAGGTTCGGGATACCTGAGGTCATTGAGAGTGATCAGGGCCAAGCATTCACTGCTAGTCTAACCCAAGAGGTCTGGAAGATGGTAGGGTCACACCTAGCATTTCACACCCCTTACTACCCCATACGAGATCCTTTTTGGGACAGGGCCAAGAATGGGACAATATTTTCCACAGCAGCTACAAATGCAATATGAATCTGTTGCAAAATATGTGATAGCATTGAGCAAACTATTGTCTAACATACAGTACAGACCAAAAGTTTGGACACACCTTCTCATTCAAAGAGTTTTCTTTATTTTCATGACTATGAAAATTGTAGATTCACACTGAAGGCATCAAAACTATGAATTAACACATGTGGAATTATATACATAACAAAAAAGTGTGAAACAACTGAAAATATGTCATATTCTAGGTTCTTCAAAGTAGCCACCTTTTGCTTTGATTACTGCTTTGCACACTCTTGGCATTCTCTTGATGAGCTTCAAGAGGTAGTCACCTGAAATGGTTTTCACTTCACAGGTGTGCCCTGTCAGGTTTAATAAGTGTGATTTCTTGCCTTATAAATGGGGTCTGGACCATCAGTTGCGTTGTGGAGAAGTCAGGTGGATACACAGCTGATAGTCCTACTGAATAGACTGTTAGAATTTGTATTATGGCAAGAAAAAAGCAGCTAAGTAAAGAAAAATGAGTGGCCATCATTACTTTAAGAAATGAAGGTCAGTCAGTCCTGAAAAATTGGGAAAACTTTGAAAGTGTCCCCAAATGCAGTCACAAATACCAGTCACAAATACCATCAAGCGCTACAAAGAAACTGGCTCACATGCGGACCGCCCCAGGAAAGGAAGACCAAGAGTCACCTGCGGAGGATAAGTTCATCCGAGTCACCAGCCTCAGAAATCGCAGGTTAACAGCAGCTCAGATTAGAGACCAGGTCAATGCCACACAGAGTTCTAGCAGCAGACACATCTCTAGAACAACTGTTAAGAGGAGACTGTGTGAATCAGGTCTTCATGGTAGAATATCTGCTAGGAAACCACTGCTAAGGACAGGCAACAAGCAGAAGAGACTTGTTTGGGCTAAAGAACACAAGGAATGGACATTAGACCAGTGGAAATCTGTGCTTTGGTCTGATGAGTCCAAATTTGAGATCTTTGGTTCCAACCACCGTGTCTTTGTGCGACGCAGAAAAGGTGAACGGAGGGACTCTACATGCCTGGTTCCCACCGTGATGCATGGAGGAGGAGGTGTGATGGTGTGGGGGTGCTTTGCTGGTGACACTGTTGGGGATTTATTAAAAATTGAAGGCATACTGAACCAGCATGGCTACCACAGCATCTTGCAGCGGCATGCTATTCCATCCGGTTTGCGTTTAGTTGGACCATCATTTATTTTTCAACAGGACAATGACCCCAAACACACCTCCAGGCTGTGTAAGGGCTATTATCCTCCTCTAAAACTGAGGGCGAAAAATACGGTCCTCAAACCAGCGATTGTCTGAAGCAGAGAGAAGATACCAGGACCACACAGAGGAGAAGCCAGCTGCTGCAGACGGGACCAGGGCCAGGTGAGCTGCGAGGGGGGGGTTCTTCTGCGTGCGTTCTGTATTTTTCTCACACCCATCAATTGCAAGGGCTGTTATCGTCTGAAAGTATGAACAAAAATAGGACTTGCTCTGTAATTTGCATAACAGTTGCAAAAATTCAGCCCCATAGAAATGAATGGGTCAGAAAATGGCGGTTGTGTGCATGCGCTATTTGCCTTCTTATGGTTCTTTATATTGATTTTGGTTTGTTTGTTTTTTAATTGTGCCTTTTATCTTGCTTATTTTTAAGCCATATTTACATAAAACATGAAAACCTCTCTGCTTTCACATGGCCGAACTATTGGAGCATTTTAGCGTCTGTATTACGGCTGCAACAAACGGACAACAATGGGTCAACTGAACCATAGAGTTCAATTTCTGGGGCTGCGCCAAAATGTAGCTGCGCTTGTGTTGGCAAAAATCCTTGCATCGGCCCTGCACAGCAGTGGCAGTTCCAGAGGACATATACTTAGTTTGGGAATACAAAGCGTACAAATGGTTATCCCAGAATGTCACAGGACTGTGCATCGTTGCCAGGCTTTCTCCTGCCACCTTTATAGTACCACACTCTGAAATTGACATAAATGCTATTCCTAAACATACCTTGTACCGTAGGGCCAAAGATAACATACCCAGACCAAACGGTAAGCCGCATGTTGTAGAAATGAACATTCCCAATAAAGTTCTCAGTAGCCTTTTCATATATCCCTTGATAGTGAAGATGTGGGATCATTTGGTGGTAGCAACTGATTATCTAGATCAGGCATCCTCAAAATGCAGGCCCTCCAGCTGTTGCAAAACTACAACTCCCAGCATGCCTGAACAGTCTACAGGTATCAGCCTACAGCAGGGCATTGTGGGAGTTGTAGTTTTACAACAGCTGGAGGGCCACAGTTTGAGGATGCCTGATCTAGATGATCAAATATGGGAAGTGATGAGACTTACGAATACCTCAAACATCGTGCAGAACCAGTTGATCGTTGTCACCAATCAACACACATTAGTTCTAGACTATGTTACAGCTAAAGATGGAGGTATGTGGCAGGTTGTGGGACCCGCTTGTTGCCATTACATAGACCTGCAGGGTAATTTGCAAATTAAGGTGGGTCAATTGGTCAGGCGGATAGAATTGCACTAATAAAAATGGCTTTGCTTCCTCAGATTTTGTATATTTTGTCGGCCTGTCCAGTTTGGATAGAGGACCGGGTCTTCAATCATTTGGAACGACTGCTGAATGACTTAATCTGGGGAAGAAAAAGGGTAAAACTCAAACAAAAATAACCCTAGCGGAAGAGGAGGGAGGATTATCGGTCCCTTTTCAGTGGATAAAGTCAGGGGGAAATAATATAAAAGAATATCTGGAACGGGGCTTCAGCGGTCCAAAGTATAGTATATTTGGCATATTGGAGACGGGATTTAAAAAAAAAGGGAAAAAAATATGTCGAATGCTGGACTTGTCTTGGGGAAAGATTAAAAAAAATACTAGGAATCTCGAATACTTCATATTTTTCACCTTTGTGTTGTAATAGCAACTTTGTAGAATTTAAATTAATCACTGATTATAAATACTGGGAAAATTATGGTATTATCTATGTATCACAGTTAGTAAAGAACGGGACCATAAGAGCACTAAATAATTATGCCCTGGTATAAATAAAGATTTAATAAGTCAATACCGGTATCATCAATTAAAACATGCATTTGAAGCCACACAAAATAGGGAATACTTTATCACAACAAAACACGAATTTATAGATTTTTGTCACCAACACATGATAACAAGGGTGACCATCTCTCAAGTGTATAGGATAATAAGGAAGGGAATGGGGAAAACACAAAAATTTAACAGTGAGGTAAAATGGGCAAAGGATATAGGATTAAACACAATAGAATGGGGGAATATATATACAAATATAAAAAGGACAACAATCTCTAGTAATTTTAGGATTATTTATTTTAACATTATTCATAGAATATACTTGACTCCAATATTGCTGAGTAAGATCTATAAAGAACGAGAATCAAAATGCTGGAGATGTAGTGAAGAGTCTCCTAACTACATTCATATGATATGGACCTGTTCAAGTATGCAATCTTACTGGCGAGAGGTCTTTAGATTTATAAGTGCAGAGTCCTTAATATCCCTCCCATATAAACCGGAAGTGGCCGTCCTAGGCTGCTTTCCATCACCAATTAGGTAAAAAGAGAAAAAAAGGGTCTGGATAAGAGGCCTAATGGCGGCAAAAGTTATTATTGCAAGAGAGTGGGGATCAAAAAGAGCACCTAACATTAGGGAATGGAAAAACCTTTTGGTAAGGATTGAGAGATTTGAGGAATATGCGGTACGTCCTGAATGAGTGTCATCGTTGTCCCAGGGCGGGGTGAGAGGGGGGGAGAGATTGGGGCGGCCACCAGCGACGCCCACCGAGATGATCATCATGGGGGGGAGGGAGATGGGTGATAAGTTATGATAGACAGTGGGAGATCTGAGTCAAATGTAACGTGGATCGAACAGGGAGCTTGTAAACCCCCTCAAAATAGCTCAGACTATGTATTAGTTCTGTATTTCACTGTCTGTTCAATGTGATATAAGTTTTTTTATATTTGTTATGTTGGCAGATTGTGTATTGATGTACTCGGATTTAGCACTGTCAAATTTAGTTTTAACTTTGTACCATAAGGGAAAAACTTAATTAATAAATAAAAAAGGGTGGGTCTATAGAAAATGGCGGATCTAAGAGATAAAAGGCTGGACGCACATAAAGCTGATAAAGATACATGGTGGTCTGATACCTTCTCCTTCCTTAACCCCGCCAACTGGTTTAAACATATTGAGGGTTGACTCATGGGAATTGTCCAAGGAATATTACAGGTAGCCCTAATACTATTGGTGATATATATAGTAATTAAGCTTGTTCTTACTTATGTGACCCACCTTTCAAAAAGATTGAAGAAAACTGATGAGCAACCTACCATGCTTCTCTACTATGAAGAAGAACAAAAGGAAACGGCATTAAACACGGTTCCCCCTCCTCGCTATGATGCCTTGCTGGGATAGGGTGAGATGAATCTCAGGGTATTATCACAAGTCTGAGCAACCGGGAGCCTACCTAGAAGGGGTAGGTTTTCGCCACTGCGGGTGAAGAGGATACGAAGGGTATGCCCAGGGGATTGGCTAGGCAGGGAAAGTCTACAATCAAGTCTCCAAAGGGGGGACTGTTATGGAATATTGAGACAAAATGGATACTTGCTTGTTGAGAACTATACTTTAGCTAAAATGGCGGCCAGGCACACAGCCAACGCCTAGAACAAGAATCTTACTTTCCGCTTTATTATGTGCCTCAAAACAGTTTCTGTTCAACTCAAGCAAGCAGCTTCAAACATACAAAGAAACAAATAATAACGGCTTCACCCATCTGTAAGGGGGAGGGGGAACTTCCTCTTGCACACAGATGTGGTAGAAAATACAGAGTTTATAGCCAATAGAAAAGATATACGCCACCCTACACCCCCCACTCCTTCCTGTTCTATATTTGCTGTCCTATATACTATCTGCTGTTCCGCAATAAACCAGAGATCTTGCTTTGACCCCCAGCTGTGTGTGTCTCAGTTTGATCTTTTGTGCACGTATTTATTAACCGAACTGGCCGTTTAACCAGATCCAAAACACCATAACTAGTCCGGTAGCTTGTGCCTGATTATTACTCCTGAGCAAAACGCTGAACTGGAAGAGTTTATGTGGGTGTTTATCAGCTCCCAAATGTGCAATGTCCCTTTTAGTAATGGAGTCCTTGTAGTACCAGTAGCAATTCTTTAGAACTGATACAAAGCAGAGACCCCTAACTATCTAACTACAGGCCTGGTCTCAGTCTCTAGGCGCCAACACTGCAGTGTGATGCGTGCACAATCTTACCGACCCGGGTCTGCTCTTTATCCACTGATGTCTCTGAACCAAACAACTAGTCTCTCAGCAAACATGAGGTCCCACAGGGTATGCAGCTTCTTCCTTAGCCCTTATCAGCCTTCCTGGAAACAATCCTCCTTTCCCCGGACAGGATCTAGGTCTGGAACAACGATCAGCTTTACTCAGCTGCAGCTGTAGTCACAGAGGAGGTCTTCTCACTCCTGGATCCATTATCTTCTCTGCTCACACACAGTTCCTCAGCTCTCAGCTCGCTCCTAAGATGGCTGCAGCTCCTTCTTTATGCTCTGAAGAACCACACCTCTTATGAATGTGGAGATAGATATGCAGTCAGTCAGCTGTGCCTAGGAAACAGCAGCATCTTGTGGCCTGCAGAACAGCAGTACGTCCATCCAGAACATTTAATTTAATCCACACACAGTGTTCAAACAAAGAGAGCTGTTTCTCAATCTCACAGTAGGGCCAGTGTAGCAGTGATGGGTGCAGCAAAAGTCACCACTTATGTTCATTGATACTGGTATGGGCCCCTTAAATAGAATATTTTTTCTGTTGGTGGTGCTGGGGAGGGCACTTATGAATAATTTTTAAAGGATTTTTTTTTTAAATGCACACTTTCTTTCTTCCTCTCAAAATATTATGATCATGCTATAATCAATTACCGGAATTACTTTAGCTAGCTTGTCATTGGAGCAATTTGTTTAAAGGGAACCTGTCATCAACTTTATGCTGCCCATACTAAAGGCAGCATAAAGTAGAGACACGGAGAGTTGATTTCAGCAGTCTTTCATTTAAAAGTTAAAAGTAAGTGGTTGCCAAGAACCAACATCACAATCATTGAAGACTGGGCCTAGAAAAGAGTCACGGCCACATGAGAAGAGTCCTGGTTATTCATGAATTCCTGCTCTCCTGCCCACCTACTGATGGACTGACCGTCTTCTACCTAGTTTTCTCCCTTTCTCTCTAGGAGAGAACTGCCAATCATCAGCAGAAGGGTGAGAGAGCAGGAGATTAGGAATAACCAGGACTCTTCAGTAGATTTGACTCTTTTCAACGCCTGAGATGCAATGATTATGATGCTGGTTCTCAGCAACCACTTACTTTTAGCTCATGAGTGACACACCGCTGAAATCAGCATTTCTGTCACTATTTTATGCTGCCCTCAGTGGGGTTAGCATAAAGTTGATGACAGGTTCCCTTTAAGTGATGTATATATCATATTATTTGCTCTATGACACACCTTACCATAAGACGCACCATTGTTTTAGATGAGGAAAATAAGGGAAAAAATATAAATATCAGACCTCAAATCAGACCCCCAATTTTCATCAGACCCCCAAATCAGTCCTACTATCCTCATCAGACTTCAGATCAGACCCCCAATCCTCATCAGACCTCAGATCAGACCCCCAATCCTCATTAGACCTCAGATCAAACCCCCAGTCCTCATCAGACCTCAGATCAGACCCCCAATCTTCATCAGATCTCAGATCAAAAAAAAAGGAACTTACATCTCCTTCTCTGGATGGTGCTACCACTTCAGAGATCCATCAGGCTCTTCCTGCAGCACCGCACTGTGACCTGATGTCACACAGGATCATTTCATAGTGCGCACTTACGTACACTAATCCCCGGCATTGTACGCAGTCAGGACACAGCAGAGCGTGGCGCCAGCAGAAGACCAGGGAGCAGTGGGTAAAGCCAGCATCAGGAGTGCTATATTCATCACTTCCCGGACCTCCTGTGCTTATGAGCACTTCTATAATAGAAGCACTTATTAATATTCACTTCATAAGATGCACTGCCATTTTCCCCCCTCTTTTGGGGAGGGGGGGGGAGTGCATCTTATGGAGCGAAAAATACGTGTAAGTGATTTGCTGTAAATGCTTTAATAATATTGCTTCCATCCTGGCAGTATAATTTCTGGGATGCAAGAATAAAAAAAAGTGTAATTTCTCATTACAAAATCCATCTACTGTAAACCGGTTCCTTACAGACATGCATTTAATAGAATGACACAGAAGACTATTGCCCTATGCAGTTTGTTAATATTTAATCCCCAATGTGTAAAGCCTGCTGCTATTATTGTGAATTTAGTGTTACCTGATCCACCAGCCATCAACCTGAAATCCTGTGCTAAAATCTCACTAGTATTAAGGGATTATTCTGTAATAAAAGCTATATTCAAACTTGCTGGGTTTTTGGTAGAACAGACAGGGTGTTACATGTACTGGGCTCTTTGCTGCATAAAACTAATATGAGTGATCAGAAAAGGACTTGCCACAGGAGGACCGTTTTTATTACATTTAAAGAACATTGTGTTCTGCTCGAGTGAGCAGGATGAGTGACTATTTTCTATAATAAGATGTATTACCATAGTACTGAGAGAGAAAGTGGGACTGTGCTACGCAGACATAGTCCAGGGAGTAAAACTGTTCTGGAATTTACAAAAACCAGGACAAAATTACAAAGCCAAGTTCTGGAATGTATAGGCTAAAGAAAGGTAATAGAAATATAAGTTTATCTATGCAATAGGCACGTTAGTGGTCATGTCAATATATGTAGAAATAACAAGTATAGAAAATCAAGGAAAAATGAGACATTGTGGATGTGGATCATTTAGGCAAGTTGGTATGCATCCAGTGTACACCATAGTCCTATGCATCATATAGTCTCCACATATCCAGTAGGCACATGTAGAAAAATGCCAGTAATGTTTCCAGGAACCAATTGTGCCTCTGTAGCAGTTATACCATATATTTGCATCTGTATCTGCAGTGACCAGCTTTGAGGTGGCCCCAACATTGTGCTGGATCCCCCAGACAATGTTACGATTAGAGGTGAGCGAACTTCCAAAAAATTAGATTCGGCCAGTTCGCCGAATTTTTTGAAAAAATTAGTTTCGATCCGAATTTATTCTTGGCGAATCGCGTAAAAAAACGGCTATTTCCTGGCTGCAGAGAGCCTTTATAGTGGAGTAGAACACTGTGCCTTGCAATAACACGCATAGGGAGTCTGCTGTGGTACTGAAACAATACTGTGAGTCAATATGACATGCAGACGACAGGCGTCACTCTTAGAATCATTGCACACTTCACTTATTTGGGCAGTTACGGGGCCAAAACTGACCAAATAACTCAAGTGTGAACTCAGCCTTACAGGTCAATGTTAGCGTCAAGAAGAAGCACACTCCTTTTACACTGTCAGCAGCTGATTCCACATAGAAGGCTACACAACCTGTTCTATTAAACGCTTATACAAGTAGAGCCCCCTGACAGAGTGGAGAGGGTGTCAGCAGTAAGTTTCTGTTGACATCACTGATTATTTTGCCCTTCCTCTGATCCGTCAGAACAATAACCCCCATAAAACAGATCCTGTCTGTGGAGCATACGCCTTCACTCGGTCAGCATTTGGTCAGTGATCCAGCAGTATTGCTAAAGCCCAAAAAACAGGAGTGGATCCAAAACAGAGATGAATGGAATATTTGCATGTCTTCTGTGTTTTGTACCCACTTCTGCTTTTGGCTACCAAATCATAAGACAATTCTGATGCAAAATAGGGACCATGTCATGCAGGCCTTACAGCTGTTACATAGACAGGATCCGTTGTGCGTCTCATTTTTCCTTCCTTCTCACAGATCAGAAGAAGGGTCAAATAAATGATGATATCAGCCAGGCCGAAAGGCAAAATAGCAGCTTAGTCATGAAGTGGGGAGGGTGGGAACAGCATGAGAAGTCCACAGAGTGGCCCTATGACATAGTGGTGAAGTGGAAGCAGCAGGAGGAGACCACAGAGTTGCACAATGACAGTGTGGAGGTGGCGGCAATATCAGGACGCCACAGAGTAGTACAATGACAGAGTGTGGAGGTGGCGGCAGCAGCAGCATCAGGAGGAGGCACATTTTGGGTAGACAGGCGAGTTCTTCTTGGGGTAACAATGGCCCCCGCCGCACTAAACACCTGCTCTGATGCCACACCTGCTCTGATGCAGGATAGCTTTTCCAGGGCAAACTCTGACAGTTGCAGCCACAAATCCAGTTTAGCTGCCCAGTAGTCCAGTGGATCTTCAATGTGGGGTGGCAGGGTGCTGTCCAAGTATGCCACCACCTGCGGGTTCAGGTCCTGCTCCAGGTCTAGCTGCTGCTGGTGAGTAGTTTCTTCACTAGGCGGGTGAAGAAAGCTGCTCATCAGCAACTCTAGACTCAAGTTGCTGCTGATAGAGCTGGAACTGCTCCTACCCCCCCAACCTCCCACAGCAGCCATGGCAGAGGAACGTGAGCGAAGAAGGCCCCCCCGGTCAGACCTGCTAGAGGATGTATGATGGTGCAGATAGGCAGCCGCAAACTGACTACATAGGATATCTCTATAATAGTTCAGCTTGTCCTGCCTCTCAGCGGGTGTAAAAAAGGCCCCCATTTTGGACCGGTAGCAAGGGTCCAACAATGTGAACAGCCAGAATTCCCCCAGCTCCTGCTGCTACAATCATTATTCACCAGAGACAGGAGCAGAAGTTTAGTTTTATGGGAACAAGAGGCCAAAATAGGTATTTGAAACAGTTATATAATGTTCATATTGTTAGTATTGTGTTTAGAACTGTATACTGAACTAAATATATATGTGTTTACTTACAGTTCCACCAATTGCAACCATACAATTGCAAATCAAATTGCAAATTCAAATTGTAAGCTACAAATTGAAAATACAAATTGCAAGCATTCAGACTCCATATTGCAATCCAAATTGCATACAACCATACCAGATCATATTCAACCAATCTGCAAATAGTCACTGCTAACTGCATACTGCAAGTGAACTATTAACTAGACCTCAGATATACCTCTCAGAGAGATCATAAAGTGCTTAAATAACTTAGTGAGAGTACAAATACTCAAGAGAGAAATATATCCACCATTTTATGTTGAATGACAAGATTGAACAGTTGAACCACCATCTTATGCATACCGCCATTTTGTGATATCTTTTCAACCTGTGTTATGTACATGGACTACCTGCTGTGGAGGCAGGCAGTGTTATATATGAAGAAAAGTTGAAGTTAGTAAAGAAGTTATTTGAAGCATTTTGTGTGCTCTTTAAACCTACTGTTTCAATAGAACGGCGCTAGAGGAATTACAGAGTAATAGACAGTCTGGTTAGACTAAAAGTCAGAGATATCAAAATTCTTCTAATGCCACAGCGCAAAAGGTATTTCATAGTGCTGCGCCTGCCACACAAACGGCAGGTGTCACGCATGATCTGCCACTGGCTGACATCAAAATTACACAGGGGAGTACTCCTGTCCGCTTGGATCATCAAGAAATCGTTTATGGCCTTTCTCTGTTTGTATAGCCAGTCCAACATATGGAGGGTGGAATTCCAATGGGTGGAAACGTTGCATATCAGCCTATGTTGGGGGATGTGCTTTGTGGTGTACGAGTGGCTGAAGTGCATGCAAAGTTTCCTGGCTATTTTTAGGATGTCTTGCAGATGGGTGGAAGACTTCAGGAACCGCATGACAATGCGCCAACACCATGTTCTTCCTGTTGTCGGTCACCATGGTTCCGATTTTGAGTTGTCACAGAGAACGTCAGGATTCTATTTCTTGATGAAGGACACGGAGCAGTTCCTCCACTGTGTGATTCCGTTCGCCCAGGCAAAAGAGGTGCAGAACAGCGTGACACCGCCATGCCCTGCACATGTGGTATGCTGGAGGGGCACTGTGAATTGTCCCTGCAGTGAGGGCTGAGGACACGGTGGAGGATGAGGAGTCAGAGGCGGACATTGTCGCAGGACCAACGGCTTGAGAACGTGGAGGCAGAAGCGGCATCACCTGGCCAAGTTGCCGGTGTGGCTGTGCAGGAATCACATTCACCCAGTGGGCTGTAAAGGACATATATTATCCCTGACCGTAGTTACAGCTCCACACGTCGGCGCTGCCATGCACTCTGGCAGACATCGACAGGCTCAAGGACTGGCCCACCTTTTGTTCTACATACGTGTGAAGGGCTGGTGCTGCCTTTTTGGCAAAGAAATTACGGCTTGGGACTCTCCACTTCGGCTTGGCACAAGCCATCAGTTCTCTGAAAGGTGCAGAGTCCACCATTTGGAAAGGGAGGGACTGCAGCACCAGCAACTTGGCAAACAGCACGTTCAGCTTCTGCGCCGTTGGATGAGTGCACGCATACTGCTGTCTCTTGGCAATCGCTTCAGTGATCGATTGCTAACGGAATGACTGACGAGAAGTAGGAGGGGAGCAGGAGCATCAGGATGAGCAGATGATGGGAAGGACAGACAGCTCCCTTCGTCTGAGGTGGTGGAGCCTTGACTGCCTGAATTCAGGTGCGTGCCACTGGGTGATGCAGCGGTTACACCACCACATCGGAGCCATGGATCTCCCAGGCCACTTTATGGTGACGTTTCATATGTTGATGCAGGGCCGTGGTGCCAACATTGGCACACTGGCCACAATTCACCTTCTGCCCACAGATTCTATAAATTGCCATGTTCACCTCCGGCGGCTTAACAAAAAACTTCCACTAGCCGAGTAGGTGATTTTACACCCAACAATCCGCACTGACTGACTGCCTGCTACTGCCGCTGCTTCTGTGAACCCCTGCACCACTACTTTCCGGACAGGTAGGCTCCTGCGAAGTGGGTGGTCTACCCCGGGCATGTTTGGCTCCTGACCTCGCACTGATCGGTTACCATGGCAGCCAGGATGCTGCTGAATAAGCAATGCGCCGCACAGACCTGTGAGTTACATGAAGAAGGAGCGCCGGGCGGCCACAGCGCATGTAAGTATAATGCTGCAGAGTAACTGACCATGGCAGACAGGACTTCAGTAGCCACCTGGCTGCCATGGTAACCGATCGGAGCCCCAGCATTACACTGCTGGGACTCCGATCGGAACTGCCGCTGTCACCAATGATGGAGGGGGGAGGGCGCACTGCCCACCAATGATTTTAATACCGGGGAGGGGGGGAGGGCGCACTGCCCACCAATGCAAACATTGTAGAAACATTTCCGGGCACCTGACCTCTGACAGGGGGCTGCCGTCCGCCCAATTAACCCCTCAGGTGCAGTGGATGGCAGCGCCCTGTCAGAGGTGCGTTCCCATCACCATGGGAACACCTCTGGTTTAGAATATACCATCGGATCAGAGTTTTCTCCAATCCGATGGTATATTTTAACTTCAAGCGTCCCCATCACCATGGGAACGCCTCTCCACGCCCAGCTCATCGTCGATCCACTGCGTCCACTGCTCCGGTAAACAAAGCCATCTCAGCCCTGCTACTTGCCCGCAGCAGGGCTAAGCTACTGAACAAACTACCTGCCCGGCGCACGGAACTGCATGTCCCGGGCGTCGGGCGATACGATTTCCACACCCCTGAAATATATATTTTTTTGCCACTAATACACCCCAAAATGGGCTTTAATTTTCTCACTTCACTGCACAACGGCAAATACTTTTTTTTTGTGCCACTAATACACACCAAAAAGGGTTTTAGAACATATAACTGCACTGCTGAATGACAAATATATATTTTTTTGCCACTAATACACGCCAACAAGGGCTGTAATTTTCTCACTTTACCACACAACGGCTAATAAGCCCTTTTTTCCCACTAATACAAGCCAAAAAATGCTTTAGAACATATAACTGTACCGTAAAAGAGCAAATAAGACATAGAAATACAGTCAGGTCCATAAATATTGGGACATCAACACAACTCTAACATTTTTGGCTCTAGACACCACCACAATGGATTTAAAATGAAACGAACAAGATGTGCTTTAACTGAAGACTGTCAGCTTTAATTTGAGGGTATTTACATCCAAATCAGGAGAACGGTGTAGGAAATTACAACAGTTTGCATATGTGCCTCCCATTAAGGGACCAAAAGTAATGGGACAGAATAATAATCATAAATCAAACTTTCACTTTTTAAAACTTGGTTGCAAATCCTTTGCAGTCAATTACAGCCTGAAGTCTGGAACGCATAGACATCACCAGACGCTGGGTTTCATCCCTGGTGGTGCTCTACCAGGCCTCTACTGCAACTGTCTTCATTTCCTGCTGGTTCTTGGGGCATTTTCCCTTCAGTTTTGTGAAATGCATGCTCAATCGGATTCAGGTCAGGTGATTGACTTGGCCATTTCATAACATTCCACTTCTTTCCCTTAAAAAACTCTTTGGTTACTTTTGCAGTATGCTTTGGGTCATTGTCCATCTGCACTGTGAAGCACCGTCTAATGAGTTCTGAAGCATTTGGCTGAATATGAGCAGATAATATTGCCCGAAACACTTCAGAATTCATCCTGCTGCTTTTGTCAGCAGTCACATCATCAATAAATACAAGAAAACCAGTTCCATTGGCAGCCATACATGCCCACGCCATGACACTACCACCACCATGCTTCACTGATGAGGTGGTATGCTTAGGATCCTGAGCAGTTCCTTTCCTTCTCCATAATCTTCTCTTCCCATCACTCTGGTACAAGTTGATCTTGGTCTCATCTGTCCATAGGATGTTGTTCCAGAACTGTGAAGGCTTTTTTAGATGTCGTTTGGCAAATCCTGACGTCTCCTGACGTCTCTTCCTGCACTAAGTACACTGGAAAATAGCTGAATCCAAGATGACTGATGCTATTTATAGGGCTGTGACATCACAGGGCTGGCTGGCTGCTGATTGGCTGCGTGGATGGCATTGTGGGCGATCCCTCGTTCCCAGAGTTCCTTGCTCCAGGTCCTAACACGTGCAGCAGCCATTTAAAAAATATGTGATTCGTTACCATGATGCGCGAGGAAATTCAGATTCAGTGCGATCAAATTCCACTTAGTCAACTTCGATTTGCTCATCTCTAGTTACGATATTGCTGCTTTCTGGTGGAAATGGTAAGGCATTGTGCACCACAGTGGGAAATAAGTCCAGAAATACAGGGTTTGCAGTAAACCAGTGTGCTTTTTTATTGGAGGAACTTGAGTGCAAAACAATACAGGCAAGGCACTGAGCTGGCTTCTCCAGTCTTCTCTCTGGAAGAAGAAGTTTCCATGCTGAAGAAAGGCCTGAGCTAGCTGTCCCTCTGTCTCTCAGAATACTGGTACCCTGGCCAAAGGCTGGTGGCCCAGGGTCTACGGCTCAGCCTTCGGGCAGGGTATCCCCATCTCAGCGTCTTCTTCTGGTCATTCGTGTAGTCTGGCAGAGTCTGTCTTACTAAACACTGGTCCCTATCTGCAGCCCACTAGGATCTCTGACTGCTCTATTTATATACAGTTTCTAACTGATCTAGAACCTTCTAGTGGGTGGAGTGAAGCTGGAGAATCACAGCCTAACAGAAACAATGTTGCATTTCATGGCTGTCATAGATTTTTGTATTGCCTCAATACAAATCAATGGGAATGACTAAGTAGTTTCCAGACTTAAAGAGGACCTTTCACCGGATTAAGTACCTGTACATGCAGGGTACCCCCCGCTGATACTGCAACCCTGCCTGTTTTGTTAAAATAGCGTTCCTACACCGCTCTGTGCCCCCAGTATTTTCCCCTCTCAGGAGCAACGGGGAGGAGACTTTCTCTGTGGCCATCTCCTTCTTCCCTGAACGCCTTATTCTCGCCCACCGTTCACTGCGCCATAGCTCCGGTTCTTCTTATACAATGCAGTAGAGGTGTCATGCGGGGACACAGCACGTGACCATTCCAGTCATCCATTATCCTCAGTGGTATACAGCACGAGACAGTGGGAAGTAGCAGGAAGAAGCGTTATGACGTAATCTCTGTCCCCACAGCAGCAGATAGGCCTACGTTGTCAGGATCCTCGCTGGTACCGCACTGAAATGGATAATGGTTGATGAGGTAAAGTACTGAAATCAATGGAGGCAAATGACCCCTTTCAGACTTAACTGAACCATAGTATTAATAAAATAATGACATGACACCTTGTGTTGGAATAAAAATGGCCACAATGCTTTATTAAGGGTAAATAAATTAATAAATAATTAAAACTTCAAATTCATTAAATAAATAACCATTAAAAATTCCAATAATTACCTAAATCCACTCAGCAATAGCTGAGTGATACAGCCCCTCTAATAAAGCAAAGCGACATAAAGCATAAGAATAGGGAGGGCGGGCGGGGCGACAATCCGGTCTTGATAAAACTGGCCCAGAAGCGCCGCCGACACCCTCTTTTTAAGGACCATACTTTCCCGCCGCTGGCATCCACACCAATCAGCTGCCTGGAAATCTCCCTCAGCAACCAGCTGCACCAATCAGAAGATCCTTGCTTGTCATCCAAGGCTCAGGTGAGACCGGCTAAAACCAGCTGATTCTGACAGGACTTAACCATTTCATGTAAACCTGAAATAAAAGAGCGGGAAAGCAAGAAAAAGGAGGGGGGCGGAGGAGAGAAAAAAGAGCAAAACCATACCAAAATACTAAAATTAATGGTGTCATTGCCCCCATGTGTCCCCCAAGCAAAACGCTCTGGGGGGCCTGAACATTACATCCTCTTTGACAGACAAGCTATACAACATTTTTTGGCCATTTGCACAGATAACCACTGTTCTTCGGAGTGACCCTTTATTAATAATAAACTTGGGAATTGCTGTATACGACAAGTACCGAACATTTTGGCTACTTGTCCTTGTTTGTTGTGTCAAGATAGGCTCTGAAAGAGTTAAACCCAAACTGGATCTATCAGCGACATCATTTCTCATCTGCCAATTAGCCCAATTCCCTGTAGGCCCTCTCCCGTCTGTTTCACAATTGATTACATCTTCTGAAAATAACACAAATTAGTTTTTATTTGTTCTAGTCCAGTTATTTGCTATGATGAACAAATATTGTCACTCTGTTCATTATCAGAGCTAGTGCCAAGAGAGAATGTGCTAATCGAAACAATAATGGCTACATTTTTTTCTATTGTTCTGTGAAATGTGCGGCCTCCTAACGCAGCCGCCTGAGGGGGTCACCTAGTTTGACTCATTATAGAGTGGTTCCTGCTGTTTGCTTCCCGGTGGAGGCTCCTCTATGCAGCCTTTTCTCTCTGATCTTTTATTAGGGACTCATTTTTCACGGCGTACACTGACTCTCGTCACACTCCGTTATATTTAGTGCTTAAACTGCTTCAGCACCAGGAGCTGTTTAAAAGGGGCACAACACTGTCAGACAAACAGGCATGGAACCAGAAAACACTGAGGAATATCTACTGAAGTCTGCTGTTTTTGGGTTATACAGTATCAGCACTTTTTGTCATCATAGAGAAGATAGTTTGTCTTCACATTTCCCAGGCAGCAAAAAGAAGATTTCAAAGATGATCATGAGATGAGATCATGAGTTTTATTAAACCCTTAGTGACCAGCCTGTTTTGGGCCTTATGGGGGTTGTCTCACTTCAGTAAATAGCATTTATTATGTAGAAGAAGTTTATACAAGGTACTTACTAATGTATTGTTATTATCCATTATACAACCCTCGTTCCCATGTTTAGGACCAATCTAGCAGTGGTGGTCGTGCTTGTACACTATAGGAAAAAGCATTAGCTTATGTGAGCTCCCATGGTCCCAGCCATAAGAGAGGCCAGCGCTTTTTCCTATAGTGTACAAGCACGACCACCACTGATGGATTGCAGGGTGGTCGTAACCATGGAAACAGTGTATAATGTGATGCAAAAATGAATGAGGCCAGCAAAGGAACTTTTTTATTTTCTCCATCTAGGTAGCCGTATGAGGGCTTGTTTATTGCAGGACAACTTGTAGTTTTTAATAGTGCCATTCTGGAGTACACATACCTTGCTGATTAACTTTTACTGACTCTTTCTGGGAGGGGAATAGGAAAAAAAAAAACTGCAATACTACCACTGAGCTTTTATGTTATACATTTTGCAGCATTAATTTTTTTGAATCATAACTGTTTTATTTTTCTTTCTATGGAGCTGTGTGAGGCCTTGATTTTCTAGCACGGTTTTTCAATGCTATTATTTTGGTGCACATAACACTTTTTGATCACTATTCCATTTTTTGGGTGGCGAATAAGCTAAAAGCTGCAATTCTGGCATTTGTTTTATGTCATTCACAATACAGAATAAATTACGGTACATGATAATTATGTAGTGAGGGTCATTATGGATGCGAACTTCTTTTGCAATTTTTCCACTCAAAAAACAGGGTGTATTTTTTAACTTGGAATATTTTTTTATTTAATAAAACTTTTACTTTTTTGGCCATTTGATAATCCCACAAGGGGACTGTAATAGGCAATCTTTTAGTCAATTCTATTCTACTGTTTTAGTGCTATAGTGACATCCACCAGCAGGCTGCACCAGAGAGACGCAGCCTGCTGTGACATGCCGGAGGCAGGCCTGAAACCGTCACTAGGCTGGATATATGGAAAAACAAATGTTCTGCCATTCCTTCCTGCATGCCAAATCCTAACATCATAACAGGGACCCTGTTCTTCTGGGTACACCACTGGTTTCAGGGGCTTTATAGACGTGAAAAAGGTACCCTGTAAAGGCAGTCTTGCCCAGACGATTAATGGCTGTTGATTTAAATTCCAACCACTGTCCTTTTTAGCTTCCTAATATCTTCTTCTTCTATATATATATAAAGAAGGACGTACGTATGTATGTTCCGCGACCACTCAAAAAAGCAACCATCGATTTCAACTAAACTTGGTATACACATCCTTTGCTACCTGGAAAGAAATCTTGTCGGAGTCACAGCTTTCTAGGACGCACCGTTCCCGAGATATTCCCAAAAAATTACCTGCATTAGCCAATAAAAGCCTGCAAGTCTTTCTCTTCATATCCCAACTGCCATACACAAGGTCACTGTCACAAGGGTGTCAAGAGCCACGTCTGACTCAGTTATACCCGGGGTCAGGAAGTCGCAGAAGGTGGCTGCGCGCTCTATGTCTAAAGATCATGCTGCTTCTTAATGATAGCTTTCTGTGTTTGCCTTGCAATCCTTTTTGTCTCACTCAGGGATCCGTAGCTCCTTCTCCTCAGCTGTTCCTTGTCCAGCACTCCCAACCTCCTTATATTCCCCTCTCCCACTTCTCTGGTTGCCAGATATAGAGCTTCCTGCCTGGACTTCTATACTGACCCACTGGAGCTGTGTTGCTGTGATTCCTGGTTGTTGTTCCAGAGCGTTACCCTCCGGATCCCTGTTGGGCTTTTGTTGTCCAATGTTGTTCCCCACCTGGGATTATATGTTTTGTCTGTATTGTCTGTGCTCTCCTTGGTGTTTTCCTTTAGTGTTAGTGGTGCAGACTAGTGTTCCCACCGCCCTATTCACTACCTAGGGCTCATCTTAGGGAAATCCAGGGTTTAGGCACATGATCGGCGTACGGGTGAGAAACCCGTCTAGGGACGTCAGGGCAGTCAGGTGCCAGCCTCAAGGTGAGTTAGGGGTCACCACCTTTCCCTCTCCCTTGGACAGGGCCTTCCCTTTTCCCTTCCTTTGCGTCACGTATGTGATCGGCATGCCGGTTGTGATAGTCACATGTCTCTTATCATCCGATAGAAGCTCACAGGCCCTTAGTCTCCACATACACACAGTTTTACTCCAGGTTTCCATAACAACCCAGCCATTTTTCTTCACTGCTGTAGGAGAGTTTTAGGCTAGGGCTACAGGACTATAAGTTGCACGACACATAGGGCACAACTACACTGATGCTACATTGATGTCGCACCAATGTCACCCAACAATGTTTATAATGATAGTCTATGGTGTTGCACTGCGACATGCTGCTACTGCGATGCGAAAGTCGCAGAAAAATCCATCTTGGATGGATTTTTTGCAACTGTCGTGTCGCAGTATGTCACATGTCGCAGTGCAACACCATAGACTATCATTATAAACATTGTTGAGACAAAATGTCGTACAACACATGTCGTTGTGTAGCCCTAGCATTAAAGGGGCAGGGCCCTGTGGAGGTCACTGTAAAGGGACGGACACCGTGGAGGTCACTGTTAAAGGGGCAGGGGCCACTATTAAAGGGGCAACTGCTGTGGAGGTCACTGTTAAGGCAGCAGGGCACTGTGAAACTCACTGTTAAAGGGGTGGGCTGCTGTGAAGGTCAAAGTTAAGGGCATGGGCTGCTGTGGAGGTCCCATTTTAAAGTGGCGGGGCACTGTAGTGTTAAGGGGTGGGGGACTGTGGAGTTCACTGTTAAAGGGGCGGGGTGCTGTAGAGGTCACTGTTATGGGGGATACTGTCGATATCTTTTAACGACACACACAAACATTAAATTTAATAGATGAAATATACCTGTGCAAAGCCGTGTCCTTCTGCTAGTTTTATATAAAGGATCTGGAAACCTAAAGTTTGATTGGATTGATAGGGAAAATAGGAATGAAACTCTGTGTGCACTACAAAGCAAATGATACAAATTGTACATGCTCGAATAAAGTGGCATAATACAAATGTTATGTGACTAATTTATCTGTCTATTGGAATAGAACCCCCCCACCACCACCCCCACCCCCCATCCCTCTCCATTTCTGCCATTTGTGAATCTTGGAAGCTAGACGACAACCCTGTGAATTGCAACCACACTGGTTGAATGCCATCTAAATGCTCCTTTACACAGGCCAATGAACCCACAATCACCAGATATGAAGGGAACATTTCTGATGATTGATCGTCAGCATTTACATTCAGGATTCACCTCTTCTCTATGGGGACGAGAGATCCCTACTGTAATTGGTCGTCCCTGTAGAGAATATTTGTTTCTAGGTAGCAGATCCCTTATTACGCAGTACAATCTGCCTTAACATTCCCCAAAAAAGGTAAAGGCTGAATGGAATCGTTAAGACCTTAACAGAACAGTAGAGCACTTGCTGGTAATTTTTATTAGATACAATGCATTTGGAAAGTTGTCACACCCTTCACTTTTTTTCAGATCTTGTTATATTGTAGCCTTGTGCTACAATTTTGAAAAAATTCAAGTTTTCCCCTTCATTCTGCACTCAATACCCCATAATGAGAAAGTGTAAACAGGATTTATAAAAAAAACAACCTAAACCAAAGTATACAGACCCTTTGCTATGACCCTTGAAATTTAGCCCTGGGGGTCTCCCATTCCTCTTGATCATCTCTGAGACTTCTTCATCAAAGTCCACCTGTGGTAAATTCAGTTGATTGGACATGATTTGGAGGGACACACCCCTGTCAATATAAGGTCTCACAACTTACAATGCATGTCAGAGAAAAAACTGAGCTATAAGGTGGGAAGAACTGCCTGTAGAGCTCAGAGATAGGATTGTGTGGAGGCACAGATCTGGAGAAGGATACTAAAAAATGTATGCTGCACTGAAAGTTCCCAAGAGCACAGTGGCTTCCATACTTTCATACAAGTAGATCTCGTGCAAGCATCGGTGACCGCCGGGCCCGCGCATATGCACTGCTCTGCCACTATGGGCAAAGGCACTGATCTTAACAGTGCGCATGCGCGTGACCGGCGCTCGCGCAAGATCTCCAAGCCGAAAGAGAATGAAGTAAGAGGGGAGGGTGGACCAGAGGACTGCAAGTGGAGCAGTTATCTGGGCACATAGCTGAGGGGCCTGGGCGCACTCGGCCAAATCTCCGTCCTTGGACACTTGCGACAGCTAATTTGCATAACTTTATAAAGTACTTTTTTCATGATCTCTACGTGAGACAGACACAAGAGAGGTACTATTTTAATGGGATGGGGGGAAAATGTTCTATAATGTAGTGACAGGCTCCCTTTAACTTCTCCTGTAAAATATTTTGCTACACTTTAGCATTCATTGTCCCCTTAACAATCTCATGATGCCTAGGCTCCTCAGGCAGCAAAGCAGCTCCAGCCATGATGCTCCTTCACCATGCTTCATAGCTGAGATGAGGTTTTGAGGTTGGTGTTCGGTATTCTTTTTAGCACAAATGCACAATGCTGTGTTAGGTTACTTTCAAACTTGCGGCAGGGTGATCCGGCAAGCAGTTCCGTCAGAGTGATCTGGCAAAACGTATGCCAACTGATGGCATTTGTAAGACTGCTCAGGATCCTGATCAGTCTTAAAAATGCCTGATCAGTTAGAAAAATGCATTGAAATGCCGGATCTGTCTTTCCAGTGTCATCCAGCAAAACGGATCCGGCATTTATTTTTTTCACCTTTTTTTTCCTGCATTCCGGTATTTTGGCACTAATACAGTTACGGTTTTATCTTTGGCCTGATCAGTCAAAATGACTGAACTGAAGACATCCTTATGCATACTGAATGGATTACTCTCCATTCAGAATGCATGGGGATATACGTGATCAGTTCTTTTCCGGCATTGAGCCCTTTTGATAGAACTCTGTGCCGGAAAAGAAAAACACTAGTGTGATAGTACACTTAACCTGTTAACTGCATTACATGGGTTGTTACGATTGGGAGCATTCTGTATATGTATATTTTTTTTACTTTTATACTTTTGCATAATAAAACTACTTTCTATGGAAAACAATAATTGCTCTTACTTGTAATTGTTTTTCTTGAAACCCATGACGGCACCCATGCGACCAGGACCTCCCATCCAGGACAGGAAACCTGACAAGATAAAAAGGTTCACACCCCCACCACACCTCAGTGATTATAATAAACCAAACTCCGGAGGCGTGCCGACACCAAGCAAAGAAGAAAGCATAAAAGTAGAAAACAAATTTAGTAACTCCCCCAGGGGAACTGTAAATGGTCTATATATATATTAGGTTCATATATATATATATATATATATATATATCTTAAAAAAATAACTTTTTTATTGTTTTCCCCTCACCCATGACGGCACCCATGCGAGAATAAAATATAAGTAAGAAAAACTACGGTGGGACTACGGCCTGAAGTACTTTTCTCCCAAAGGCCGCATCAGAATTGAGATGCAACCTATAATGTTTGAAAAAAGTGTGGGGAGAACTTCAAGTAGCCGCTCTACAGATCTGAACCAATGAAGCCTCAGCCCTTTCTGCTCAGGAGGTAGCTACTGCCCTGGTAGAATCAGCCCCAAATCCTGTTGGAGGGGGAAGGTCAAGAGAAGAATAGGCCATTGAAATAGCATTCTTAACCCATCTAGCTATTACATTAGATGAGACTTTATGGGCTCTGCACTTTCCCTGGAACTGAATAAGGAGGTTGTCATCTATCCTTCAAGGAGCAGTGGAATCTAAGTTAAAAAAAAAAAGTAGACACCTTCTGACATCCGAGAAATGAAATCTCTCTTCTAACGCATTGGCTGGGTTAGGGCAAAAGGACGGAAGAATCACATCCTGATTTATGTGGAAATCTGAAACCACCTTTGGCTGAAAAGAAAAATGGGTCTGATGATAACCTTGTCTTCTATGATGGCAGTGTAGGAAGGGAATGCAGAAAAAGCTTGTATTTCAGAAACCCTTCTGGCCGAGGTTATAGCAAGACGGAAGGCCAATTTACAAGAGAGAATCTTAATTGATATGTCACTTAAAGCTTCAAACGGTCTCTGGGATACAGCCGTAAGAACTGTATTTAGAGCCCCGGGAGGGGACAAGGATCTGAGGGAAGGCTGAGACCTAGAAGCAGCTGATAAAACTCTCCTTATTCAAGGATGCTTCTGCTAACCAGGAATCAAAAAAGTAGCTTAGGGCAGCTACCTGAACCTTCAAGGTTGAGGCTTTAAGGTATCTGTCCAGGCCTGCCTGTAGAAACTCTAATGGAATTTCTGGAGACTTAAGAGGATCTGGACTATAACCTAAGAAGGTAGAAAAAACATTCCAAACCTTTATATATTTCTTAGCGGTCACTTCCTTTCTACTTTTTAGTATTGTGGAGACCACTTTATTTGACAGACCCCTTCCTGACCAGATTTCGCTTTCAACCTCCATGCTGACAGGTGAAGGACTTCTGGATTGGGGTGAAGAATGAGAAGAAGATCTTACCTCAATGGCAGAGTCCAGGGCGGTTGAGTTGACAATTTCAGGAGACTCGAGTACCAGGATCTCTTGGGCCACTTTGGGGCTATTAAGATGACTGAAGCTTCTTCTCTCTCTATCTTGTTCATCACTTGAGGGATTAGACAAAAGGGAGGGAAGGCGTACCCCAACTCTAGACTCCAGTCCTGTGCTAATCTGTCCACTGCTGATGGGCTGTGTAAGTGGTTTAGGGAAAAAAATCTTTCTACCTTCCTGTTGGCTCGGGAGGCAAACAGGTCTACCGTAGGCAGACCATACTTCTGGACTATCTGAGAAAAAATGTATTAGGTCAGGCACCAGTCTCCCTGTTTTACTAAAACTCGACTGAGGAAGTCCGTTACAGTATTTTCCTTTCCCTTCAAGTGAATTGCTTAAAGGAAGAGCATCCTTGTCTCTGCTAAATAAAAAATCTCTTGGCCTAGGTGAAGGAGGGAGGAGACTCTTGTCCCCCCCTGACGGTTTATATAAGACACCACTGTTGTATTGTCCGAATAAAGGATTATCTTTTTGTTCCTTACTTCTGAAGTGCTGTCGTCAGAGCCATTTATACCGCTTAAAATTCATTGAAATTGGTTGATTCCTTTCTTGCATTCAGCTCCCCTGCCAATACCTGCTCTAGGAGTGAGCACCCCATCCCTAAGGACTGGCATCGGTGGTCACGATGGTTTGCTCTGGGAATGTCCATGGGACACCTGCAGTGTTCTAGTATCATCCACCACGTCAGGGCATGCCTTGCTTTTAAGGATAGATGGAACTTCTGATCTAAAGAATACTGGGAACCGTCCCACTACCTCAGGATCAGTGATGGCCAGTTTGCAGTGTTCGCCAGCGAACACATGCGGGCTGCCATCTTAACTCACAAGTCCGGCGATGCACAGGTAAGCCCTTACCTGTGCCTATGCCGCGAGCCGGTCTGAAACAAATGCGGTCACTGGGAGCAGGCAGTTCCGAGAACAGCCGCCGGGGGCCTTTATCGGGCTATTCTCGGAACTGCCTGCTCCCGGTGACTGCATATGTTTCAGACTGGCTTACCTGTGCATCGCCGGACTCGTTAGTTAAGATGGCAGCCCACATGTGTTCGCTGGCGAACACTGTGAACTAGCCATCACTGCTCAGGATATCTGCTTGAAGATTTCTGGAGTGGATCTGTGCATATGGAACTGCCGGGATTGCAGACGTCATTTGTCCCAGTACCGCCATCGCTTCTCTGAAAGTACATTGGTAGGCCAGGAAAAATTGACAGTATCAATTCTAGAATTTTTTCTTTCTTTGTGGTGGAAGAAAGCTCTTTTGTAGACAAGAATCTAACTGAATCCCCAAAAACACACAATTTTGAGAAGGAACCAAGTTTGACTTTTTACAATTGATTAACCACCCCAGGCCTTCTAGTGTGGATCAAAGGAACTTGATATCTCTTTCTAGCCCTTCTTTTGACTGGGAATAGTTTTTTTTTAGAAAAAACGTCTAGGTAGGGGATTAGAGAAATGCCTAACTGTCTTGAAAAGGCTGCCACCTCTGCTATCACCTTGGTGAAGACCCTCGGTGCCTGTGACACGCCGAAGGGAAGAGCTCTGTACTGAAGATGTAATAATACCCCCAGAACCCATACCGCTGTTCTTAAAAACTTTTGTGATGAGGGATGAATTGGAACATGTTCGTATGCGTCCTTTAGGTCCAGAGTTGCCATCCAGCAACTCTGGAAGAGAAGATTCACCGTAGATTTTATTGTCTCCATCCTGAATTTTTTGTACACTAGGAATTTGTTCAGCTTTTTTAGATTTAGGATAACCCTGAATGATCCATTTGGCTTTTTTTTTTTTTACCAGAAACAAAGGGGTATGCCTCTTTCTGTTATAGGAACTGGGAAAACTACTCCCTTGTTTAAAAGAGTAAGAACTTCTGACTGTAATTCCTCCACTCTTTCATGATTTTGGGGGCAGAATGTAACGAAAAAAATCTTCTGGACAAGACAGGAACTCCAGCCGGAATCTGTTTTCTATAAAGTTTAAAATCCATTTGTTTTGGGACACTGATTCCCAGGCTGGCAGGAAGACAGACAATCTTCCTCCAACCTGACTTCTGGAGTCATTGAGATTTGTTTTTGGGTTTATTGTCTTGGGTTCTGAACAGAAAACCCCCAGACTACCTAGAGAATCTCTCTCTTTCACTTCTACTACTCTGCTTACCCCTCTGCCATTTAAACCTAGTCTGACGTTTGCGAAAAAAGGGATTCTTTTGGGGGACCAGAAACCTTTTCTTGTTGTCTGAAGCTCTCTCCAATATGTCATCAAGAGAAGAGCCGAAAAGTCTAGAACCTTCACAGGGGAGAGAGCAAAGTCTAGACTTTGAGCCCTGATCCCCTTTCCAAGATCTAAGCCATACAGCCCGTTTAGCTGCATTTGACATGGCCACTGCTCGGGCAGATAACCGAACTACGTGCGTGGAGGCGTCTGCCAAGAAATCTGCCGCCTTCTGGAAGGTAGGTAGAGAGGTCAGTAAATCTTCTCTTGGTGTTTTGTCTCTGATGTAAGATTCTAACTGACCCAACCATAATCTTAAAGACCTAGATACCCACGAGGCTGCAATGGCCGGTCTGAGACTTGTCGAGGCACATTCCCATGATCGTCTTAGATAAACAACCGCCTTCTTGTCTAAGGGGTCTCCTAAACAGCCTAGGTCTTCGAAGGGAAGGTCTGATCTCTTGGCGATCTTTGCATCCGGAGCAGCTACGGAAGGAGCTCTGTCCCAAACATTAGAAACTGATTCCTCAAACTGGTATTTACGCTTGACAGAATTTGGAATAAAAAACTTTGTCTGGATTTTTCCACTCCTTTTTAATTAATGCTTCAATGTTCTTTTGAATGGAAAAAATTCTAGGGCGTTTTTGGCCCAAACCCTCAAAGTCCTGGTCAGCAATAGATTTGGTTTCTTTAATGTCTTCCAATTGCATAGTAGTTTTTGCGGCCTTTAATAAGAGCTCTACATCTTCTGGGGGAAAATGAGACTTCCCTGCTGTATCTTCATCAGAATAATCAGAGGACAAATCCTGGCCTGATTCTAGGTCTTCATTTATTCCGGAAGCCTCAGAGTCAGAGCCCCAGTTATAGGCCTGTCCCTCTGGTGATTTTTGCCAGCCTCGCTTGAAGGATTTTATGGAAGATTTAACTTCCGAACAAACTAAGGCTTTAATTGATTTTGAAAAGCTATGGGACTCTTCCATCACTAGCTTATCAATATACAATTGACATGGTGGTTTAGCATATGTGAAGACAAGGGCACTTTACATCCTCCACATTCTCTATGTTTGGATTTGCCAGAAGCTTTCTTAGGAACTTTAACAACTTATGAAAAAGCATACAACATCCAGAAAAAAAGGGGAATTAGTAGATGATCAGTCTCAGCCAGGCGTAGCGTCAATCTTTCCTCCTCCTCAGGTCCAATACTGGGCTTGTGGGCCTCAAGGGTTCCACAGGATCGGCGCGACCAATGTTACCTTGCTCCGACATGATATTCGGCGGCTCCAGATCCTGCACAGCACTATGTGCGTCCCCGGCTAGCTGCCTTCTCCTGCTGCTGGATTTATAACGTGCCTCGGCACCTTCCCAAGGCCCCCAGAAAAAAAGATAGAAGGGGGGGGGGTGCCAAATCTACGGGTGCTCTTCCGGCACGCCACCGGAAATGACGTCTATGTGCCGGAAGCCGCTCCGAGCCAGCCGAGCGTCCTGGAGCCTGATTCCGCCATCTTGGAATGGGATGCCGGCACAGCCACTGCCATAGACCGGGAGCCACCGGAACACAGCTACAGCGGCTCCCCAAGAGGCTTGGGAGGAGGCAGAATGAAGGGCAGACTTAGGCAACGGCTCCACTGGGAGACTTATAACGCCAGGGATAGGTCCCATTGCGGTATAGTAGACCCGTACCTTCCCCAGCCATCGAGGTGAGAACCATAAATTAGAGGGAACTCCTCAGGTACCTCCTATCCGGATGATAGGAAACCTGAACTGAGGTGTGGTGGGGGTGTGAACCTTTTTATCTCGTCAGGTTTCCTGTCCTGAATAGGAGGTCCTGGTCGCATTGGGTGCCATCATGGGTGAGGGGAAAATATATATATTTTTTTTATATGAACACTTTTTAATAAACTATATTAAAGGTGTTTCCCAGGCTACAGATATTTCTGAGAATAGGTCATCAGGATCAGATCGGTGGGGGTCAGACTCCCAGCACCACCGCCAATCAGCTGTTTGTAGGAGTTAAGGTGCTTTTGCAAAAGCTGTGTCCTCTTCAGTGTTTACCTGTATACCGTCTCCCTAATAGGCTACATGCACATCAGCGTTTTTGGTTTCTGGTTTTGAGATCTGGCAGAGGATATCAAAACCGGGCCAAAATGTTTCAGCTTTGTCCCCATTCATTGTCAGTGGGGACAAAACTAACCAGCATTCATCAGTTCCGTTTTGTTGCATTTTGTATCCTGTTCGCAAAACGGAACAAACCAGATCCAGCATGAAAATCAATGTAGCAAAAAAAAATTTATCCGGCCCCAATTAATTTACAATGATTTTAATGCCGGATCTGTTTTGTCTAGTTTCTATTTAATGCAACTGGATCCAAATGAAACAGATGCATCCGGATGTATTAAATGAAACAGAAGGATTTTATTCAGGTTTTGAGATCTCAAGATCTTGAGATGCCGGATCTCAAAACCTGAATAAATGCTGATATGAAAGCAGTAGTGTTGGCGTGGGGAGGGGGCCCAGGGGGGCGGTTGCCCCGGGCACCAATTTGTAGGGGGGTGCCAGGCAGCAAGCATTTCAATGAGGGCCCTCTGTTATGCCTCATAGGCTTCAGGCCACTAGGTCTGAAGCCTATGAAGCAGTAGAGCGACGTAGAAGGTCATGATTACCTCACTGTGACCTCCTGCATTGGGTCTCACGAGATGATGCAATGACGCGCTGCGAGAAGGCACAGTGAGGCGTTTGTGACCACCTGCGCCGGGACACCACAAGCTGTGATGGAGAGTAGTAAGTATATATATATTTTTTTATGTATGTACCCGATCCTAATTGCGGAGGTACTGGGGGCACAATGGGGGTGGGGTAGGAGCAGAGAGAGGAGGACAGAGGACATTATACTAATGAGGGGGCCATTATATTAATAATAAAGAGGGGGCCATTATATTAATAATAAAGAGGGGCCATTATATTAATAATAAAGAGGGGGCCATTATATATACTAATAATACAGAGGGGAACATTATAACAATAATAATACAGAGGGGCCATTATAATAATGATACAGAGGGGGCCATAATAATACTACAGAGGGGCCATTAATATTATTATTAATAATAATACAGAGAGGTCCATAATAATAATACAGATGGTCCATTAATAATAATAATAATAATAATAATAATATTGCAGAGGGGGGCATTATAATATACAGGGGGAATAATATTATGGGGAATGGGGGACTATCTGTCTGGCTCTAGCACAGTATTGGAGGGCAGCAGGATGAGTTGTTGAGACACCAGGAAGGAGAGGATGATAGCAAAGTGAGGAATCAAAAAAAAATAATCTGTGAAACTCTGCAGAGACGAGAAGTGGCTGAAAGAAGGTGTCATGGCGGTCTAACCTCCGAATGAAGGTTTACAGAAACACCCCACATGTGATCGTAAACTGCTGTACGGTCACACGGCAGGGCACAGTTGGAAAGAAATGCCATATGGTTTTCGGAAGGCAAATTTAGCTGAACTGGTTTTTAATGCCATGTCCCATTTGAAGCCCCCCTGATGCACCCCTACAGTAGAAACTCAAAAAAGTGACCACATTTTGGAAACTACGGGATAAGGTTGTAGTTTTATTGGTACTATTTTGGGGTACATATGATTTTTAATTGCTCTAGATTATGTTTTTTGTAAGGCAAGGTAACAAAAAAATTGATGTTTTGGCACCGTTTTTATTTTTTATTTTTACAGAGTTTACCTGAGTGATTAGGTCATGTGACTTTTTTATAGAGCAGATCTTTACGGACGTGGCAATACCTAATATGTCAACTTTTTTTATTTTATTTAAGTTGTACACAATAATAGCATTTTTGAAACCAAAATAATGATATTTTAGTGTCTCCATAGTCTGAGAGCCATAGCTTTTTTATTTTTTGACCGATTCTCTTAGGTAGGGTCTAATTTTTTGCGGGATGAGGTGATGGTCTGATTGGTACTATTTTGGGGGGCATACGCATCTTTGATCATTACATCACAATTTTTGTGATGTAATGTGACAAAAATAGCATTTTTTACACCGTTTTTTATTTTATTTTTTCGGTGTTCACCTGAGGGGTTAGGTCATGTGATATTTTTATAGAGCTGGTTGTTACGGACGTGGCGATACCTAATATGTATTTTTTTTTTATGTATTTCACTTTAGCACAATAATAGCAGTTTTGAAACAAAATTAATTATGTTTTAGTGTCTCTATGTTCTGAGAGCTATATTTTTTTTCATTTTTTGGGTGATTGTCTTAGGTAGGGGCTCAATTTTTTGCGGGATGAGGTGACGGTTTTATTGAAACCATTTTGTGGGACATACGCCTTTTTGATCGCTTGGTGTTGCACGTTTTGTGATGTAAGGTGACAAAAATGGCTTTTATTTACACCGGGTTTTTTATATGGTGTTTATCGGACAGGGTGGATCATGTGATATATTTATAGAGCCGGTCATTACGGATGTGGCGATATCTAATATGTGTGTTTTTGTTTTTTCATTTTTTTATTATAAAATAAGGGGAAAGGAGTTTTTTTTTTCTTTTTTACTTTATTAATTTTATTACTTTATTAATTTTATTACTTTATTAAAAACACTTTTTTTTTACTTTTTTTCTTTACTTTATTTATGATGTTCTCTTTTGGGGGTCTAATCCCCTCTGCAATGCATTACAATACATCTGTATTGTAATGCATTGCCTGTAAGTGTATGACACTGAGTCAATGCGGGTGCAATGCGTGAGGTGAACGCATTGCACCCGCACTGAATCCGGACCCATTAATTTCTATGGGGCTGTGCACATGAGCGGTGATTTTCACGCATCACTTGTGCGTTGCGTGAAAATCGCAGCATGCTCTATATTGTGCTTTTTCCACGCAACGCAGGCCCCTTAGAAGTAAATGGGGCTGCGTGAAAATCACAAGCATCCGCAAGCAAGTGCGGATGCGGTGCGATTTTCACGCATGGTTGCTAAGATGAAAGTCTATTCACTGTATTATTTTCCCTTATTACATGGTTATAAGAGAAAATAATAGCATTCTTTAATACAGAATGCTTAGTAGAAGGTCAATTGAGGGTTAAAACATAAAAAAATTAACTCACCTCCTCCTCTTGATTGCGCAGCAGCCGGTCTCTTCTTACTTCCTTAATCATGAGCTGCCGGCTGAAGGACCTGTGGTGACGTCACATCACAGGGTCCATCACCGTGGTGATGGACCATGTGATGAGCTCAGTGACGTCACCACAGGTCCTTTGACAGGTTCTGAAGAAAGAACAGGAGACCGGCAGCTACGCAATCAATTGGAGGAGGTGAGTAAATATTTTTTTTATTTTTTAACCCTCAATTGACCTTGTACTAATCATTCTGTATTAAATAATGCTATTATTTTCCCTTATAACCATGTTATAAGGGGAAATAATTACATCTACACAACACCGAACCCAAACCTGAACTTCAGTGAAGAAGTTCCAGTCTGGGTACCACATTCAGTTTTTTATCACCCATGTGCAAAACGCATTGCACCCGCGCGATAAAAACTGAACGGAACGCAATCGCAGTCAAAACTGACTGCAATTGGGTACCTACTCGCGCGGGTTTGCTGCATTGCACCCGGGACGCATCCGGACCTAATACGGACACGCTTGTGTGAAAGGGGCCTAACAGGTTGCCTAGGAGACCCAGCCTGAGGCTGGATCTCCTCGGCACCCGTAGAATGCAGTTCCCGATGCCGTGCAAGGCATTGGGAAGCCTCTGCATGGCATCGGGCTGCCTTGTGACTCATCGAGTCCCCACCACAGCAGCGCGGGGACTCGATGCGATCACTATATTTTCTATATTTTCGCGCCACCGCCTTATCAACTAATTTGCATGTCTAGCCTTATGGACTTCGCCTACCCCATGTTGGAGTACCTAGGGGGCGGCCTCCCAGAGCAGTGGGAGGTCTTGTCGGAAGTACTGCGAGCCGCCCTGTCGTCCACCGGAAAAGGATTGAGCATGACCTACCGTCAAGTCTGCAGAGCCTGCAAAGTTTGACGAAGAAGAAGCACCACCGGCCTATACTCCGGGACCGGAGAGGCCTTCTTACTCCCCACTGCAGTCGCCGCCCGAGCCGTGCCTTGGCTCGCGAGGTGGATTTGACCGGCCTTCAGCGCAGTGGCCTCTGCTAATGGCTGAGATACGCGCCGCAGCTATACGCAAAACGACTGAAAAGAAAATCTATTTAGAAGAACTGGCGAAAACCGTGTATGAGCGTCACGCGGATACCCAGCCCCATCTGGAAAGAAGAATGGGGGTAGTAGTGGCATTCGATAAAAACCGGGGGTTCGGATTTATTAAAGACCACTCCACAGGCCGAGACCTTTTTGTGAACCGGAAGTCTGTAAAGCGCAGCTATCTACCAAACATTTACGCAACCTCCGCGAAGGAGAGGAGGTGGAGTTCACCCCCGCTGAGGGCCTGAGAGGTCCATATGCCACGGCCGTAGCCCGTCCCAAGCCGAGACCAGAGGATTGGGAAGAGACTGAGGAGCCTGCCAGTCCGGAATGTGAGCAAGAGCGCCCGATGGAACCTGCTCAAAATACGTACCAGGAGAGGGGTTCCTTCACCGGCCCCAATATCTTCTGGCAGCCTACAGTGCTGGAGAAATGGGTGAGCCCTTATCCCTCACCTGAGTTGCCCCGCAGGGAGAAGACCCAGGCGGAGATGGAGAATTTGGAAAGATTCCATGAGGCCCTTCATGCTCTGTGGCAAGGGAAGAATTCGGACCCAGCGCCTGAACCTGCTGTGACAGTACCGGATCAATGCAGCGGAGCATCGCCCGAGAGACTGGAGGATCAGATTGCCAGTTTAGAGATCCATCTTCATGGCCTGCGCCAACTTGTCATCTCCAGAGCGGCACCGGTATCACAGGATGATAATGATCCTCAAATGAACTCTGATGTCCCCGAGCCTGCGGTAGAAGTTTCCGTTGCCCCCAGCTCAGCGACCTCCATCACTGTGCCTACCGTTGCCATACCAGAGAAACTGTGCTATACCAGGAGTCGGGTCTGTCCGCGTAAAGCCAGCGACACCCAGACCCGTAGAGCCTCCTGCACCGGTAACCCCCAGGCTTGCAGAGCCTGTACAATTGACCGGCCCATTTGTTCTGCAGTTGCCAGCTAATACTATTTTGTGGGCCCAGCCAAGTAATGATCCACACAGGCCAAGACTCAGAGCGGAGCCAGGATGCACCACATCTGATGACCATTTTGAACTAGATACGTACCTGTGAGTAGGCCTGCTAGGCCATAATTGCTGGAGGACCCTTATTACAGTGAATTTAACTGTGTCAGGACAGGTGTCCTATGTTTTGGCACCATTGAGCTGCTGCCAGTTCCCCACGGCCCAGTGGTAGTTGTAAGGCCACTGAGAAGTCCTAATGCTCTGCTGCCATACGGTTTACAGGACCCCCTGCCTGCTTCAAGTACTAAAGCCAAGTTGTGCCCGTTGTTTTTGCACCTTTACCCTTTTAACCCCCTTTTCAGGTTGAGTAGGGGATATTACAGCACTATTTTTATATCCCAGTACTTGCCAGGGAAAAATATCCCTGAGATGTTGACTTTTTGTGCTGTGACTTTTATGTGCAATATTAAACTTAAAGAAATTTGCCCAGAGATGACCCCAACTCATGTGGGCCTCTGAGATGCTGTTTTATGACTACTGTATTTTATTATGGACTATTCTGGTTATCCCTGATACGCTGCACCAGGTCAGCGCCCATGTTCCCTGTTCTATCCTGCATGAAGAGAACGATGCCCCTTTTCACCGCACTTGTTCCTTTGCCAGCGGAGCTGCCTGATATTTTATTGCAAATGTAGATGTATGTGACTGCTTTCCATTTTTGTCTTTCAGGTGACAGTTTCCAGCTGGGCAGGGCCCCCTTTGTTGCGCCGAGGACGGGCAACCTCAAAGCACCGGGGTATGTAGTGTCCCACTAGGTAAATGTGGGCACTACACAAGGGTCAATTGGGCCACGTTGTTCCCCTCCTTCTGTGGGACAGGGTCATTGTATTTTATGTAATGTTTTTATGTGTATTTTTCCTGTTATTTGTGTATCAGGTCTGTCAGGGTGTAGTTCCTCCTCCTAGACAGTAGAGGGAGCTAGGGAACCCTTAGTATAAATAGGCAGGTCCTGTTCAGGGAAAGTAGTGTGTAGTCAGAAGTCAGTGTGGACTCTAGCCAGAGGAGAGCTGAGGAGCAACTTCTGACATGCAGCTAGATAGCCTCCTGAGAAAAACCAAGTTCCCTTAAAGGTGCAGTGCAGAGCCAAGTGTATTCCCAGCCAAACAGAGAGCTGAAGGGCAGTAGGATATTCTACAGCAAGGATATATATATACCAGAGGAAGTTTTCCCTACCCAAGGATAAAGCCAGCTATAGGGCATACGGGCCTTGGGGAAAGCCAGACAGGAACTGAGGAAAATACAGCCTGATCTGTAAGTGTTATTCCCTCCGAGTATCTTGCAAGGACTTTGCCTACCGTTTATAAAAAGCCTGCCTGTTACAACCTTTTTACATGTGGAACTAACTAAAGACTGTAAATAGTTGAACTGTTTCAGTAAAAGGAAGTTCTGGTTCACTGCAGCTTGTGTTCCTCAATTATTCCTACAACAAATCGGTGTGCCACCGTTACCGGCACTGGCGTCACGAACTTTAAGGGATTTTGCCACTGGCACACTAAATCTGCAACACCCAGGGCACCTCACCTACCACCCGGCCTGGTCCCTATACATAGAGAGTGCCCCAGAAGATCCATGTGCCAGCCTCTCCATCACTGCTGTACACCTGCCCAGGGTATATAAAAAGACTCTGAGTACCATAACCACCCTCGGTTAGTAACTACCCCTGTGACCTCACCATCGCTCACCCTGCAGGGCTGTGTACTGCACATCTGCCCACTGGAAAATTTCCCTGTAGAGTCTATGGCCAATCCGCCCTTGTACTGGGCACGTGAGACCACCAACACATCAGGTGGACTGAGGGGAATCAAAGGAACACCAGGTGGCACTATAACAAGTACAGTATAGCTGTGACAGCAGTCGTAAGAAAAAAAAATCCAATTGAAAAATTGTTATGGTTCGCAGAGTCAGAACACGGACCCACTGAAGTAAGTGGTTTCAGCACGGTTTGAGGATGTGCATCGAGAAACTCAGAGCAGGTCCTATTCTTGTCCATTTCTGATGGCTGGAAGATCAGATCTGCCATCCCAGAGTTTGGTATCAGGGGCGGACTGGGAACTTAAAGTGGCCCTGGAAAATATACTAAAAGTGGCCCCATTTTGTAGTCGGAAATTGATGGAAGGCAGGGCCAGCAATATCATATTGGGGCACATTATAACACCCCAACAGAGCCAAATACCACAGTCCATCATAAAATACTGCCAGCAGCATTAATATGTCCCCAAAAACTTCCACTGGCCAGCTGTGAGGAGGGCTCAGGCGGCCCCCTGGACATCGGCCCACCGGGAAATTTTCCTGTAACGTCTATGGCCAATCCGCTCCTGTCTGGGATAGAGGCTGCAAGTGGGAACATATTGGTTGGAACCCTCTTCTGACAGTAACTAATATAAGAATCTTGGTAGAAGATTGGTCATCTCAAGAACAATACAGGATCGGGCTCCTGATTACTCATCTGAGCAGATCGGTAAAGCTTGTGGGTTGTCTCCCACACGTAATGCTGGAAGATGACCACTTCTGACCCATGTATATGAATGTGAGAAATTACATGGAAACTAGACTAAGGTTAGGCTGGTTGTGATCAGGAACCGTTTGAAATGATTACATTCATTATACAGCACAGAGGAATATGCTGCCACTGTATTACAATCTTTGTATTGCGTTATGTCATTTACTGCCGCTATATAACCAATAGGATATAAATTAATCTGTGACGTTTTAACATTAGGTGGAAATTTGCTGTACTTTTAAAAAGGACCTATCACCTCTCCGGACATGTCTGTTTTAGTAACCACTTGCATCCCCAATGTTGTGACTCTCTGTTGTGTCATTCCTCTACTATTCCTGCTAGAAGTTTATAAGTGGTTTGCCAGCAGTCTGCTATCAAAGGTCCAACTGGGCGTTACCACTTGGAGATGTGCCTCCGCACAGTCTGACATTGTCCAATCAGTGCTTCCAGTCTCAGACTGAAAGGACACCCTCCCCCTAACTGGTAACACCCAGCTGGATCTTCACTGCATAACTTCAAGGAGTAATAATAGAGGAGTGGCACAACACAGAGTCATAAGAATAAATGCTTCAGAATTGTTTTGGGGAAATGTAAGTAGTTACTATAGCAGACATGTCAGGAGAGGTGACGGGTCCTCTGTGTTCACACTATAGTCAGAGCCTTCACTTTGTTTCAGTTCCATTTGAATTAATGGGAAGAATAGCACAGCATGCAGCATTATTCTTCCCATCAAACTGATGAACACCTTGACTGATCCCATTATAGGCTGTGTTCCCACTACTATTATGGCTTCTGTTGTAACGGACATGACGCAGCGCCGGATCCGTCACACAACGGACACCGACAGCGTCTGACAGACCCTATTGACTGATAAAGGGGTTTGGTGCATACTGCGCTTTCAGAAAGAGCTGCCATCGCTCTGACGGTAGTGTAATGGGTCTGTCAGGTGCCACTTCTGTCCTGTGTGTGACAGACTCAGAACTGCATCACGTCCTCCATTTATAATAGAAACCATGCTGTTAATGTGAAATTATGGATAGAACAGTAAGTTCAGGAGGACACAATGCTCTTTCATCAGCTTTGGCAGGAGATGAATCTTTTCTGTGTCTTTTTTTATATGAACCAGTATTGCCCATCACTGAAAGCACATGATCAGGGGCAGCCATGCCCTAGCTCAGCCTGGCACACATGGATTTCAGGAAGCAGGCTGATGGCAGCACTATGCACTGAGCAGATGCAAGCATTCCTCCTGTCCACTAGATGCTCCTCACTCCTGGAGGCTGGGATGCTGCTCTCATGTCTCTGTCACTTTAAACAAAGGGATCAAGGACCTTGGCAGTCCTGTGAGCTGGTGGCAGGGAAGTGAGGCGCTGCTGGTATGGGGGCACCGGGCATCCTGCAGCCATAGCCCTGGCACAGCGGATGATGGTAGCACTCCTCCTGGGGATGCACACGGAGCAGGGAGCAGGCGCTCAGCATCCATGCAGATTTCGTAGGGGCAAGTTTTGCAGCCTGGCACAGCAGCCCCGAGCAGCCCCCTCCCGGGTGGTATGATCACTGGCAATGCTCCGGCTGAGACAGAAATAAATCAGCTGTGGGTGAAATAGGAAGCCGAGGGCAGAGCAGGGATTGACACAGCAGGGAATGGACTCCTCCTTGTGCTCTGCCTGCAAGACTCCATCATAACAGCGAGCTGCTGGAGAACACAGGGCATGTGGGCACTGCCTGGCACCATCTGACTGAGGCCTGGCATAGGCTGGAATTAAACAACGTGGAGACTCTCAGGAGAAGCCACCACTCCAGAACCAGGAGAGGACATTACTGGGGTAAGTAGCCTGCTGCATTGTGTGCAGCCCATCACCAGGCTGGCGTCTATCACTCACAGGATTGCAGTCTGCTTAACCCCTTGGCTGCTGGTTCAGATGCTCTGCACTGATTAGCAGGGTGATTACTGCTGTCTGGTTTCACCGCCCCATAAAGTAATCCGTAATGGTAATCTCTCTCAATGATCCCATTCGATGTCTTATTGGGGTGTTTGTACAGCAATCTTTCAGTATTTTTGATAATCTTCAATAGAAAAAAAAATTGACTATTTTTATTTACTTAATGGGGTTGTGTCACTTCAGCAAATGGCATTTATCATGTAGAGAAAGTTAATACCAGGCACTTACTAATGTATTGTGATTGTCCATATTGCCTCCTTTTTCTAGATTAGTAAATTTTTCCATCGCATTATACACTGCTAGTATACAGGGGTTACGACCACCGCTGCAATCCAGCAGAAGTGGTGGTGCTTCCACTGTCCCAGCCACCAGAGAGCCCACTGCTTTTTCCTTTAGTCTCCAAGCACGACCACTACTGATGGACTGCAGGGTGGTCATAACCCTGGAAACAAGAAGTGTATATAATGAGATGTAAAAATTTAATTCAGCCAGCAAAGGAGGTAATATAGACAATCACAATACATTAGTAAGTGCGTCCTATTAACTTTCTCTACATGATAAATACGATTTACTGAAGTGAGACAACCGCTTTAATGGGGTTATAGACAGAAGGTCCAGACCAGAATCATGTCTACCCCCTGATCATTAGTTTTTCACATATCTCCAGTTCTTGGAACACTTCGATACGTGTGTGTGAATGATATCAGACGCTCGCTCTATAATTTTACAAACCTTGATGTTTAGTGCACCGTTAAGAGGTTGAATATTGTGTCACTTGCAATGCAGGACTGTTGTGGTGGATATGTATACATAGGCAGCTGCTGTGGTAGATGTGGGCTTTGTATACATAGATGATTGTAGTGGATGTGTGCTTTGTATACATACTGTAGGTGATTGTGATCGGTGTTCTTTGTATACACAGGTGGCTGTCGTGGTAAATGTGTGATTTGTATACACAGGTGGCTGTCGTGGTAAATGTGTGATTTGTATACACAGGTGGCTGTTGTGGTGGATGTGTGATTTGTATACACAGGTGGCTGTTGTGTTGAATGTGTGATTTGTATACACAGGTGGCTGTCGTGGTGGATGTGTGATTTGTATACACAGGTGGCTGTCGTGGTGGATGTGTGATTTGTATACACAGGTGGCTGTCGTGGTGGATGTGTGATTTGTATACACAGGTGGCTGTCGTGGTGGATGTGTGATTTGTATACACAGGTGGCTGTCGTGGTGGATGTGTGATTTGTATACACAAGTGGCTGTCGTGGTAAATGTGTGATTTGTATACACAGGTGGCTGTCGTGGTGGATGTGTGATTTGTATACACAGGTGGCTGTCGTGGTGAATGTGTGATTTGTATACACAGGTGGCTGTCGTGGTGAATGTGTGATTTGTATACATAGGTGGCTGTCGTGGTGAATGTGTGATTTGTATTCACAGGTGGCTGTCGTGGTGGATGTGTGATTTGTATACACAGGTGGCTGTCGTGTTGAATGTGTGATTTGTATACACATGTGGCTGTCGTGGTGGATGTGTGATTTGTATACACAGGTGGCTGTCGTGGTGGATGTGTGATTTGTATACACAGGTGGCTGTCGTGGTAAATGTGTGATTTGTATACACAGGTGGCTGTCGTGGTGGATGTGTGATTTGTATACACAGGTGGCTGTCGTGGTGGATGTGTGATTTGTATTCACAGGTGGCTGTCGTGGTGGATGTGTGATTTGTATACACATGTGGCTGTCGTGGTGGATGTGTGATTTGTATACACAGGTGGCTGTCGTGGTGGATGTGTGATTTGTATACACAGGTGGCTGTCGTGTTGAATGTGTGATTTGTATACACAGGTGGCTGTCGTGGTGGATGTGTGATTTGTATTCACAGGTGGCTGTCGTGGTGGATGTGTGATTTGTATACATAGGTGGCTGTCGTGGTAAATGTGTGATTTGTATACACAGGTGGCTGTCGTGGTGGATGTGTGATTTGTATACACAGGTGGCTGTCGTGGTGGATGTGTGATTTGTATACACAGGTGGCTGTCGTGGTGGATGTGTGATTTGTATACACAGGTGGCTGTCGTGGTGGATGTGTGATTTGTATACACAGGTGGCTGTCGTGGTAAATGTGTGATTTGTATACACAGGTGGCTGTCGTGGTGGATGTGTGATTTGTATACACAGGTGGCTGTCGTGGTGGATGTGTGATTTGTATACACAGGTGGCTGTCGTGGTAAATGTGTGATTTGTATACACAGGTGGCTGTCGTGGTAAATGTGTGATTTGTATACACAGGTGGCTGTCGTGGTGGATGTGTGATTTGTATACACAGGTGGCTGTCGTGGTGGATGTGTGATTTGTATACACAGGTGGCTGTCGTGGTGGATGTGTGATTTGTATACACAGGTGGCTGTCGTGGTGGATGTGTGATTTGTATACATAGGTGGCTGTCGTGGTGAATGTGTGATTTGTATATACAGGTGGCTGTGATGGTGGATGTGTGATTTGTATACACAGGTGGCTGTTGTGGTGAATGTGTGACTTGTACAACATACAGTATCTCAACACCCCTCACATTTTTGTAAATATTTTATTATATCTTTTCATAGGACAACACTGAAGATCTGACCCTTTGATACAATGTAAAGTAGTCAGTGCACAGCTTGTATAACAGTGTAATACTGGTGTGTACTCAAAATAACTCCACACACAGCAATTAATGTCTAAACCGCTGGCAACAAAAGTGAGTACACCCCTAAGTGAAAATGGCCAAATTGTGCCCAAAATGTCAATATTTTGTGTGGTGACCATTATTTTCCAGCACTGCCTTATCTCTCTTGGGCATGGAGTTCACTAGAGCTTTACAGGTCGCCACCGGAATCCTCTTCCAATCCTCCATGACGACATCACGGAGCTGGTGGATGTTAGAGACCTTGCGCTCCTCCACCTTCCGTTTGAAGATGCCCCACAGATGCTCAATAAGATTTAGGTCTGGAGACATGCTTGGCCAGTCCAGCGCCTTTACCCTCAGTTTCTTTAGCAAGGCAGTGGTCGTCTTGAAGGTGTTTTTAGGGTCATTATCATATTGGAGTACTGCCCTACGGCCCAGTTTCTGAAGGAAGGGGATCATGCTCTGCTTCCGTATGTCACATTACATGTTGGCATTCATGGTTCCCTCAATGAACTGTAGCTCCCCACAGCCGGCAGCACTCATGCAGCCCCAAACCATGACACTCTGACCACCATGCTTGACTGTAGGCAAGACACACTTGTCTTTGTACTCCTCACCTGGTTGCCGCCACACACATCTTGGTCTCATCAGACCACAGGACATGGTTCTAGTAACCCATGTCCTTAGTCTGCTTGTCTTCAGCAAACTGTTTGCAGGCTTTCTTGCACATCATCTTTAGAAGAGGCTTCCTTCTGGAACGACAGCCATGCAGACCAATTTGATGCAGTGTGCGGCATACGGTCTGAGCACTGACACCCCTGTAGCCCCCCGCCCCTGTAACCTCTGCAGCAATGCACTCAGACATCTATTTTGAAAAGACAACCTCTGGATATGACACTGAGCACGTGCACTCAACTTCTTTGGTCGACCATGGAAGGCCTGTTCTGGGTGGATCTGAAAAAAGTTGGGTATAGGGCGGCTGTCCCTCTGGTTGGAGATGGCAAGGTGCTCCAAACTGATGTCGCACTCTATTCACCAAAATATAATAGTCAAAAGGAGATGAGTGGGCACTCTTATATATGGATTCACATAGACTCAATATAGCATCACTAAATTGATTTATTAAATAGATGCATGTATCAAAGGTAACTGGAGATATAAATATAAAATATATATAAAAAAAGATGTCCGTACAGATATCTTCAAGTATAATAGGACAAATATAGGAAATATCAAGGGGAAAGAAGTGTATAAAATTAGCAGCACTGCGAATATTCAATAAAATAAAATATAGATGTCAGTTTAAAAACTTATAAAGTAGCTACTGAGATGCAGGTTCTGAGATCCAAGCAGAGGTCATTCCAATCTCAGGCAAAAGGAAGTGAATGAGTCATCGTATGTTGTGATGCACAAATTATTGAAATAGTGTCAGAAAAATATATATCAAGTTCAAGCTGTGACCTATAGGTAAAAAAAGTCCAGATCTGTGTAAGTCAAAGGAATACAAAATACAGGTCCTTCTAAAAAAATTAGCATATTGTGATAAAGTTCATTATTTTCTGTAATGTACTGATAAACATTAGACTTTCATATATTTTAGATTCATTACACACAACTGAAGTAGTTCAAGCATTTTATTGTTTTAATATTGATGATTTTGGCATACAGCTCATGAAAACCCAAAATTCCTATCTAAAAAAATTAGCATATTTCATCCGACCAATAAAAGAAAAGTGTTTTTAATACAAAAAAGTCAACCTTCAAATAATGATGTTCAGTTCTGCACTCAATACTTGGTCGGGAATCCTTTTGCAGAAATGACTGCTTCAATGCGGCGTGGCATGGAGGCAATCAGCCTGTGGCACTGCTGAGGTGTTATGGAGGCCCAGGATGCTTCGATAGCGGCCTTAAGCTCATCCAGAGTGTTGGGTCTTGCGTCTCTCAACTTTCTCTTCCCAATATCCCACAGATTCTCTATGGGGTTCAGGTCAGGAGAGTTGGCAGGCCAATTGAGCACAGTAATACCATGGTCAGTAAACCAATTACCAGTGGTTTTGGCACTGTGAGCAGGTGCCAGGTCGTGCTGAAAAATGAAATCTTCATCTCCATAAAGCTTTTCAGCAGATGGAAGCATGAAGTGTTCCAAAATCTCCTGATAGCTAGCTGCATTGACCCTGCCCTTGATAAAACACAGTGGACCAACACCAGCAGCTGACATGGCACCCCAGACCATCACTGACTGTGGGTACTTGACACTGGACTTCAGGCATTTTGGCATTTCCCTCTCCCCAGTCTTCCTCCAGACTCTGGCACCTTGATTTCCGAATGACATGCAAAATTTGCTTTCATCCGAAAAAAGTACTTTGGACCACTGAGCAACAGTCCAGTGCTGCTTCTCTGTAGCCCAGGTCAGGCGCTTCTGCCGCTGTTTCTGGTTCAAAAGTGGCTTGACCTGGGGAATGCGGCACCTGTAGCCCATTTCCTGCACACGCCTGTACACGGTGGCTCTGGATGTTTCTACTCCAGACTCAGTCCACTGCTTCCGCAGGTCCCCCAAGGTCTGGAATCGGTCCTTCTCCACAATCTTCCTCAGGGTCCGGTCCCCTCTTCTCGTTGTGCAGCGTTTTCTGCCACACTTTTTCCTTCCCATAGACTTCCCACTGAGGTGCCTTGATACAGCACTCTGGGAACAGCCTATTCGTTCAGAAATTTCTTTCTGTGTCTTACCCTCTTGCTTGAGGGTGTCAATGATGGCCTTCTGGACAGCAGTCAGGTCGGCAGTCTTACCCATGATTGCGGTTTTGAGTAATGAACCAGGCTGGGAGTTTTTAAAAGCCTCAGGAATCTTTTGCAGGTGTTTAGAGTTAATTAGTTGATTCAGATGATTAGGTTAATAGCTCGTATGAGTATATCTGTAAGGACATCTTTTTTTATATATATTTTATATTTATATCTCCAGTTACCTTTGATACATGCATCTTATGCATTTAATAAATCAATTTAGTGATGCTATATGGAGTCTATGTGAACCCATATATAAGAGTGCCCACTCATCTCCGTTTGACTGTTCTCAGTGGCACCTTAAACCGCAGTCTGGTCTTAGCCACCGTGCTGCAGCTCAGTCTCAGGGTGTTGGCAATCATTTTATATCTTAGGCCTTCTTTATGTACAGCAACAATTTATTTCAGATCCTCAGAGAGTTCTTTGCCAGGAGGTGCCATGTTGAACTTCCAGTGACCAGTATGAGAGCGATAACACCAAATTGAACACACCTGCTCCCCATTCACACCTGAGACCTTGTAACACTAACGAGTCACATGACACCGGGGAGGGAAAATGGTTAATTGGGCACACACCAGTATTACACTGTTATACAAGCTGAACACTGACTACTTTACATTGTATCAAAGGGTCAGATCTTCAGTGTTGTCCTATGAAAAGATGTAATCAAATATTCACAAAAATGTGAGGGGTGGACTCACTTTTATGGATGTATGATTTGTATAGATAGATGGTTGTTGTGGTAGAAGTATGATTTGTATAAATGTAGGTGGTGGTTGTGTGATTTGTATACATAGGTGAATGTGTGCTTTTTATACTGTACATAGGTGGTGGATTTTGTATTGGATGCGTGCTTTGTATACTTAGGTGGATGAGTGATTTATATACATAGGTGACTGTTGTGGTGGATGTGTGATTTATATACATAGGTGACTGTTGTGGTGGATGTGTGATTTATATACATAGGTGGCTGTTGTGGTGGATGTGTTATTTATATACATAGGTGGCTGTTGTGGTGGATGTGTGATTTATATACATAGGTGGCTGTTGTGGTGGATGTGTGATTTATATACATAGGTGACTGTTGTGGTAGATGTGTGATTTATATACATAGGTGGCTGTTGTGGTGGATGTGTGATTTATATACATAGGTGACTGTTGTGGTAGATGTGTGATTTATATACATAGGTGACTGTTGTGGTGGATGTGTGATTTATATACATAGGTGGCTGTGTGTTTTATATACATAGGCGGATGTGTGATTTATATACATAGGTGGATGTGTGATTTATATACATAGGTGACTGTTGTGGTGGATGTGTGATTTATATACATAGGTGGCTGTGTGTTTTATATACATAGGCGGATGTGTGATTTATATACATAGGCGGATGTGTGATTTATATACATAGGTGGCTGCTCGCGCTGGATGAAATGCCAGCTGTTAGATTAGTAGGCTCCTAAGGATTTGCTGAACAGAGGTATGGGACTGCAGTAAATCTCCATGCGGGTTGCTGGGAATACTAACATCTGTGGCGGATTCTCCAGAACACCATTACATCTTTATGTTGTTGATAGGCTTGAAGAATCCTTATTTAAAGCAAGTAACAATCCCTCTGTGCGTTCATCCGGTGGAGGCTCCGGAAGACAAGTCACTTGTCATGATGATGCTGTTACTGTGTCTTTCGATGGTGACAGTAATAGGGATCTGTACTTTCTTCCATGGCTGGGATCTGGTTATCTGGGTTTCAGTAGCAGACTATTTCTGTTTACCCTGTAATAACAATTTGATGACTTGTTTAAAGGGTTTTTCCTCAGAAATGTTTTTTCTTTAAATGCCACGAAGGGTTAAAAAACAATAATATAGGCTTTATACTGTACTTGCTAATCCCCTGCCACTGATGTTCTGACGCTGGTCAGATTCCCGCTGCTCTTAAATTCCTGGTCCCGGTATCAAGAGTCCATTTGGACAATCCCTGGCAGAGACGGGTCACCTCTACAACCAGTGATTGGCTGAGCGGATCTGTCTTAGCATTTCTTCAATGGCTGGCTCATCATGTCAGATCAGCGGACTTTGACCAGAGTGGGAGATCAGTGAATATGGTTTATATATTATTTTTAACCCTTTGTTGCCCCCTAAAAGCTTTAAAAAAAAAAAAAAAAAAGTATTTTGTTTTAAAATATTTTTTCATTCAAGACTTGTAGTTTTCCTGCAGGGAAAATATAGTGTAAATTAATGGATGGACAGGTGGATGGCTGTTCACGTAATGTATGGACTGCTCGAGACCATTAGAGTGGGAGATTGGCTCTCTGTTCTGACTCATACATCTATATGTCCTAATACATTCTATGTGCAGCACTATTTGAGGGGTTTTCAGACTTTAAAAAAATAAAATTTATACTGATGACTAGGGATGAGCCAATCGACTTCGGATGAAACATCCAAAGTCGATTCCCATAAAACTTTGGTCCAATACTGTACGGAGCGAGAGCTCTGTACAGTATTAGAATGTATTGGCTCAGATGAGCTGAAGTTATTACTTCGCGAAGTCTCGCATGACTTTACGTAATAACTTCATAGATAAATTTTTACTGTAAAAAAAACTATTTCCCGAACTCAGGTTTGGTTCCAAAGTACTACTTGAAACCGAACCTGAGTTCGGGAAATGGTTTTTTTTACAGTAAAAATTAATCTTTGAAGTTATTACGCGAAGTCACGTGAGACTTCGCAAAGTAATAACTTCGGCTCATTTGAGCCAATACATTCTAATACTATACGGAGCGATGTTTCATCCCAAGTCGATTCGCTCATCCCTACTAATGACCTATCCTGATTAGTGGGGTCCGACACCTGAGACCCTCGCTGATCAGCTCACCAAGCACAGCGCCGTATACTGTACAGTGGCTGTGTTTGGTATCGCAGCTTAGCCTCATTCACTTGAATGGGACTGAGTTGCGCCTAGGCCATGTAACCGAGGAACGTGACGTCACTGGCCTTGGGTAAGCTGTGCTGGAGTGCCGCGGCCTAGTCAACTAGGTGATTGGTGGGGGTCCCAGGGGTTGGACCTTCACTGATCAGATACTGATGTCTTATCCTGATGGTATGTCATCAGTTGAAAAAAGTCAGATGAATCCTTCAATCAATCAGAAATAGACCAGGATAGGGTTTAGGCTTCATGGACATGGCAGTGCCCATATTTTGGTCTGCAAATAGCAAATTTTTTACTCCCATGAATAGAAAGTACAATTTGTTTCCACAATATAAGCCAGAATAGGACATGTTCTAGAATTGCAAAATGGCCACATGGATCCACAAAAATATGAATGTGTACATGGCTGCATAGAATTGAATGGGTCAGTTTGCTATATGCAAATTCAGAAAGCACATAGATGTGCACATATGGTTGTGTACATGAGGCCTTCTTCTGTCCAACCATTGTGTTCACAATGTAAGCCTTTATTTGACCAATATTTGGAGCGATGTTTAGTCTTTAGCCTTTCTTTAAACGTACCAGAGTTTTCAAAAAAGTTTGCATAAGGGCTGTGCTTCTTTGCACAATCATAAGTGTGAAGGAATAGGCTTCTCTAAAGTCTTTTTTTAACCAAATTATTCCCTGTTTAAGCTGCACTACTAGATGCATTTCACTCAGAAGCAGTGAGTGTTTTCCTTCTGTGGACTCTGCTAGCACTATACTACTGTGAAGTCCTTTCCCCCCACCATGTTTGTTTTCAGCTCTGGAGCATACAGAACAGATGAGGGATATATCACACTTTCGGAAAAGCAGTAGACTCCTGTGATGTTCAGAAGCTGTGTAGAAGCAGTTCTTTTATCAGGCTCATGTTCTCAGCTCCACTTCCTTTCTGCCATCTTCTGAGTCTCTGATACCAGGGACGGATCTTGCCTGACAACAGGTACTGGACTGCAAATTAAATGGAAGCAAGACCCCTAGTGGCCATGCCTTTTTTTTTTGTGGTGGATGCAGGCAGATTTTTTTTAATAAAGTGATTTAGAAAATAGTTTTTAGTGCTGCTGAGTCCCAGTTATCTAGTTTTTACATGCACCTCAGATAAAATGCTGGAGAGACGAGAGACGATATGTTGGGTGGTAGGATTGGACAGGAAAACTCCATTATGTCTGATCTGTGGTTCACTTATCAGTGAGTGTTTGGCAGACCACCCATAGACAACGCATGGCAGAAAGTCACATCAGTCTGTCAAATTAATTAGAGGGGTTGTTTTTTTTAAGAGGACCTTTCACCTGTAAAAACAATGTGAACTAAGCGCTGGCCAATCGCAGCGCACAGCTCACAGCCTGGAGGTTTTTTTCTCCCAGGCTGTGAGCTGTGTGCTGCGATTGGCCAGCGCTACAGCCTAGGAGGAGGAGACGCCCACAGGACAAGGGCAGACTCCGCCTACTATAACTTACAGAGCGAAGATACCGGAGGACATAACGGGAGAACGGAGCGGCGCCCGGGGATAATAGTAAGTGCCGTGAGATCCCCGGGCGCCGCTCTACATGTCAGCATACTTAGTTCACATTGTTTTTACAGGTGAAAGGTCCTCTTTAAATCTGCTATAATATCCAGAATGCTGTAGCAGAGAGATGGGTATAGAATCCACTGCCTCACTTCAATATGCCTGGCTGATGTGGAATACAGAACAGGGTATATGTCAACAATGCAGTGATTTCCATACATTTGAATGTACGTGAGCAAACCCAGGAGAAGGCATCAGAGAATCTGCACATCATTCTTAAAGGGGACTTCCATTATAAAAGTTGTGACATAGAGACTGGAATTTAGAAAAGGTACAACCTCCAGATACAGAGTTCAGCAGCACCCTCTGGCACTCCAGCTGCTGGGAAACTACAACTACCAGCATGCACACCTTATTTATTTTTGTTCCACCTGAAGTTTTTAGTGCGTTTTTTGTGGTGGTTTTTCTGGTGTTTTTTTGGAAACAGTATGACCACTAGCGTTTTCTTCATTATGTTTTTCCCCTATAGAAAAGATGTCAAAATGCTGAAAAAATGGCAAGAACCCTCTTTGTTCATATTTCCAATGGACATCTGGTGCAAATCTGCAGCATCACAAATGGAAATACCCGTAGTGTGGATACACCGTTGCAGATGCGCTGTGGATACACCGTTGCAGATGCGCTGTGGATACACCGTTGCAAATTCTCTGTAGCAGAACTACAAAAAAGTTACTTATATATCACTTATGTGTATAGATAAGGGTACTTTCACACTAGCGTTTTTCTTTTCCGGTATTGAGTTCCGTCCTAGGGGCTCAATACCGGATAAAAACTGATCAGTTTTATCCAAATGCATTCTGAATGGAGAGTAATCAGTTCAGTATGCATCAGGATGCATCAGTTCAGTCCCTCTTACGTTTTTGGCCGGAGAAAATACCGCAGCATGCTGCAGTTTTCTCTCCGGCCAAAAATCCTGAACACTTGCCGGAATTAATTTTCATTGGAATGTATTATTGACGGATCCATTCTTCCGGTCCGCGCATGCGCAGAACTTTAAATCCTGTGAAAAATATATATACCGGATCCGTTTTTCCGGAAGGCACCAGAGAAACAGATCCGGTATTTCAATGCATTTGTCAGACGGATCCGCATCCGGATCCATTTGACAAATTCCATTTGTTTGCGTCCGGATTGCCGGAACTGTCTGCCGGAATCCTCTGCCACAAGTGTGATAGTACCCTTAGCAGGATCCACCATTCAGGTGACAGAGCATGCTTAGAAAAATCTCCCATAGAAGTCAATGAGGTCCCCTCCAGACTATTTTGTCTATGGACCATGTGGCTGCTGTGAAGGAGTTTTCTTGCTTTCTAAATGCTGTTAAGAACAGCTCAGGCAAGATGTCAGCCCCCATAATCATGTTCAGAAATAGAATTAAAAAAGAATCTGAAAATAAAAACAGATTAGAAAAAAAAAATATGTGTCGCTATCTGGTTTGAACTGGCGGATAACATTTTTGATGACACATTTCCTTTAAGAAATCTCATCCACCCGCTGCGTAAAAAAATATGCAGCGTAAATTGAACTGCAGTGTGAATTTGAAATCTGCAGCACGTCAGTTTATGCTGCTGATCTCCACTACAGATGTCACCTTTTGCAATGGAGAGGGTGAAGTCTACAACCATTTTCATGCCAAAAAACTGCATTTTGGGGTTCATGCACACATACATATTTTTGCTCTGCATCCGATCGGCATTTCTTGCGGGTCAGATGTCGACCCATTCACTTCAATAGGGCCACAAAAGATGCAGACAGAACTTGCCCATTTTACAGACAACGATAGGAAAGTTCTATTATGGGCCGGATGTTCCGGCCAGTAAATGCGGAAGGCATGCGGCTGGTATCCGTGTTTTGTAGAAAGGCAATTTGCGGACCACAAAAATGGCTTCGGCTGTGTGCATGGGGCCTTAGGGTGTTCACTGCGGGAAACTATTTCCCAGCCTGAACTCTGCACCTGTGACAGGACCTCACCGCATCATAATAATTTCTAAAGCTATGTGTCCCTGCCTGGCATCGGCTGTAATGAAGTCAGGCTGAATTGGTCTGCTTGGGGGATAAATAATCAGTTAGACATTCAAATGTGCTGAATAATGCACAATATTTTCCAGTTTGTAGGAAAATCTCTTCATAAGGCCTCTTGCACACGGATCCGCAAAAAATACGGATGACGTCCGTGTGCATTCCGTATTTTGCAGAACGGAACACCTGGCCCCCCGATAGAACAGTCCTATCCTTGTCTGTTATGCGGACAATAATAGGACATGACTATGTTTCTGCGTAACGGAAATATGGACATACGGAAACGGAATGCACACAGAGTAACTTCACATTGAAGTGAATGGTTCCGCATATGGTCTGCAAAAAAAACGGAACGGACGCGGAAAGGAAATACATTCGTATTTCTCAGATGTTGCAATGCCAGTTGCTCCAAATGATAGTGATTGTGGTCATGGAGAAATCCAGTAGGTTGGATTGCTGCCAACCGTCTTGTCGTTGTGGCAAATTGCAACGTTTACAACACCACCACAATCGCTATGGTTAGATGCGAGGTAGGTAGCATCATTGACAGTGTGTCTGTTTTTCATGGCCATTTTTTTCCAACTGTTGTGTAAATGAGGCCTAAGGGCTCATGCACACGATCGTATTTTCTTTCCATGTCCTTTCTTTTTTTTTTTTGCGGACCGTATACATTCATTTCAATGTGTCCGCAAACAAAACGGAAGTTACTCAGTGTGCATTCCATTTCCGTATGTCTGTATTTCCGTTCCCCCAAAACATAGAACATGTCCTATTATTGTCCACATTACGGACAAGGATAGTACTGTTCTATTAGGGGCAAGCTGTTCCGGTCCGCAAAATACGGAATGCACACGGGTGTAATCCGTATTTTTTGCGGACTACAAAATACATACGGTCGTGTGCATGAGGCCTAAATGATAGCAGATATACTTCACTGTTTTTTCTTGACGTCGCTTCACTAAACATATAGCATACTGTAGATTGCCTCCCCGGGGCAGCACCTTGTGCGTGCGTGTTATAGGACATGTCCTATGTGTGTACCTGTGAAGAAATGTGATGTAACAGATCTATTCCGAGAAGCCTTGTGATCACGTGCAATGGACATTGTGTGCGGGGCACAGTCCTGGGTCACATCACTATTGTACGGCTGTAGATTTACGGGTTTTATTAGCAATGTTTCTTCTATGGTTAAGTAGCGGGAACCCTTTTGTAGGGGCACAGTACTGAGAATTCCTTCACCTTCCTGCAGAGTGCATGGAAATGTATGTCATCTAGAACTGGATGCATACATCATTAGAGACCGCTAATGTCTATATATAGGTGAAACTCGAAAAATTTGAATATCGTGCAAAAGTCCATTTATTTCAGTAATGCAAATTAAAAGGAATTGCATTAATGCAGCTTAAAATTTGAATTTTGTGAAAAGGTTCAATATTCTAGGCACAAAGTGTCACACTCTAGTCAGCCAATTAATCCATACCCCCTGAGCAAAGGGGACCTCAAAACTGTGACTTTGGGGTTTCATAAGCTGTAAGCCATAATCATCCAAATTATAACAAATAAAGGCCTGAAATATCTCGCTTTGCATGTAATGAGTCTCATATGTTAGTTTCACCTTTTAAGTTGCATTACCGAAATAAATGAGCTTTGCACAATATTCAAATTTTTTGAGTTTCACCTGTATAAGCATCACCCACCATCCAAATAAAATAAAAAATACCTGCTAATAAAAGCCCATAAATTGTCCGCTATTCTCCCTTTTACCATGCTCTAGTGCATGGATGACAACCTGCAGCCCTCCAGCTGTTGCAAAACTGCAACCTCCACCATGCCTGGATGGCCTACAGCTATCAGGGCATGCTGGGAGTTGTAGTTTTGCAACAGCTGGAGATCCACAGGCTGGGCATCCCTGCACTAGTGTATTCTTTTCCAAATGTGACAACCATTAACATCAGTTATTACAGTGCCCATAGGGATGGTCGCCTAAATTACCAAAGATAAAGGGGGGCATATAAATCTGTGCTATCTGCAGTGAATGGATATATTCACACTAGATAGATTTGTTACAAAAAATGAGGAGGCTGAAAATCAGATCCATTCATTTGAATTAGGCCTCACACACACTACAGTATTATAGTTTTTTCCATATACAATCTACATTATTTGCAGATTAAATGCGGACCCATTCATTTCAATGGGAGCTGCAAAAGATACAGGCAAGCAAACCGTGTGCTTTCCAGATCCTTATAGCCTGCGCGTCTGTCCTGCAAAAATAAAAAATGTCCTATTTTCCGCTTCGTGAACAAGAATTTGACATTGGGGCAGCGGAAATTGTGGGCTATACATGGCCAGTATTTGTATTTTGCTGATCTGCGGTTTGCAGACTGACATCTTGCCTTAGGCCTCTTTCACCCGGGTGTCGCATGTGAGGCTAGGACAAGATGCGGGTGCGTTGCGGGAAAATGTGTGATTTTTCCGTGCGAGTGCAAAGCATTTTAATGCGTTTTGCACGCACGTGAGAAAATTCGGCATGTTTGGTACCCAGACCCGAACCCGGACTTCTTCACAGAAGTTCGGGTTTGGGTTAGGTGTTCTGTAGATTTTATTATTTTTCCTTATAACATGGTTATAAGGGAAAATAAAAGCATTCTTAATACAGAATGCTTAGTAAAATGTCCATTGAGGGGTTAAAAATAATAAACAAATTTAACTCACCCCATCCACTTGGTCGCGTAGCGGAGCTCCTCTTCTTTCTACTTTCTTCAGGACCTGGCTAAAGGACCTTTGATGACGTCACTGCACTCATCACATGGTCCATCACCTGGCTAAAGGACATTTTATGACGTCACAGCGCTTATCACATGGTCCATCACCATGGTGATAGACCACGTGATGTGCGCAGTGACATCATCAAAGGTCCTTTAGCCAGGTCCTGAAGAAAGTAGAAAGAAGAGGAGATCCGCTACGCGACCAAGTGGATTAAGGTGAGTTAAATTTGTTTATTATTTTTAACCCCTCCATGCCCGTCTCTGTACAGGCCAGCTTCTTGCAACAATGTCCTGTCCCATCTGACCACTGCAGATAACCACAGGTTGCTGCAGTTACAGGGCAGGAGACGTCATTGCAGGAAGCCAGCTTGTGCAGAGATCGACGAGGGAGCCAGGGAAGGCGAGGATTGTATTTGTTTTTTCTACGCCCTTCACCAGGTTCCGCAGCTAAAATCTGCACCAAAATCTGCATGATTTGGTGCAGATTTGTTTTTGCAGATTTCCCTAAGGGATTCCTGTGGAAATGCTGTAAAAAGTTTTTTTGCAGCAGTTTGGCCACATGTGCCTCAAAGAGAAGTGCATTTCCTTCCTGTTTCACTTTTGCTCTGCTTTTTTTGTCACAGTATCTCTTAAATTTTTTATTTCTGTTTTACATGAAACACATGTATTTTACACATTTCACCAGCAAAAACTGCCCTTCAATGGTTCATTACTGGTCATCACTTTTTATATCTTGATGTGGATTTGCAGTGAACTTCCTGCGAATTTCACCCTTAACCAGTGTGTTTTGCAGAAAAACGTGTATTTGTGTGCTCTAACCCTTGGCCCAGAGCAGATGTAGATCCATCAAACTTGAAGGGGTTGTGCAAATTTATTTTTCTCTTCCTAAACTTTGTAACCGTTTCTTTTTATGCGAATTAAATCCTTTTAACTTTTATCTTTCATCAAGAACTCTCCATATTTTGTTGGCTCCTTCTGAAGCATTTCTTACTAAATTAAGAAATGCTGGATGATATTTAACAGCAGGCAGTATATATTGATGACCTATCCTCAGGTCATCATTATCTGATCAGCGGGGGTCCGACACCATAAGCTTTTTTTGAGGAGACGGTGTTCCATGCGAGCGATGCTTCCTGTTCATTACACTACTTATTGGCTGGGGCACCGGGTGACGGACCACCACTGATCAGATATTGATGACTCATCCTGAGGGTATACTGCCTGCGCAACCCCTGTAGTAATAATAATAATAGGCTGTGGTGCTCATGGGGGCTCTGCAGCCTCCTCAAACAGCTGATCGGTGGGGATGTCTGGAGTCTGACCCCTGCCGATCTCATTTTGATGACCTCTCTTGAGGATATGTAAATCCTGGAGAACCCCTTTAATAGAAGAGCCTGTGGCAGACTAGTAATGTCTTCTAATTACTGATGAGGAACATTTGTCTATTGTGTGCTCTTCATGCATAAACCTGTGCAGAACGCAACAATCAAGGCTCAGTCAAAGGAATTTTGGCCAAATAAATTTGCACCAATTTTCCCATTCAGTATAGCCATTGCTGAAGTGAAGAAAGATACAATAATTACAATAAATACTATAATCCTGTATCATTTACTTTCTGTGTGAAGGCCCCTGTGATGGTAATTACTTGTGCATGCTGAGTCCGCTCTGCTTCCAAATCCTGAAAATTAGATGGTGAGAAGAATAACCTTCTCTTTTACTGTTTATTTAGTGCGTATGTGACCATTCGGGGACTCGGATAATGACCACATTGGAGAAGGAGCACTATATGAATCATGAACATCTGCAGTGCTAACTAATGATTAAAATGCAATTATTATTATTGCACATGGGGGGGTGTATGTGGACGTGGTATATGTGAAGCTGAACATAGATGTTATAGAAGACCTGAGAATGCATATCATTAGTACAAGTCTGAACCATTCCCCTATGTAGCCTACAGACAGAAGCCCTAGAAAATAACACAAGACATGACGCTACAAGTGCTATAAACTCTACATAATAAGTGTCTGCCGGAGTTTACAGAATAGTTACGCCATCCTCAAAGGAATGTAATATTTCATTAGGCTTTTCGTTAACAGTTTTTTTTCTTCTTCTTGTGGTTTTCAAAACTTTGAACGTTATGTGTACAAAAGTATTTGGACACCTACAGGAGTTTTTATGACATCCCATTCTAAATCCGTAGGCATTAGGGGGCCTTCACGACCAGTTTTGCAGATTGAATGTGGATCCTTTCATTTCAACATGTGTGTCCGCATCCTTATGTCCATTCCACAGCCCCGCAAAAAATAAAACATGACCATTTCTAAGGGCAGAACGTGCGGATTTGGTCGGGTGAATGCCCTCTTAATGTGGAGTTCCCCCTTTGCAGCTAAAACAGCTTCCACTCTTCTGGGAAGGCTTTCTACAACTTTTTTTGGCATGTGAAGAGCATTTTTGAGGTCAGACACTCATGTTGGATGAGAGGGCGTGGTTTGCATGCTTCTCCGTTCTAGTTCATTCCAAATGCTATCGAATGGGTTGAGGTCAGGACTCTATGTGGGCCAGTCAAGTTCTTCCACACTAAGCTCACCCAACCATGCCTTCATGGACCTTGATTGGCCATCAGTATATAAATATTGTTAGACCTCTTTAAAGGGATTATCCCATGATTAATGTAAAAATGAAAACCAGACATCATATAGTACAGTCGTGGCCAAAAGTTTTGAGAATGACACAAATATTAGTTTTCACAAAGTTTGCTTCTAAACTGCTTTTAGATCTTTGTTTCTGTGATGTAGTGAAATATAATTACACGCACTTCATACGTTTCAAAGGCTTTTATCGACGATTACATGACATTTAAGCAAAGAGTCAGTATTTGCAGTGTTGGCCCTTCTTTTTCAGAACCTCTGCAATTCGACTGGGCATGCTCTCAATCAACTTCTGGGCCAATTCCTGACTGATAGCAACCCATTCTTTCATAATCAGTTCTTGGAGTTTGTCAGAATTAGTGGTTTTTTGTTTGTCCACCCGCCTCTTGAGGATTGACCACAAGTTCTCAATGGGATTAAGATCTGGGGAGTTTCCAGGCCATGGACCCAAAATGTCAACGTTTTGGTCCCCAAGCCACTTAGTTATCACTTTTGCCTTATGGCACGGTGCTCCATCGTGCTGGAAAATGCATTGTTCTTCACCAAACTGTTGTTGGATTGTTGGAAGAAGTTGCTGTTGGAGGGTGTTTTGGTACCATTCTTTATTCATGGCTGTGTTTTTGGGCAAAATTGTGAGTGAGCCCACTCCCTTGGATGAGAAGCAACCCCACACATGGATGGTCTCAGGATGCTTTACTGTTGGCATGACACAGGACTGATGGTTACGCTCACCTTTTCTTCTCCAGACAAGCCTTTTTCCTGATGCCCCAAACAATCGGAAAGAGGCTTCATCGGAGAATATGACTTTGCCCCAGTCCTCAGCAGTCCATTTGCCATATTTTCTGCAGAAGATCAATCTGTCCCTGATATTTTTTTTGGAGAGAAGTGGCTTCTTTGCTGCCCTTCTTGACACCATCGCCATCTTCCAAAAGTCTCCTCACTGTGCGTGCAAATGCGCTCACACCTGCCTGCTGCCATTCCTGAGCAAGCTCTGCACTGGTGGCACTCTGATCCCGCAGCTGAATACTCTTTAGGAGACGATCCTGGCGCTTGCTGGACTTTCTTGGACGCCCTGAAGCCTTCTTAACAAGAATTGAACCTCTTTCCTTGAAGTTCTTGATGATCCTATAAATTGTTGATTGCGGTGCAATCCTAGTAGCCACAATATCCTTGCCTGTGAAGCCATTTTTATGCAACGCAATGATGGCTGCACACGTTTCTTTGCAGGTCACCATGGTTAACAATGGAAGAACAATGATTTCAAGCATCACCCACCTTTTAACAGGTCAAGTCTGCCATTTTAACCCAATCTGCCTGACATAATGATCCCCAGCCTTGTGCTCGTCAACATTCTCACCTGAGTTAACAAGACGATTACTGAAATGATCTCAGCAGGTCCTTTAATGACAGCAATGAAATGCAGTTTTTTTGGGATTAAGTTAATTTTCATGGCAAAGAAGGACTATGCAATTCATCTGATCATTCTTCATAACATTCTGGAGTATATGCAAATTGCTATTATAAAAACTTAAGCAGCAACTTTTCCAATTTCCAATATTTATGTACAACCCGGATTCCAGAAAAGTTGGGACACTATACAAATTGTGAATAAAAACTGAATGCAATGATGTGGAGGTGCCAACTTCTAACATTTTATTCAGAATAGAACATAAATCACGGAACAAAAGTTTAAACTGAGAAAATGTACCATTTTAAGGGAAAAATATGTTGAATCAGAATTTCATGGTGTCAACAAATCTCAAAAAAGTTGGGACAAGGCCGATTTCACCACTGTGTGGCATCTCCCCTTCTTCTTACAACACTCAACAGACGTCTGGGGACCGAGAGACCAGTTTCTCAAGTTTAGAAATAGAAATGCTCTCCCATTCTTGTTTAATACAGGCCTCTAACTGTTCAATCGTCTTGGGCCTTCTTTGTTGCACCTTCCTCTTTATGATGGGCCAAATGTTCTCTATAGGTGAAAGATCTGGACTGCAGACTGGCCATTTCAGTACCCGGATCCTTCTCCTACGCAGCCATGATGTTGTGATTGATGCAGAATGTGGTCTGGCATTATCTTGTTGAAAAATTCAGGGTCTTCTCTGAAAGAGATGACGTCTGGATGGGAGCATATGTTGTTCTAGAACCTGAATATATTTTTCTGCATTGATGGTGCCTTTCCAGACATGCAAGCTGCCCATGCCACACGCACTCATGCAACCCCATACCATCAGAGATGCAGGCTTCTGAACTGAGTGTTGATAACAACTTGGGTTGTCCTTGTCCTCTTTGGTCCGGATGACATGGCGTCCCAGATTTCCAAAAAGAACTTTGAATCGTGACTCGTCTGACCACAGAACAGTCTTCCATTTTGCCACACTCCATTTTAAATGATCCCTGGCCCAGTGAAAATGCCTGAGCTTGTGGCTCTTGCTTAGAAATTGCTTCTTCTTTGCACTGTAGAGTTTCAGCTGGCAACGGCGGATGGCACGGTGGATTGTGTTCACTGACAATGGTTTCTGGAAGTATTCCTGAGCCCATTCTGTGATTTCCTTTACAGTAGCATTCCTGTTTGTGGTGCAGTGTCGTTTAAGGGCCCGGAGATCATTGGCATCCAGTATGGTTTTACGGCCTTGACCCTTACGCACAGAGATTGTTCCAGATTCTCTGAATCTTCGGATGATGTTATGCACAGTTGATGATGATAGATGCAAAGTCTTTGCAATTTTTCGCTGGGTAACACCTTTCTGATATTGCTCCACTATCTTTCTGCGCAACATTGTGGGAATTGGTGATCCTCTACCCATCTTGGCTTCTGAGAGACACTGCCACTCTGAGAAGCTCTTTTTATACCCAATCATGTTGCCAATTGACCCAATTAGTGTTAATTGATCTTCCAGCTCTTCGTTATGCTCAAATTTACTTTTTCCAGCCTGTTATTGCTACTTGTGCCAACTTTTTGGGGATTTGTTGACACTGTGAAATTTTGAATCAACGTATTTTTCCTTTAAAATGATACATTTACTCGGATTAAACGTTTGATCTGTCATCTACGTTCTATTACAAATAAAATATTGACATTTGTCATCTCCACATCATTGCATTCAATTTTTATTCACTATTTGTTTAGTGTCCCAACTTTTTGGGAATCCGGTTTGTAATTCTCAAAACTTTTGCCCACGGTTGTACATGAAAATCTCTTTGTAACAAAGCTAGAACCAGCCCTGGACCTCACATGGATCCAGAGAGCTCCCCATTCATTGCTCCAATTGCTCTGCTAGATTATATCAAGGGGGTGTCCTATCTCAGGGGGGGGGGGTTTCTTTATTCTGTAGGTCTCTCCCTATCACAGCTCAAGAGGCAGTTGAAGCGTGAAACTGAGCATGTTCGGCCTTCTCAGTGGACCAAGTGGGACAAAGAAATATAAAAAGAACAAACAGCAGGTGGCGCTATACAGATACATTTTGTTGGCTGTGCTGGTTTGAAAACTGTGGGATATTTTCATGGGACAACCCCTGATGGTCATATTCTAAGGTGTCAGATAATCTGTGTCTACAGGCTCCGTATATTTAGTTGTATATTCAATATTACATACAGGGCTGCATGAAATTTTAGTATTGTATTTTATCTATTGTGCTGACCCTGCATGATATGGCTGTTAGTATGGCTGCTGGAAACTCCAGAGCTTCGCTGTAGAAGCCAGTGGTGCCTAACGTGCACTTTACAATACGATAACAAACGGTTGCTGATTTTATGCGATTAATGTGTAAATTTTTCATCCAAATATAGGTTGGTAATTGGGCATAGTGGGATCCGCCAGTGTGTTCACAACCATGACTACATTAAGAGTTCTTCAGGCTTCAGCTGGCACAGTTCCAGAGGAATGAACAGCTTGCATATTACTAGTTCTTGTGCGTTTGCAACCGTGTACTAAAAATAAGTCACTTGAAAATGGCCAACATGCTGTCATATGAGGACTTGTTCAGGCTGGCACTTCACTTGCGCCTTGTCTAGATATTACCTGTGCTCAATTCATTTCCCAATTGGCACCCCCTTCCCTATTTGCCAAGAACCACATGCAGAGTAGCACTCAGTAAAGGACTACAGCCCCTTCCAACAGCTGATCGGCAGTCACTGCCCCAGCGACCAGATATTGATGACTTATCTTAAAGGGTCACTAAGTTTTCATATGTCATAGAGGCATGTGAAAGGTTTTGATCGGTGGTGGTCTAGAAGTTTAGACCCACAACGATCGGTAGAGCGAGGATAGAGAAGTGCTCGCATATCGCACTTTCTCTTCACTGCAGGAGAGGAAGCGAGGCGGACTCAACAGAAAGTCCATGGGCCTGCCTTAATTCCATCCCCGCAGTGCTGAAAGAGAGCATGATGTGCAAGTGCTTCTCTCTACCGTTCGGTGGGGGTCTCAGCACCTAGACCCCCACCGATCAAAACTTTTGACATGCCTCCTATAAAATATTAAAACTTTTCTAAAAATTAAGTGACCCTTTAAAGGGGTTGTCTCACTTCAGCAAATGGCATTTATCATGTAGATGCAGTTAATACAAGGCACTTACTAATGTATTGGAATTGTCCATATTACCTCCTTTGCTGGCTTGATTCATTTTTCCATCACATTGCTCATATCCAGGGGTTACGACCATCCTACAATTCAGCAGCAGTGGTCATGCTTGCACACTATAGGAAAAAGTGCCGGCCTATGCGCACTCCCGCTGTCCCGGCCACCAGAAAGACTGACCTCTTTTTCTATAGTGTACAAGCACGATCAGCGCTGCTGGATTGTAGGTTGGTAGTAACCATTGATACTAGCAATGTGATGGAAAAATGAATCCAGCCAGCAAAGGAGACACTATGGACAATCACAATACATTAGTGTCTTGTATTAACTTTCTCTACATAATAAATGTAATTTGCTGAAGTGAGACAACCCCTTTAAGGATAACTGGAAACCCCATTAAATAGTGTTCAAGGGAACCGATCACCAGGAAATTCACTGTTAAACAAGGCAAAATGTAGGGATATATCTCCTTTATTGACAGCTCCGGGAAAGAGGACTGTGCAGTAACCAGGCGCAGTCAATCAGGAAGGCGCTGGCAGAGGAGCAAGGGTGCACAGAATGGCTTGGCTCCCCCTTTGTGCACTTCACTGCTCATTTGTATATGGATTAAAAGTTCTTTTTCTTCAGAATTAGGCTACATGCACACGACCATTGTTTTGGTCCGCATCCGAGCCGCAGTTTTTGCGGCTTTGATGCAGAACTATTCACTTCAATGGGGACGCAAAAGATACGGACAGAACTCCATGTGCTGTCCGCATCAATTGCTCCGTTCCGTGGTCCGCAAAAAAAAAATATAACCTGGCAGTTATATCAATGGCTGTCCGTGCAATTCCGCAAATGGCAGAATGCACACAGACGCCATCCGTGTTTTCTGGATCCGCAATTTGCGGACCGCAAAACACACAACGGTCGTGTGCATGTAGCCTAAAGCTAAAGATCTCTAAGTGAAAAATATCATTACATTCAGCTGAGCTATCCTTACAAGGCAGTGTAACTGGTCTGCGAGTGAATTTCCTGGTGACAGGCTTATCTGTATAAAATACAGGAACAATGGTTATTCAGAAGTAAGCTACCTGAGAACCAGGAGAAGTCCCTATAATATGCTACAGAGACATGTGGGGTGTTATATCCACGAGTTATCATCTCTGTACCATCCTCTTGTCCATGCAGGGATAGACCATTGACCATTTCATTCACCATTGACCTTTATGAGGAGCAGGCATCTTGAGCACATTGAACCTATAGACATCACACATTGACTTTTCTCATGTGTGAGCAATAGTACAATTTGCTTTTCAAAGGGGAGAAATGACAGACGTTGAATAATAATGATAATCGTATCATAGCTGTCAATGATCTCCTCAAAGGTATGCCTCCGTCCCAACTTTTATAAAAGGCAAGGAGGGACATAATCAGCGGCAATCTAAAAATGTTGTTGACACTAAACCACACCTCTGACTTCGCCCAATGCCTAGCCCCATCACACTCAGTCGCCTTAGTGCCCCCACACAGTAGCTATGCCCCCTTAGTGGCCCGCACAGTAGTTATGCCCCCTTAGTGGCCCCACACAGTGATTATGCCACCTTAGTGCCCCCACACAGTAGCTATAACCCCTTAGTGGCACCACACAGTGATTATGCCACCTAAGTGCCACCACACAGTGATTATATACCCTTAGTGCCACCGCAAAGTAGTTATACACCCTTAGTGCCACCACAAAGTAGTTATGCACCATTAGTGCTCCCACACAATAGTTATGCCGTTTTAGTGCCATCACACAGTAATTATGTGCCCTTAGTGCTCCCACACAGTAGATATGTCCCCTTAGCGCCCACATACAATAGATATGCCCCCTTAGTGCCCCCACACGGTAGATATGCTCCCTTAGTGCCCTCACAAAGTAGATATGTCCCCTTAAAGCCCCCGAACAGTACATGTGCTCCCTTAATGTACCCACACAATAGATATGTCACTTTAGTGCCCCAATACAGTAGATATGCTCCCTTAGTGCCCCCACACAGTAGATATGTCCCCTTAGTCCCCCCAAACAGTACATATGCTTCATTAATGTACCCACACAATAGATATGCCACTTTAGTGCCCCTACACAGTAGATATGTCCCCTTAGTGCCCCCACACAGTAGATATGCTCACTTAGTGCCCCCAAACAGTACATATGCTTCCTTAATGTACCCACACAATAGATATGCCACTTTAGTGCCCCTACACAGGGGCTCACTTAGTGCCTATACAAAATAAATATGTTGCCTTAGTGCCCTCACACAGTAGTTATGCCCCCTGATTGCCCACACACAGTAGATATGTCCCGTTAGTGCCCCTACACAGTATTTATGCCCCCTTATTGCCACCACGCAGTAGATATGCCACCTTAGTGCCCCCACACAATACATATGCCACCTTAGTGCGCCTGTACAGTAGATACGCACCCCTTAGTGTCCCCACATATTATTTATGCCCTCTTACAGCAGTGAAGCCAGTAAAAAAATAAAAATAAACACTCATCTAGCCTCGTTCCCTGGCGAATGGAGCTCATCCGACTCTGATGACGTGACATCATTCTACCCGCTCTACTGAGCACATAGGCCGGGAGGTGATCATCATACTCCAGCCTGTGCGCTCTGTTATTTAGCCCTGCAGGCGAGATTACATCACCACATCACACTTCTGGGAAGAGTACCGCCCAGGTGAATGGTGGACCAGGAGGCGGACGGTTGTCTGCGTCTCCATTGTACTCATTGTACTCCAAAGGGCGCAGAAACAATTTAAAGCAGGACATACCACAGTCGCCTTGGGACCACTGAAATCCAGGTTGTTTGGAAGGTATGCAAAGGGGAAGGTTTTTATTTTCTCTTATAGTTGGCTGCCCAGAAATTAGGATGTTGAGACTGCGCTATCCCTTAGGCTTAGTCCACATAGTTGACATAATGCCGTTTTGGAACTGTTTTTTTTTTCATGTGTTTTTTTTCTTCCCATAACTGTATTATGTCAATAAAACCTTGCCGTATACTAAATGGAAATGTAAGGAAAAATCATTGCAATATACAGAGATAGGGCTCATGCACACAAACATATTTTTTGTCCGTGTCTGTTGCGTTTTTTGGAGCCCATATGTGGAACCATTAATTTCAATGGGGCTGCAAAAAAAACAACTCGAATGTACATTCCGTGTCCATATCTCCGCATGTCCGTTCCGCAAAAAAATAGAACATGCCCTATTATTCTCTGCATTATGGACAAGACTAGAACAGTTCTATTAGGGGCCGGCTGTTCCGTTCTACAAAATGCAGAACACGCACAGTGTTTTGCAGATCTTCATTTTGCAGGCGATTGTTGGAAGAAAGCGTTCCTTCCCGGCAAGTGCCTGCTCGTCAGTGGAGGAGACCATTGCATTTTACATGCAGGGATCTCCTCCATAGTATTGGGAGGAGTGATCGCTAATTCCATCACTCGTCCCTGTGAGCGCAATCTGCGCTTTTCTTTTCTCCCAGCATGGCTCCTGATTAGATAACAGAATATAAGAGCTCTGGGGAAACAACCTCAAGCAATTTCCCAAGATATACAGAGTTTTATAGCTAACGAAGACAAAGAAGGCACACCACCAAAGGGGTGGAAATGGAAACTAGTAATTTGATTAGTTATTCATATAAGGCAATACTTCCTGACCATAGTAACGGCATCTTAGTAGTTAAAAAGCTTCTGCCGCATCTTATCTCAAGGTTAGCATTCATTAGCAACATCATATGAAAGACAGAGAACAGAACCTGTCTGGCCTTAAGGCTAGGTCTACACAACGATATTTGTCGCACGACAGATAGGGCACAACTACACTGCAACATTTGTCGCGCAACATTTTGTTGCACCAATGTTGCGCAACAATTTTTATAATGGCAGTCTATGGTGTCGCACTGCAACATGTGACATGCCGCGACTGCGACGCGACAGTCACAGAAAAATCCATATCGAATGGATTTTCTGCGACTGTCGAGTCGCAGTCGCAGCATGTTGCAGTGCGACACCATAGACTGCAATTATAAAAATTGTCTTGCGACAAATGTCGTCATGTAGACCTAGCCTAAAGCTACAGTTTACCACAGTTCAGACCATTTCCATCACATACCCATACAGATTCATTGTGCTTGGGCAGCAGATCGCTGTTTAGGCGGCACAATCTGCTGCTGGCAAACGATAATTAAGGTGTCTGCACCAATGATCCCATTAGGGCTCATGCATAGGACCGTAGTTTCAGTCCGCATCCAATCAGAATTTTTAGCAAATCGGATGCAGACCTATTAATTTCAATTAATTAACTGCTACAAAATCTGCCGTGTGTGAAGGCACCTTAATGGAATGTTCACCCAGCGTGTGTATTCCTCACTGGAATCAATAGGAGAACCACGCTATTCTGCCCTCCGTTGTTCCTCAATAGAAATCCATGCTGCCGTCCATATGGGTGCGGATTATTTTCCGCATGGATTTTAAAATGACGTCAAGAATGAACATGTCACTTGGCAAACAAATTATTCTTCCTGAATAGATCCGTGGCCTTCAGTTCATACTACAAATCTGCGGTAGAAATAACCCAGACTTCCAGATAAATGCATTTTTACTACCTGAACATAACCTAAGAGCTACTTTAACACTTGCGTTTACATTTTCCGGTATCGAGGATCTCAATACCGTAGAATAACGCTTCTGTTTCGTCCCCATTCATTGTTAATGGGGACAAAACGGAACTGAACAGAACAGAGTGCACCAAAATGCATTCCGTTCCGTTTGGTTGAGTTCCCATACACAAGAGCAGACCACAGCAAGCTGCGGTTTTGTTTCCGTCATGGGATGCGGATCACAACGGATCCGGCATGACCCACAATGCAGGTTAATGGGGACGGATCCGTTTTCTCTGACACAATAGAAAACGGATCCGTCCCCAATTGACTTTAAGTGGAATTTATGACGGATCCATCATTGCTATTGTAAAGATAATACAACCGGATCCGTTTATTGGTTGTATTATCAGTAGCGGAAGCGTTTTTGCTGAACCCTGCCCGATCCAGCAAAAACGCTAGTGAGAAAGTAGCCTAAATGAATAAAGTTTATGGAAATCCATGCACATGATGTAGCATCAACCCCATTCAGATGGAAGTTTGGGAGGGATTTTTAGTGACAGACATTTCTACAACAAATCGGTCGTATGTGATAGTCAGTGGTATATCCGTTTGGTGCAATGTTTTTGTGACGTATGTGAACATACCCTAAAGCAACTCCAACTGGTGTTAATACTTTACCTTTATTATTATTGCAGTCTTTGAACGTTGTGATTAGAGAATATCAGTATTAAGTATAGCCGCACAAATCAGCTTCAGGCCTCTTGCACACGAACGTGTGCGCCCCGTGGCCGTGCTGTGGCCCGCAATGCACGAACACCATACGTGGGGCAGCCGCAGCGGATCGCAGACCCCTTCACTTTAATGGGTCTATGATCTGCCCGTTCCGCAAAAAGATAGGACATATTCTATCTTTTTTGCGGAACGGAAGTACGGGACGAAACCCAACGGAAGCACTCCGTAGTGCCTCCGTAGGGTTCCGTTCTGTGCTTCCGTTCCGCAACATTCCTCATCTCCGGATTTGCAGACCCATGCAAGTGAATGGCTCCGCATCCATGATGCGAAATGCCCGCGGAACGGCGCCTGTGTATTGCGGATCCGCAAATGCGGTCCGTAATACTGCCACGTTCGTCTGAAAGAGGCCTTACTTACTCCACCTTTACCTGGTATGGTATGTGCAATCTGCCATACATCCAGGGCTGCAGCTAAAAATATCCCCTGCCTATCATTAACATGGGATTATACTAAGTAGGACACGAGCAATGTTTGAACCGGCTACAAGACAGCGCAGGGTCTTTTCTTCCTCGTCCGCCTCTAGAATTGTGTGTTTAAAGAAAAGAAAAAAAGAGGAGCTGCGTTTGGAGCTTCTAAGATGCAAGTCCTGTATTCAGGGTCACTTGTTTATTTTCCGGGGTCACTCCTTAAAAGAGACCCAATTAAGAAAGTAAATTAGTTTTTGCCCACAATGTGCAATAATTACTGAATTAGCGATAAAAGTAAATCTCAAAACAGTCATTAAAACAGGGCTGTAAATGAAAAGAATAAATCTGACCAAGGGATCGGTATAAATGATTAAAGGGGTTATCCTGGTAGATATAATGATGACCTATCCTCAGGGGGGTCCCAGCTGATCAGGTGTAAACTTCTTAATTGCACAGGTCTTCTTTGATGATTGGTGCATTTTTGATTAAGGCCTCACGCACGCGGCTGTTGCTCGGCAATTTGCGGTGCCCAATGCACAGGAACCATCCGTGCAGCTGCCACTATGGATCCAGACCCATTCAACTTGAATGAGTGCGTGATCCGTCTGCACCACAAAAAAAAGGAACATGTTCCATTTTTTTGTGCTGCGGAGGCGCGGATAGAAACCCGTAGTGCTTCCATGGGGTTCGGTGCCTCAAGCCTAATAGAACAGTCCTACCCTTGTCCGTAATGCGGACAATAATAAGACATATTCTATTATTTTGTGGAACGGACATACGGAAACAGAATGCACACGGAGTACCTTCCGTTTTTTTGTGGACCCATTGAAATGAATGGTTCCGCATGCGGTCTGCAAAAAAAACTGAACGGACACGGAAAGAAAATACATTCGTGTGCATGAGCCCTCAAGTTTATAGATCCGTGAACACCACTGACAGAACACAGCGGTGAAGCTGTTAGGCTCATTGGTGGACTATATAAAATCTGCAGATTGGCAAAAGCCACAAATCGTCACACTGACTATATTAAACTGTTAAGTCGTTGGAAGATTTTGCCCGAAAAGACAGTTGCTTCTCCATCATAACCGTGTTGGTAATTGTAATAGCTGCAATTATGCAGGTAGGGCCTCATGCATACGACCATAGCAGGTCCGTGCCGGTATTGCAGCCCGCAAACAGCTGATCGTCAATCTATGGGCACCTGTCACGGATGATGTTGCAGATAGCTGGAACTTATGAATAAACGTCCAACTGGCTTGATCCCAAACTAAGGAGCATATAGGTGAGCCCTATAAAACCCTAAGAGCTCTCCCTGACTGCTATGCCCATGCAAGGGTCTCAATGGTAGACGATTGCATGCCCACGTACCTAAGACTGGGTGACACCTGAAAACCGTATAATAGTGAGGGGCCACGACCACCGGCTCACCTAGAATCAAGCCAGCAAGGAAACACAATACATGAAAAGACTTGTAAACAGCAGCAGCAGCCTCCAGCAGTGAACACTTCATCCAGGAAGTAGTATAAACTGCAAAGTGAGGCAGTATGGGAGGGAATATAAAGGGAGACAATTAGTCTGAATAGGTGACACCTGGGAGAAGAAAAGGAGATGACAAAGTGAAACCAAAACAAAGAACATCATGCAAGAGGTAGAGAAGGACATCTGCCAGACCTTCTCACAGAACTGGCGGTGACAGCACCGGCCGCATGTGCACCGTATCACGGATTGCAGACCCTTTCACTTGAATGGGTCTGCAATCCAGAAGATACGGTGAGCAACGGAGGCACAGATGGGAAACACACAGAAGCACTATGGAGTGCTTCCGTGAGTATTCTGTCTATGCCTCCGCACCGCCCAAAAAGTAGTGCATGCACTACTCTTTTGCAGTGTGGAACGTCGGATGCGAATCACGGATCCCATTCAATTGATTCCCCGTGCATTGCGGACCGCAATTTGCATGAGACCTTAATAAGTTGTTTTCCAGCAAAATCATGGGGCCAATTAACCTAAAGATTGCAGCGGCTGCATCTCATTACTGCGGCACCCTCATGTAGCCAAACCCTTGCTGCAGACTGTCAGGAATGTGAAAGGGAGCAGGAGGAAAATTTGGTAGTGGAACATTATACTGGTAAACTGACGTATAGGAAACCTGATGGAGTAGATTTATCAAATCTAGTATAAAGTAAGACGGGCTTAATTATCCATAGCAACCAATTAGATTCCACCTTTCATTCAACTTTTTTGGAAAATGAAAGGTGGAATCTGATTGGTTGCTATGAGCAACTAAGCCAGTTTTCCTTTACACCAGTTTGATAAATCTCTCCCATCATGTGTTCTGTTTAGTTACTAGGGGGGAGGTGTTCAGTTTGTTTTTTCTTGAAAAAGCATCTGCATCTGTGCTGTTTTTGGATGAAACAAAGCCAAATTATGACTCTTCAAGCTTGTGAAGTGTCATTACCACCCACATCTCCCATATGCACAGATCTGAATACCCCTTAAAGGGGTTCTCTGGGAATTAAGAAAATGAAAATACGTAAATATTTATTTATTATAAATATATTCCCAAATACCTTTTATTAGTTATTATGACTCCTTTTGTCTGGGGAGCAATGATCAGGAGAAACAAAATGGCTGCTGTCCTATTAGTGCAGTACACACAAAACCTGTCCTAACCACACAGGAGGGCAAGTTACTTCACAACACTGAGGTAAAGAGCTGCTTCATCCTCCTCCTCTATTTGTCAGGGATTATGATCCTGGATACAGATGAGAAGATCTTTAGCTGAATCTCTGTAGGAATGGAGTTCATGAGAAGATATGAAGTACAGAGAGGACGGAGGGGACAGAATGTGTCAGCAGATAAGAACCATTTGGCCCATCTGGTCTGCCCAATATACTGAATACTATGGATAGCCCCTGGCCCTATCTTATATGAAGGATGGCCTTATGCCTATCCCATGCATCCACTGTATTTTCAGCTACCACTTCTGCAGGAAGGCTATTCTATGCATCCACTACTCTCTCAGTAAATACTTCCTGACATTACTTTTAAACCTTTGCCCCTCTAATTTAAAACGATGTCCTCTTGTAGCAGTCCTCTTATGTGCGGCTGTGGTAATGGAGACTGCATACAAGTGCTGCTGCTCATTATCTACACCCCCACCTCCTCTCTGTACTTCATGTCTCCTCATGAACTCCATTCCTACACAGATTCAGCTGAAGATCATATTCAATTATATTCAGGATCATAATCCCTGACGAGCATAGAGGAGGATGAGGCAGCTCTTTAGCTCAGCATTGTGAAGTAACTTCCTGGGTGATTAGGACAGGTTTTTTGTGTACTGTACTAATAGGACAGCGGCCATTTTGTTTTTCCTAATGATTGCTCCCCAGACATGAAACAGCCGAAGTCGATTTGCATAAAACTTAGTTCTAATCATTCTGTATAAGTATGAAAAAATAAATAAAGAATTTACAAAAAAATAAAACTTCGTTCTAATACTGTACGGAGCAGGAGCTCCATACAGTATTAGAATGTATTGGCTCTATGAACCAAAGTTATTGCGTAGCGAAGTCTCATTAGACTTTGCGCAATAACTTCATAAATTAATGTGTACTGTAAAAAAACATTTCCCGAACTCTGGTTCGGTTCCAAGGTACCACTATGTGATGTCAACATAGTTTTAAAACATCTGTATTGTGCTGTATTGAACTGTCAGTGTCTTACAGTGTGCTGACAGTTGCCTAGGAGACCCAGTACTGGGGCTGGATCTCCTGGGCTTACGTAGCTGGCAGTCCCGCTGCCTGTGTATGGCATCGGGGCTGCCATAGCAACCATCAGGTCCCCGTCACCGCAGCGCGGGACCTGATGGGGATATACAAGCTGCCGCAAACCCCCTGCATGCCGCGGTCACCAATGTTGTTGGATATAGCAGGCGTCTGGCTGTCAGTAGCAGCATGACCCCCGCTGCTGATAACGGCAGCGCGTGTGGGGCAGCTGATTAACCCTAGGACGAGAATACTGGCTTTAAGTACCGGCCAGTTAGGACAAGCATTCTCGTCCAGGGTCGGCAAGGTGTTAAAACTCAAAATAGGCACAACAGCAGCAAATGCCTCAAAAACAGGCGCAAATACAGTTGGTAAATGAGACTTAAAAAATAAGACAGTCGTAAACAGGCTTTTTACTCATGAAAACAGGCAGCAACTCTTTAGTAAATGTGCCCCATTGTATCTGGATGTCTTCAGTTTTTCAAGCAAGCCCCATTCACTTCTATAGAGCCTGGGTTGTGTAAAAAAAATATAGAACACGCTGCGATTTTTCCTGAATGCAGAGACGATCAGTGAGAAACAACGTTCATGTTCAAAGACCCATTGAAATGAAACGGTCAGGATTCAGTCTAGATGGTATTCATTCGTAACACACATCGCATCTGCACGACAAACTCGCTCGCATAAAAGACGCCTTAGGCCTCCTGCACACGAACGTGTACGCAATGCACGCCTCAGCGGATCGCGGGCCCATTCACTTGAATGGGTCCGCGATCCGGCCGTTCTGCAAAAAAATAGGACATGTTTTATCTTTTTGCGGGACGGAAGTATGGGATGAAACCCGTAGGGTTACATTCCGTGAAACACTGGAGAATACGTACAGCACACATCCGTGAAACACTGACGTGTGACTGATGCTTTTCTTGCAGCACGAAACATCATTGACTGGTCAGTATACTGAAAATAACTGCAGTAATGCTGTACTAGTTATATAACCATCTAGATCTGAAGAACATCAGAATTATTAGATTTGGCAGCAATTTCATCAATTTAGTTATGTTTTTGCTTGCTTCACGCTACATTAAATGGACACATTATAGATTTTTGAGTAGTGCTGATGTATGGGCCCTGCACAAATACTTTATATACTACTCCTTGGATCTTAGTTCACACCTAGTGCCCTGATTCATTGTTTTTAAAACATTTTTAGATTAGTTATGTATTATGAATTATTTTGAAATATTGTTTTTATTTTACCTGGTTTATTATATGTCTATAATGACTTATAGTAACCTCTAATACATTTTAGATTAATTTATTTTTGAGCACCATTTTTCCTTTTTCCTGTTTTTTTTTTTTTTTTATAAATACACCGCATAACTCTGCATGTAGAAGCTCATATTTAAAATTTTCACAGGCATGTGATAAAAAAAAAATCTAGCTTCCTCCACCCCGGCCATTGTTGACTTTCTCCAACCCAAGACAGCATCACAAGGTGGCAGTCGGGAATATGAGGAGATCAGTTACCGGTATAATACACATGCCTATGATTAGAAAGGAGTGCAGATGTTCTTGTGCTTATACTTACTGCCATCAGTTGTGCTGGTGTTCTGGCTTCCATTAGCTGGGTGTTAGCCAGTCATGGACAACAGAAAATACTATTAGTGGTAACTTTTTTAAATGGCTATAATTCTGTATAACATGGCTAACAATTAAAATTAACACAGGCATGTCGTAAAAAATAAAAATCCAGACCATGATTATTGTAAAAAAAAAAAAAAAAAGGAAAATCAGACATCATATATTACATGCCAGTCTCTTTCTAACAAAGCTAGAACCAGCCCTGTACCTCACATGGATCCAGAGATCTCCCCATTCATTGCTCTGCTAGATTTATATCAAGCTGAGAGCTCAAGGGGAGTGTCTTTTCTGCTGCAGCTAAGGGGGTGTGTCTCAGCTCTCCCTATCACAGCTCAGGGGGCGTGTCTCAGCTCTCCCTATCACATCTCAGGGGGCGTGTCTCAGCTCTCCCTATCACATCTCAGGGGGCGTGTCTCAGCTCTCTCTATCACAGCTCAGGAGGCAGTTAAAAGATAAAACTGAGCATGTGCAGCCTTCTCAGTGAGCAGGTCAAAGAAATAAGAAAAAGAACAAACAGCAGGTGGTGCTATACGGATATATTTTATTGAATAGCTCACTGGCTATACAAAATGTTTTAATTTTATGCAATTACAAAAGTGTTCACATTCAGGTGCTGGTTTGAAAACTGTAGAATATTGTTTGTGGGACAACCCCTTTAATAGCAGGCCATTCTTGACTTTCTCCAACCCAAGAAAGCATCACAAGGTGGTGCTATCATGAATTTGAAGAGATCAGTTACCGATGAATTACACATGCCTCTGATTAGGAAGGAGCGCAGTTGTTCTGGCACTTATACTTACTGCCAACTGTGTAGGTCTTCATCCTTGAAGATGTTGTTTAGCTTCCATCCTGTGTCAATAATTTACAGGTATTATTATAGGGTCCACTCTTTGATATTCTGTCATGGTCTTCATATGTAGCCTCAATACTGAGACCATATGATGTGGTGCAGGGGGGGACCAACGGGTCTGGACCCCCCCAGAACCATTCTTATATATATTTTTTTTTATTTTTTTATCCCTCAGGGCCGCACTGCCGATCGCCACAGGCGGGGCGGCCCTGGTTCTAATTGCAGGTGGCGGCGGTGGGGGGACAGTAGGAGATGAGCGCTTCCATTGTATTGCCATTCTCAGGACAGTGATACAGATGGCTGTGATGTGGCGGGGCAGGGGTGGGAGAGGCGTCTCCCTTCCCCGTTCTTCTGATAGGCTGCAGGCACGTGCCTGCAGCCTATAAGAGGCCGGCTCAGGCGGCACGATGACGTCATTATCATCACGCAACTTGAGCCAGGCAGCAGACAGCGGGGGACACAGGCCAGATCGCATCGCTGCAAGCCTCATGAAGGTAAGTATTAGTGGGTTTTTTTGTGTTTTTTTATTTTATTTGTTTTTCTTTTATAGATGGCACATTATAGGGGGCACCTGGTGACACTAGGGCATTTCTTACTGGACCCATTTGGAGGGGTCACTATGGGGGCATCTGGGGCATTTATATCTGGACCATTTTGGAGGGGCACTATGGGGGCATCTGGGTGCATTTCTTACTGCCCCATTTTGGGGGGACACTATAGGGCATCTAGTTGCACTATAGGGGCATTATTTGGGAGCACTATGGGGGCATTTGGGGGCTCTAAAGGGGCTATTTTATTGCCATATTATGGGGAGCACTATGGCATCTGGTGGCACTAAGCGGGCATTTTTTTACTGGCACATTATGGAGGCACTATGGGGGGGAGAGAAAAATGGGGGCATCTGGTGGCACTAGGAAGGGGGATTTTTTACTGGCATATTATGGGGGATCTGGTGGCACTAAGAAGGTTTTTTTTTTACTGGCACATATTATAAGGAGAATTATTAGTACTAGAGGGCATTATGGTGAGCTTTACTACTACTGGGGGGCTATGGGAAACATGATTTGTAGTATGGGCACTATGGGGGCATTATTACTACTAAGTGTGCTCTGGCAGACAATTAGCTTAGCACAATTTTTTTTCGGGACATTATGTTTATACTATTAGTGTCCGGGATACTATTTACTGGGTGCAGTTATTTTTTTTTTTTTAGAGCACTGTGTGCAAATAATTGTTGAAGGGGCACTATCTTTGTGCTACTAATATTTTTTAGGGGACAGTTTCTGTAGTATAGTATTGGGGAGCACAGCGGGCACAGTATTGGGGGTGGCAGGAACGGGTGTTCCGAAGATGTGAAGATGATGGAAAAGTGGGAAACTAATGTCTGTTTGTCAATCTCTGCAGAGACGGGAGATTGCTGAAAAATCATCATGGGGGTCTGGTCTGAATGGAGAAGATGAGGAAAAAGAACATCTACATCAAAGGTGACATCACTGGATGTAAGAGGTATGTGGCGCTATGTAGGAGAAGAGATGCTCCACCTCCTCCCCCTAACATTTGCAGAATCTGGGTGAGAGGGGTGGGGATTCAGAGCTGGGTGAGGGCGGCCAAGGGGGGCAGCAGGCCACGGGAGGGTGGCGTATGGTGGGGGGAACCACAGGCCTTGAGCAGGGTCTGGGGAGGGAGGAGAGCGGAGGAACTTTATGGCTGTAGCCTGCTGTTGTCTATTGTATAATGTGCAGCAGGCAGTGCAGCCAGGGCAGGCCCTCCCTCTCTGTATGATGTGTAGAGCCGGGCCCCCACCCGGACCTACACGCCTTCAATATCGCGCAGCTCCTCCTCCACTTCTCTTTTGGCGCCTTTAGAGCTAGAAGGAAGGAAGTGAAACTGAAACAGCTTCTGCCATGGAGCTTTTGGCACCTTAGCTACTGAACCATTAGGAAGTTCATACAACTGTGTAGGAACACTGCTTGTTTCCAGCTATATACCTAGGTCCATTCTTCTGTCCATCCGTTGATCTTCTCCAGGAGCTCAGTAGACATTTTTATCTGGTGACTTTAGAGCTGGCGGAAGGTTTACCAGGTGACAGATGAAAACACTCTGAAAATGCCATGACATTTTAATGGTAAAGATCAGTGTCAGACTGGGGTGCCTAGGTCCCACCAGTGGAACTGACTTTGGGGGCCCACCCTATATATAAAATATTGCAAATTCATTCTTTTCAGCATTTAGAAAGCTATTTGTTAGATTTTTTTATCCTAGCATTTCAAGATCCTTTTTTTCTATTTTCCCACTTACTTTATTATTGCCACAATGTGGGGGTACATATCTTTTATTGATTAGCCTTTATTTTTATATTTTGAGGGGGCGAGACATTAAATCTGAAATAGTTTTTAATCTTTTAATGATATGTACAGTGCAGTATAAATAGCTATATAACTCGTGGCAATACCGTCTACTTTATTTTAAATTTTACCAATTTTGCACTGCAAAATCATCCTTTTATGGAAAAAAGGTAATTTTTGTGCTTATCTTTTTCTTTTGTCCACCAATATTACATAATGAATGCTTTTTGATTCCTCTGGTAATACTGCCGTATTGTGATAAGTCAGATTATATGAACACAACAGCAAACCCAAGCCGCAGTGAATGGACTTATATGTTACATGGACGGCCTGAGTCTGCCAGAGCAGGATTCACTCTTACAGGGCGGGTCTCGGCTCTTGCTGATGCTCAAAAGGCATGTACAGAGATTGTTCCATTCCATTGTTTCTAATAGGTAAGTGACATATTTTTTATTTATTTTTTCTTATCGCTAAAACTTTAGCCAACATATTCCAGTCAGGAACATATCGGAGCCCTGCACAAAAAAGGTGAAAAAAATAAATGCTGGATCCGTTTTGCCAGATGACACCGGATCCGGCATTTCAATGCATTTTTCTGACTGATCAGGCATTTTTAAGACTGATCAGGATCCTGATCGGTCTTACTAATGCCAGAAGATGGCATACGTTGGCAACTGCTTGCCGGATCTCTCTGCCGCAAGTGTGAAAATAGCCTAAGGTGGCCTAAACGGGAGGAAATGCTCAACTCCCAAACACTGTAGCGTGTTTTTTTTTTTTAACACCATTTCCTGCTCACGTCCAAATTTCTTATAATTCTGCAGAATTTAGTTTCTTATATTACCATTGGAAATTAACAGGATTTTTAAATACATTTCACAATAATCATAGCAAAAAAAAATGTATGTATGTAACTAAATTGATCACTACACTATAGTTGCTATGTGTATTTAGTAAACTTTATTTAGTGTAAAAATTGAGGACTACTTTTTGATTAGGGTTGCCACTTTTCACAAAAAATAGCCAGGTTAAAGGGTAACTGTCATTTTTTATTTTTTTTTGCTAGTTTATTAGAGCTAGGCATGTATACCTGAGTTAGTCTGTCAATGATTGCCAAAAGATCTGTAATTACCTTATAATAACAGCTCTGATTAATGTCCTCTGTCCCTTTCCACTGCTCCCTTAGAAGACCATTACTATGGCTCATCTGTCTCCGGCTAGGAAGACAGAGGGGCGGTCCTTCACACTGCATGCCTGCATTAGGCTTCAGAGTGAGGAGGCGTGTCTCTCAATAATCCAATCTGATTGGCTGACAGGAAGCTGCTGGCTACAGCAAATGTGTATGGGAAGTGAGGGAAGGCAGTTTTGGCCTCAGAGAACTGGCAGAGGAGCCATCTTGAGAAGGTCCTCATATTGTAAATGTTTAAAGAGCCGTAACTAAGGGAAAAACTCAAGGAAAACAGTGGTATGTGAAGAAACTAAAGATTGCTTTATGCATAATGCTTCTGCAGCAGTAACATATGCTAAAATTGTTTTTTTGATGAAAACATGACTGTTACCCTTTAAGGCCTCATGCGCACTACCGTATTTAGCATCTGTGTCCAATCTGCAATTTTTACAGATTGAGCGTTCTTTCCGTTTATTTCTATGGGGGGTCCACAAAAAAAAAAAGGCAGCACACAGATGTCATCCGTGTGCTGTCCATATCCATGTGGCTGTCCTGCAAATGATCTGTGGTTTGCAGACTGCAATATGGATGTAGCCTTGTGCGTGAGACCTTATACAGGTTATAAAAGCTGAATAAATGGTGGGTTTAATAATACCATGTTTGTTAAAAAAACAAATTGCTCTCCTTGCTGTGACACATACTGATCATTATTGCTACAATAGTAATGGCATATAGGCCCAAACACTGCACACAGAGGCTTTCTAGCTGTGGCTGAGACTTTCCATGCTGCAGCTGGGAAAACCTCTCTAGTGCGATGAATGGGCCTGAATGCCTGCAATTTTATTGATTTATTTTAGCAGTGGCACTCGGTTTAGCACTGTATATGTCAAAGGGAAGGAGATCACTTATTTATTATTTGTATGTATTGTTACACTAGCTTCACATTATCACGGTATATGGCATAATTGGATAATGCTGTGAACTGCCGGCATGTGCAACTTTTTGTCTGACTGAAAGCCAGCATTTCTGGCAGAAAGCAGCCGGATCCCTGTGGGATCCCATGAAAGTCAATAGGGATCCAGTGGATCATGGTATTAGGGGTGAATGAACCCTGGGCTCGGGATCTATGCTTTCTGCACAGCATAGCTCACATCAGCGAGTCAGCACCACAACTACTCAGAGTGCAAGCTCACTGATCTCCCTGCAACATAACAGACCTTACAGACCTTCATGACACCGGCAGAAAAAGAATCATGTCGCCCATTGTCAGGAAGGTCTGGTAGTTTAACCTGTATAACCTTAAAGGGAACCCGTCATCAACTTTATGCTGCCCATACTAACGGCAGCATAAAGTAGAGACAGGGGAGTTGATTTCAGCAGTCGGTCATTTAAAAGTTAAAAGTAAGTGGTTTCCGAGAACCAACATCACAATCATTGCAGACTGGGCCTGGAAAAGAGTCCCGGCCACCTGAGAAGAGTCCTGGTTATTCATGAATTCCTGCTCTCCCGCCCACCTGCTGATGACTGACCGTCTTCTACCTAGTTTTCTCCCTTTCTCTCTAGGAGAGAACTGCCAATCATCAGCAGATGGGTGAGAGCAGGAGATTAGGAATAACCAGGACTCTTCTCAGGGAGATCTGACTCTTTTCAAGGCCTGGGCTGCAAAGATTATGACAAACGCGATCAAATGTTCGCGAACCGCAAGTTCGCGTCGGGTCCTATTCATTTTAATGGCAGGCAAACCTGAAAAACCTTTAGCTCATATTTTCAGCCAAGAAATCATTACTGGAAGTGCACAAATAGTCCCACAACATGGACAGTGACATACCAGATGTACAGTGGGATGCGAAAGTTTGGGCAACCTTGTTAATCGTCATGATTTTCCTGTATAAATCGTTGGTTGTTACGATAAAAAATGTCAGTTAAATCTATCATATAGGAGACACACACAGTGATATTTGAGAAGTGAAATGACGTTTATTGGATTTACAGAAAGTGTGCTATAATTGTTTAAACAAACTTAGGCAGGTGCATAAATTTGGACACTGTTGTCATTTTATTGATTCCAAAACCTTTAGAACTAATTATTGGAACTCAAATGTGTTTGGTAAGCTCAGTGACCCCTGCCCTACATACACAGGTGAATCCAATTATGAGAAAGAGTATTTAAGGGGGTCAATTGTAAGTTTCCCTCCTCTTTTAATTTTCTGTGAAGAGTAGCAACATGGGGGTCTCAAAACAACTCTCAAATGACCTGAAGACAAAGATTGTTCACCATCCTGGTTTAGGGGAAGGATACAGAAAGCTGTCTCAGAGATTTCCGCTGTCTGTTTCCACAGTTAGGAACATATTGAGGAAATGGAAGAGCACAGGATCAGATCAAGTTAAGGCTCGAAGTGGCAGACCAAGAAAAATCTCGGATAGACAGAAGCGACGAATGGTGAGAACAGTCAGAGTCAACCCACAGACCAGCACCAAAGACCTACAAAATCATCTTGCTGCAGATGGAGTCACTGTGCATCGTTCAACCATTCGGCGCACTTTACACAAGGAGATGCTGTATGCGAGAGTGATGCAGAGGAAGCCGGTTCTCCGCCCACAGCACAAAAAGTGCCGCTTGAGGTGGGCTAAAGCACATTGGGACAAGCCAGCTTCATTTTGGAATAAGGTGCTGTGGACTGATGAAACTAAAATAGAGTTATTTGACCATAACAAGGGGTGTTATGCATGGAGGAAAAAGAACACAGCATTCCAAGAAAAACACCTGCTACCTACAGTAAAATATGGTGGTGGTTCCATCATGCTGTGGGGCTGTGCGGCCAGTGCAGGGACTGGGAATCTTGTCAAAGTTGAGGGACGCATGGATTCCACTAAGCATCAGAAGATTCTGGAGACCAATGTCCAGGAATCAGTGACACAGCTGAAGCTGCGCCGGGGCTGGATCTTTCAACAAGACAACGACCCTAAACACTGCTCAAAATCCACTAAGGCATTTATGCAGAGGAACAAGTACAACAATCTGGAATGGCCATCTCAGTCCCCAGACCTGAATATAATTGAAAATCTGTGGTGTGACTAAGGGTCCATTCACACGTCCGTGGTGTGTTGCAGATCCGCAACACACCCAGCCGGCACCCGCTATAGAAATGCCTATTGTCCACAGCTGCGGACAAGAATAGGACATGTTCTATCTTTTGCGGAGCTGTGGACCGGAAGTTCGGGGCCGAAACCCGGAAGTTCGGGGCCGCGCTCTGCAAATGCGGAAGCGGAGAGCACATAGTGTGCTCTCCGCTTCACGTCCAGGGCCATAGACAATGAATGGGTCCGCACCCGTTCCGCAAAATTGCGGAACGGATGCGGACCCATTTGCGGTCGTGTGAATGTACCCTTAAAGAGAGCTGTCCATGCTCGGAAGCCATCAAACCTGAATGAACTAACGATGTATTGTAAAGAGGAATGGTCCAAAATACCTTCAACCAGAATCCAGACTCTCATTGGAACCTACAGGAAGCGTTTAGAGGCTGTAATTTCTGCAAAAGGAGGATCTACTAAATATTGATTTCATTTATTTTTTGTGGTGCCCAAATTTATGCACCTGCCTAAGTTTGTTTAAACAATTATAGCACACTTTCTGTAAATCCAATAAACTTCATTTCACTTCTCAGATATCACTGTGTGTGTCTCCTATATGATATATTTAACTGACATTTTTTTATTGTAACAACCAACGATTTATGCAGGAAAATCATGACGATTAACAAGGTTGCCCAAACTTTCGCATCCCACTGTATTATTTGAATTTGCGATCTCCATTCATAATTTTTTTCAATGCAAAATATCGGCAATGTAATTTTCACGTACGCGCATGCGCAAATACACTATACAGTACCCAAATGCACTATAAAGAAAGCATATTGGTATATAACACCCCGCTTTAATCAGTTTTTTTGGGGGGGGACTGGTATATCACACCAGTTATAATTATTTTTTACAATACCATTTGTCACTTTGTGTAGCATAGGGAACACAGCAAAACCGCAAACAAATGCTGCTGTACCCAAATGCACTATATAGAAAGTATATTATTGGTATATAACACCCCGCTTTGATCAGTTTTTGGGGGGGCGACTGGTATAGCACACCAGTTATAATAATTTTTTCCAATACCATTTGTCACTGTGTGTAGCATAGGGAACACAGCAAAACCGCAAACAAATGCTGCTGTACCCAAATGCACTATATAGAAAGTATATTATTGGTATATAATACCCCGCTTCTATCAGTTTTTTGGGGGGCCACTGGTATATCACATCAGTTATAATTATTTTTTCTAATTGCGTTTGTCACTCTGTGTAGCTGCAGTATCGCTGCAGAACCGCACACAACTGCTGCACAATACAAATCCACTATAATATGCTTTCTAGGTTAGAAAGTATATTATAAGTGTATTACACCCGTCTGTACTGCACACCTATCAATAGCACACCTATACCAGTCCTTAAAAGGACTTTTGTGGAAATATTTGATAGCGTTTTTGTCCCTAACAGCCTGTCCCTGCTCCACACAGCAACCTCTCCCTACACTGGCAAAAGACTGAATGTAAAATGGCGGCCAGATCAGGTCTATTTATAAGGTAGGGGGTATGTCCATGTGCTGAAACGTCTTAATTGGCTGTCCTGTATTACCTGATGGGTGTGTCATGGGTCAAAGTTCTTTACAATGTAAAAGAATATGGCGGACACAAATATCTCCATATGTTCAAATCGCGAACACGCCGCAAACCGACCGCCGGGCGAACCGCAAGGCCATCTCTATTCAGCAACCACTTACTATTAGCTCACAAGTGACACACTGCAGAAATCAGCATTTCTGTCACTATTTTATGCTGCCCTCAGCAAGGTCAGCATAAAGTTGATGACAGGTTCCCTTTAAGTCTGCTTACCCAGATAGGGACGCGTCTGCCTTTTCTTGACAGCGACTCAGCGACTCCACTTGTGAGCTGCCAGCAGCAATTACAGTCACCCTTGCACTGCCACCACCATCACATGCTGGGGCTGAACTCTGCTGGAGGTTACTCCTTGACACTGGAGCTTCAGACCTGAAATATCTTCTGGCACTGTTGCCTTCTGGCACTCTGGCACTTCTATCTTCTGTTGGTAGCAGCAGTAGTGATGCCTGCAGACCACCTGCTGCGCTATCGATGGAGTGTTTGATGCGACCCCGCTCTGCTATCTGGTGTGGGGAGAACTGATCTGGTGCCCCTTGCACTACAGAGAGAAGGGTGATAGCCCTGTGCACGGGCACACCACTAAGCCTGACCCTGCTCTCCACACTTTACACACTAGAGCAGAGCCAGTACTTAACTTTCAGGCAACTCACGCGCTCCACTCTTGCTGTCTCTGCCTTGTGATGTCATGCCTGCTGTTGCTGCCCTACCACCGCTCAAAATAGCTTTTCCGGTGGCGGTTGGCTGTGGCACATATAGTTTAAAGTTCTGCTGCTGTTTTACCCGCCTGTCAGAGGGCCTGGTGGCTCTGCCTGACTCACAGGGGCCCTACTGGTTATAGGATCTCCAGCAAGACGGGGTGGGGCACAGAAATACAGTGACAGTGCTTGCTCGGCAGTGAAGAGGACAGAAAAACTCCTTACTGATTAGCTCAGGGGGCCACAGAGGGATTCACTGGCTCCCCGGTGGGCCAGTCCAAGCCTGGTAAAGGTCCTTTCTTTCCAGGTAGACTCCTCTGGCATGTGGTATAGATGGCTATAAGGAAATGATGATTACAGGTTATTACAGAACTGATATAAAGCTAAGTAAAGCTAAAGTAAATGTCTTATTAGAGTAGTAGCCTATACTTCTTACAGAAGACTGCCTCCGACCAGCTTCATTCAACTTAAGTACAATTATGAGTTTACCTTTAAAAATACATTAACCCCCTAATAGTTTTGCCAAAGCTCTGCTCAGGCTTTGGGAAAAGGACCTAACAGTTCAGCCTCAGCAGAGCTCGGGCAGTAGAGTGAGCGAGAGGGCGTAAAGATATGGGCCTGATCGTGTTTGGCAATCTGAGCTATATCTCCTGATGTAGAGGAGGTAATGCCAGTTTTCAAACAAGCCAAGGCCCATATCTCTAGCTGCTACAGAGCTCAAGATATGAAGGGTTAAAGCAGCCTAACCCCATTCAGCTGGCTGTAATATCAGCCAGCCGGGAGGAGGAGAGGTGGGCAGGTAGGGAGCTGACAGACTGCAGGGAGGAGAGAGGAAAAAAACATCCTCTTACATGGCCCCAGGGGGAAGGTAACATGGACTTCTGTGCATCTTACCTATCCCCTCTCCTCCACATATAGGTTCTTTTTTTTTTTTTATTCAGGAGAGGAGTCAGAAGGTGAGCGCTTACCCATCTAATCACCGCCATAAACCAGATGTTTACCAGCATCCAGATCACGACCAAGTCACACCAAACACTAGTACCCCCCCTTCCCCCACACAAACATCAAAAAAGTTTCCATTTTACACTGTTCTTCCTGTTCATATGCTATCTTTACTACCCAATATACGGACCTGCTTCTCTATCAATACCAGTTACACGCTACAGTAATAGTGATAACCATTATCAGTAAAGAGAAATATGTAATATATTAGCCCTCACACAGTTATGTTGTCAGAAAACTAAAAATTTTCTTTGGTTGATCTGAGGCTCAGTTCCTGATACTTTTTTTTTTTACTATGCAAATTAAGCTTTTGTGCATTAAGGTATCACCATTGCTCTTGTAGCACCCAGGCTCCATTCATTTCTGTGGCCAGTCTCTCTCTCTGGCAGTGTTGCTTGACCGGGCCAAGCAGTGGCAAAGCAGTGAGGGAGAGTCTGGCACAGAAAGGAGAGGAGCTTGGGTGCAACGCGAGCAATGGTGACGCCTTCATTGCACGAAAGGCCTAATCTGCATATTAAGAAAAAGTATTATAACAAGGGAACAGAGCCTCATATAAGCAGAAGAAAAGCAGCGTTTTAATCAGGTGAACCGCAGCTATGTGTCTATGCAAACAGTTTGAGAGTCGCTGGTGACAGATACCCTTTAAGGCTAAAATTAGTTATCTCACTAATGGGTTAAAATGCGCTTCAGTCACCTGAGTTTTGCGCCAAGTATATTTACTTTAGACATAAATTAGAAATCTGCAAAAAAAATGTGACATTTTTAGGAAGCACTGTTTCTGCCAGAGCAGCTTTCCGTTCTGGCCCCCTCCATGGTGTGTATACACCCTATCGGATATGTGAACAGAAGTTGTCATCTTGAGGCATCCCCTTTTAAATGCTCCAAAAAGCATATTTGAATATCATGCAAGAAATATGTGGCAGGAGAAGGATCTGACAGTAGTAGTGTTCCTCCATCCTATGTTAGACGTGGCAGTATTTCCTAAACAGTTAATGCAATCTTTATGTTAAACCCCCATGAATTAAATTTGACCGTCGACGCTTCAGTCACATCCTGTCTTTAGTCACCGGGACACGCGATGTTGAACAGTGCTGACATCTCAGCCTAGGCGTGTAGCAGTCTCTCGGTTCAGGGGTTTTGTCCCTCTCACTTTGTGATGATAACTGGCCCATCAATAAACAGGAGGCATCACTCAATTATCTTGCACGACTTGATCCAAGTTTTGAGGTTTCATGTGGCTATAAAAACTTTGCTAGTTTTGATGCACCTCCCATATGCCACAGATTGAAGCTAGGTGCTTGAAAATCTGATAATTTTCAGATTTTAGTGACACCTGCTACTTCCCCGATTTGCAGAATCTTGCGGTTTGTACTTGGTGTTGCAATGTCAATGTTGGGTAGTGTATGTTTTTGTAAATATATATATATATATATATATATATATAGTTGTAAGATAATATTAAGATATATTGGTGTGTGTGTATATATACAGTGTCGGACTGGGGTACCTAGGGCCCACCAGTAAAATTTATTTTGGGGGCCCACCATACGGATACATTCAAATATAATAAACATGTTTTTTATATGAGCATAGGCTGGTTGAGGGGCTGTACATTGAATATATGTCTGTAGTGCAGTAAATCTAATGTATTATGTGTCACTTGTGCGAGGGGGTGGGAGACTAGGGGCCCATCTTGCTCAGGGGCCCACCGGGGGATTCCCCTGTATCCCTGTGGGCCAGTCCGAGCCTGTATACAGTCATGTGAAAAAATTAGGACACCCTTTGAAAGCATGTGGTTTTTTGTAACATTTTTAATAAAAGGTTATTTCATCTCCGTTTCAACAATACAGAGAGATTAAAGTAATCCAACTAAACAAAGAAAACTGAAGAAAAGTCTTTTCAAGATCTTCTGTAAATGTCATTCTACAAAAATGCCTATTCTAACTGAGGAAAAAGATAGGACACCCTCACATGTATTCCCTCTTAAATTGGCTCAGATCTCACACAGGTATATCACACCAGGTGCACATAATTAGTAGATCGTTACTCTGCATGTTGAATGAGGCTTGCCCTATTTAAACCTCAGACATTTAGTTTGGTGTGCTCCTGACTGTTGAAGTGAGAGTGAGCACCATGGTGAGAGCAAAAGAGCTGTCAGAGGACTTCAGAAAAAAGATTGTAGCAGCCTATGAGTCTGGGAAGGGATTTAAAAAGATCTCAAAAGATTTTGAAATCAGCCATTCCACTGTCCGGAAGATAGTCTACAAGTGGAGGGCTTTCAAAACAACTGCCAACATGCCCAGGACTGGTCGCCCCAGCAAGTTCACCCCAAGAGCAGACCGCAAGATGCTAAAAGAGGTCTCCAAAAACCCTAAAGTGTCATCTCGAGAACTACAGCAGGCTCTGGCTACTGTTGATGTAGAAGTACATGCCTCTACAATCAGAAAGAGACTGTACAAGTTTAACTTGCATGGGAGGTGTGCAAGGAGGAAACCTTTGCTTTCCAAGAGAAACATCGAGGCCAGACTGACATTTGCCAGAGATAAAGTTGACAAAGACCAGGACTTCTGGAATAATGTTCTTTGGACAGATGAGTCCAAAATTGAATTATTTGGACACAACAGCAGAGGACATGTTTGGCGTAAACCAAACACAGCATTCCAAGAAAAGAACCTCATACCAACTGTGAAGCATGGAGGTGGAAGTGTCATGGTTTGGGGCTGCTTTGCTGCAGCAGGACCTGGTCAGCTCACCATCATAGAATCCACGATGAATTCTACTGTGTATCAGAAGGTGCTTGAAGAACATGTGAGACCATCAGTTAGAAAATTAAAGCTGAAGCGGAACTGGACCATGCAACATGACAATGACCCAAAACATACTAGTAAATCAACCAAAGATTGGCTGAAAAAGAAGAAATGGAGAGTCCTGGAATGGCCAAGTCAAAGTCCAGATTTGAATCCCATTGAGATGCTGTGGGGTGACTTGAAAAGGGCTGTACGTGCAAGAAACCCCTCAAACATCTCACAGCTGAAAAAGTTCTGCATTGAGGAGTGGGGTAAAATTTCCTCAGACCGATGTCGAAGACTGGTAGATGGCTACAAGAACCGTCTCACTGCAGTTATTTCAGCCAAAGGAGGTAACACTCGCTATTAGGGGCAAGGGTGTCCTATCTTTTTCCTCAGTTAGAATAGGCATTTTTGTAGAATGACATTTACAGAAGATCTTGAAAAGACTTTTCTTCAGTTTTCTTTGTTTAGTTGGATTACTTTAATCTCTCTGTATTGTTGAAACGGAGATGAAATAACCTTTTATTAAAAATGTTACAAAAAACCACATGCTTTCAAAGGGTGTCCTAATTTTTTCACATGACTGTATATATACATATATATATATATATATATATATATATGTATTTACTCTCTAGCCGGCCCTTTATTGGTTGATTGAGAGCCTTTATTTTACATACTGTAGGCTGAGCAAGCAGAATGACCAGTGTGATATGCAGAGGTTATTTTAATTACAAAGTCTAAGCTAGGACCAAATTAGTTTTTGAGCTGGTAGTACACATGGGTGATCTGTATTTCATATAATTACCTGTATGTCTTAGAGAAAATCCTACTTTCTAAGACCGCTGACATTGCCTCAAATGTTCTGAAAACATCACCTGATGTAAAATGTTGACAGTATAATTTGTATAATTTAAGCATAAGCATAAAACCTCTGACTTAAAGATTTATGTGAAAAAAAGAGCTAAATACTGCATATAACATAATATATCTAGATGTTAACTTGAAGAGGTTGTCTCATCTGGCATATCGCAACTACTGTATCTCCAGAACAAGCCCCCAAAACTGAAGAAGAACGCATCGCACATGTGCAGCAGACTCTCCATTCATTTCTATGGGTATTCCCAAACTCCCATTTTCACCACTCTCATAGAAATGAGTGGGCGGCGGCCGCGCATGTGCATCTGTTCTCCGCTCACTTCAGGGGTCTCATTCTGGGACCCACGCCTACCTGACATTGTTGGCATATCCTAGCGATACGCTACCGATGTCTCATATGAGACAAAGTCTCCCATATTTCAATGATAAAACTTTTAATTATAGCTTTATCACTTTCAGAGCTCTCCTGCTCATCAGAATTACTACATATGTGTATACTGTAGATAACGTTAGGTTTCCCCCAGCACAATAAACATAACATAGATAAGTTATTGTATACGTATTGTGGCTACATTGGTTGTTGATCCAGGCATTTATTGGGAAAGAATGTTCTTAGGAACACACATTCCTGATAATTGCCCTATGCAAAGGTGCTGCCGATCACCTGATGAACAAATGCTCATTCATCAAGTGAAAGCAGACACCAAAATCCTCATCCTGCTGCCCAGAAACATTGATTTTGTATGGGAATGAGCATACAGAGGAGATGACTGCTGCAGGCAATTATTGGGAAGAAACAGCTTGTTCCTGATAATTCCCTGCTGAGTTGTCCAGTGTAAAGGGGCCTTTTCTCATTTCTACTCTTTCAGTCCTCCATTTTTAGGGACTAAGGTCTTGTCAATGGACCCTGAAGTCCAAATTGCATTAGAGCAGAGTTTTTGGTGGAGTTATTTTGTAACCCAGTGAATGTCCTGGTTCTGTGAGGTATGCTATTGATAAGCCTTTCTGTGCTTTCCATTGACAATTCCTAGTTTTTGTCAACACTTTTATTTCAATTCTAGGGGTGCTCCAGGCCATTATAAATTTGATCAAAAAGTGATTTAGGTCTCTGTACACATACCTCATCTAAGGACTACATTAAAGGATATTTCCATATACTTTAGGGGACCACGTTAAGACCATCTACAGGGCTCTCTTCAATCCACTTGATATCAATATACTTAGATCTGATAAGAATGTGAAACCATTTGTACAAGTAAATCTAGAATCGGTAGAATTAGGCATTTTTGGAGGTGTTCTCTTATATAATCCTACGTTGTGGTTGTCTTTTTGGAAAGCTGATTATAAATACTGTACATAAAAACATTCTGGAAAACTCTTCCATAAAGCAACGCTCTAATGATGTGGTTTCCTTTGATCTTCTTCCAGGTCTGTTCTTACAGCTCCCAGGGATGAAACTGAAGAAGCAGGTGACTGTGTGTGGAGCGGCCATCTTCTGCGTGGCCGTCTTCTCTTTGTATCTTATGCTGGACAAAGTGCAACACGATCCCCCCAGGAGACAGAACGGAGGCAACTTTCCTAGGGTAGGAGAAGATGCCAATCGATGTTTAACCATTGAGCATCAACATATAAGGACACGGAGGACTGTGAGCAAAGAATTGAAGGTCACTTGCATATTGAACCATCCCTGGGATCTGATTTCTGGCTTTTTATATCTCACGTGTACATACACTGTGATATACACCTATGAAATATTTCCACTGCAGCATTGAGCTGCCTTCTGTGTTTTTTATAATTATGTTCTGCCCTAAGTAACGCTGTGATCTTCTAGACAGGCTTTACAATGATACATTTATGACCTTCAGTTTTTTACTTGCTGTCTAATCTCCATATTTCATTTTTATGGAGCAGTGGCACATTTTCTGCTGTGATGTATCCACTGTGCTTACATAATGCCTTTTTTCCCATACACCTCTGCACGACCTCTTTTTCTTCGCTCCTTGTTAGAGGAATAATATACCATGAGGCCTGATTTCACAGCTCTTACTAGATGACTCAGTGTCAATCATCTATCGACTGTATCTCTTTCTATATCTGTCTCTTTAGCTATTGATCTAGCTGTGAGTTTTGTACAGATGTTAGATGCGGAATTTGTCAAATAATTGTTTAGGTATATAAAGTCATATATGAATGACAAACTGAACTCTGCTACATAAGAAGACAAAACAGCACTGCTGTGGAATATCAGTAATATTATTCGGTGATTGACAAAATACAGTAAAGATCAAGAGGCAGGCTGATTATTCCAACATAGAAACATAGAAACATAGAATGTGTCGGCAGATAAGAACCATTTGGCCCGTCTAGTCTGCCCAATATACTGAATACTATGAATAGCCGCTGGCCCTATCTTATATGAAGGATGGCCTTATGCCTATCCCATGCATGTTTAAACTCCTCCACTGTATTTGCAGCTGCCACTTCTGCAGGAAGGCTATTCCATGCATCCACTACTCTCTCAGTAAAGTAATACTTCCTGATGTTACTTTTAAACCTTTGCCCCTCTAATTTAAAACAATTTGACCTTTTTTCCGCTTTCCCTGTGTAATACGCCCTTATAAATCCCAGTGCAGAAGGTGAAATCTGCAGCAAACCCACAGTGTTTATGCTATGAATTCTGCCGCAAAGTCTGCACCATGTAGGAGAGATTAGATTACTTTGACACTTGCATTGTGAGGATCCGGCAGACATTTCGGTTGCCGGAACTGCCTGCCGGATCCGGAAATCCGTGCGCAAACGGATAGCATTTGTAGACAGATCCGGATGCGGATCCGTCTCACAAATGCATTGCAATAGCAGATCCGTCTCTCTGGTGTCATCTGGAAATAGGGATTCGGTAGTTATTTTATTCACATGTTTAAAGCAGACCAGGAAACTGGTTCCATTTTGCCGGAAAACTTAGTGCCGGATCCGGCATTAATGCATTTCAATGGAAATTAATGCCGTTCCGACATTCCGTCAAGTGTTCAGGAATTTTGGTCGGAGAGAATATAAGCAGCATGCTGCGGTATTTTCTCCGGCCAAATATCGTAACTGAACGAGTGACTGAACTGAAGACATTCTGATACATACTGATCGGATTGCTCTCCATTCAGAATGCGTTAGGATAAAACTGAAGCGTTTTTTTTTGGGGTATTGAGCCCCTGGGACGGAACTCTATACCGGAAAACTTTAACTCAAGTGTGAAAGTACCCTTATCCTATTGTGGAATACTGGCCGATAGGCTTTGGATTTTATGCCCTAGAAAATATGCAGCAGACCCCCCCCCATGTAGATGTGACCTTAGGGCTCATGCACATGAACTTATTTTCTTTCCGTGTCCGTTCCATTTTTTTTTTTTTTTGCAGACTGTATGCGCAACCATTCATTTCAATAAGTCCACAAAAAAACGGAAGCTACTCTGTGTGCATTCTGTCTCTGTATGTCCGTTCCGCAAAAATATAAAACATGTCCAATTATTGTTCACATTACGGACAAGAATAGTACTGTTCTATTAGGGGCCAGCTGTTCCGGAATGCACACAGACGTCATCTGTATTTTTTGCGGATCCGTTTTTTGCGGACTGCAAAATACATACGGTCGTGTGCATGAGCCCTTAAACTGATTTTACTGTTCCCACTCTGTTATTTGTGTCCTGCCAACCAAGAGGCATTTGTGCACATGAGTCTGCTGGATAAAGGGCTCTAACGAAAACAGTCAGAAACGTTGCAATGTTTGCTACATGGCGCACACCTGGCTGGATAAGCCATAAATCCAACACCGTGCTCCCTTGTATGAAGATTATTTCTGTCCCATAAACTTGTGCCATAGCCATACTGAAACTGACAGTCATGCTGAATATTTCATTGCCTTGAGACGCATTTGCATTTCAGGGCTCAAATTTAGGCTATCACTGATATTGCTGGGTTAGGCCCCTTTCACACGGGCGAGTATTCCACGCGGGTGCAATGCGTGAGTTGAACGCATTGCACGCGCACTGAATGCTGACCCATTCATTTCTATGGGGCTGTGCACATGAGCAGTGATTTTCACGCATCACTTGTGCGTTGCGTGAAAATCAGCATTTTTCAAGCAACACAGGCCCCATAGAAGTGAATGGGGCCACGTGAAAATCGCAAGCAAGTGCGGATGCGGTGCAATTTTCACGCATGGTTGCTAGGTGACGATCGGGCTGGGGACCCAATCTGTATTATTTTCCCTTATAACATGGTTATAAGGGAAAATAATAGCATTCTGAATACAGAATGCAAAGTAAAATAGTTATGGAGGGGTAAAAAATAAAAAAATTAACTCACCGAGTCCACTTGATCACGTAGTTGCGGATCTCTGTCTTCTTCTGTAATGTTGAGCTGCCGGCTAAGGACCTGTGGTGACGTCACATCACATGATCCAATCACATGGTCCCTCACCATGGTGATGAACCATGTGATTGGACCATGTGATGACCGGAGTGACGTCATCAAAGGTCCTATTCCTGTGCACAGCAAAGAAGAAGACAGAAGAGATGCCAGCTGCGCGATCAAGTGGATTAAGGTGAATAAAAAAATGTTTGTTTGTTTTTTAACCCCTCCAGCACTAATGTACTATGCATTCTGTATTAAGAATCCTATTATTTTCCCTTATATCCATGTTATAAGGGAAAATAATACAATCTACACTACAACTAACCCAAACCCGAACGTCTGTGAAGAAGTTCTGGTTTGGGTACCAAACATGCCAATTTTTCTCACGCGCGTGCAAAACGCATTACAATGTTTTGCATTCGCGCGACAAAATCGTGCATGTTCCCGCAACGCACCCGCACCTTTTCCCGCAACGCCCGTGTGAACCCAGCCTTAGGGTTGCAGAGGTTTGGCATGTCTTTTGGCATCCTCTGCCATGTTTGCTTCCCAGAACGTCTACTTGGTGCAATCAGACTGCTGGATACAGATGTAGGATACCACATATAATACTTAGGGACTTCAGATAATATGCATTATCTAATGGAGTCTAAAGGCCCCCTTACACAGGCCGACTGTCACGGCATTTATTAGGAAGGAGCATTCCTAGGAAAGCTCATTTCCAAAAATTGGCCCATGTAAAGGTGTTTCTCTTTGGGGACAAGCGATTTGAGTAGTGATCGCTCCCATACAGAGACTATTATTGCTGCATGTAAAAGCAGCTCTCGCGTCCTCTGACAAATAGGTAGTTATAGGGCACAACAGTTCATTCCTGATAATTGCCTGCTGAGTTGATCCATGTAAAAGGGCCTTTGCACAGGGCAGAGTTCAGGAAGTAGCATTCATAGCTCTTTCCCGATAATTGACACATTTTCAGCCCTTGTAAGGCCTCTTTACAGGAGCAGATACAGCAGGCAATTATCAGGAATTAACTGTGTGTTCCCAATAATGGCCAGTCAGAGGAGCTGAGCGCTGCATTTACACACAGCAATAATCTCTGTATGGGGATGAGTGATTGCAGTAGTAATCATTAGTCCCAATACAGAGATTATGAGATCAATGTTTCTTTACAGGAGCAGATACAGCAGGCAATTATCAGAAATTAACTGTTTGTTCCCTATAATGGCCTGCTCGTTAGAAGAGCTGAGAGCTGCATGTACACGCAGCAATAATCTCTGTATGGGGACCAATGGTCACTACTGCAATTACTTATCTCCATAGATAATCAATGTTTCTGGGAGGAAGATTCCTGTTTACACAGGATGATCTGCTGTCCAAAAATCATGAGTTTGAACTATCCTTTCACCCAATGAACAAGCATTTGCTTGCAGGTGATCGGTGGCACCTTTACACGGGCAAATTATCCGGAATGAGTGTTCCTAATCCTAATAATGCTACTTCCCATGTAAAGGAGCCTTTAAAGGCTATAGACACCTTCTGAGCATTTGTTTATGATTGCATTTTCCTCACTTTGGGCTAAAATATTTTTGTTCAATTGTTGCTTATTACATTTTGTTTTAGCAGTTTGAGATAAATCAGCCAATTTGCAGACTGTCCCTCCTGAGTTTCATCAGCTGACAGCTCATGTAAAGCCTTATCTCTGATCTCCTGACTTCATAAACACTCATTATAGCTAAACTTTTATCAAACTGACAAGAATATGGCTTATATGAGTATTTATAAGGTCAGGAGATCAGAGATAAGGCATCACATGAGCCATCAGCTGACAGAACTCCGGAGGGACATTCTGCAAATTGACTAATTTTTAACTGCATGTATCTCAAAAACTGCTGAAAACTTTTAAATAAGCAACAATTGAACAAATTATTTTTAGCCCAAAATGAGGAAAATGCAAGAACAATTAAAAATGATTTTAGCTCAAGAGGAGTAACATACAATCAAAAAAGGTGTCCATAGCTTTTAAGTTGGTCTGAAATTCAACTGCTGCCTCCCCGGTGACTGCTGCTCTGTCCTTCTGTCATGTTTTAGCCTTGATCTCTCTCTGCTTGATCAGTTTTGCCTTTGTATAAGCACAAGCCTAGTATATGCTCACTTGGCGACTGTAGGTATAAATTGCTAAAAACTAATGGGGTTTTCCAGGATATAACATTGATGCTCTCCTTAGGATAGTCATCGGTGTGTGATTGATTTATTTCCAACCTCAGATCCTATCATGGTTGGGAGTTTCTTGAGGCACGGCTGCTCTTCCCCTACATTTTTATTAACACAGTGCCATCTACCGAATGTATGTCTGCAACAGTTAAAGTGACTAGTGCAGATCTAAAGTACCAAACACAGATGCATGAAAATAATGGCCTCAGTGGGGGTACTAGGTATTGGATTGCCACCAATCATACCTTGATGACCTATTCTCGTTCTAAATATATGAAATGATTAAAGCTGGTGCTACATGGTGACCTTGCATTGCTTCATCTCGTGTAATGTTTGTCTTTGGAGTTGTGATGTGACCTGCTGTGACTGCACCACAACTCTCACAAACAAAGCCCAACACTGTTGAATTTTTGGTTGATTGTGTTGAATTTTTGGTTGCAAGTAGCACATGACATGCTGTCATAGACCTTCTGCCCTTTGGCTGATTTTGCAGCTTTTTTTTATAATTGTATGTTTATTATGGTGTAAAACAGAGACGTGAATACACTTTTACAGTAGAATAATGCACAGAAGTACAAAGTAAGGATAGTACACAAAAATATCACATACATATTGGATGGGCATATGTACCACTTGATAATAGTCAGTGATGAAGAATAGAAAACCAAACAAAAATAAAGCATTAAATTGAACTAACTGAGGCTGCGTCTATCTGTAACCAGCCTGAGGAAGGACGGCTGTGCAATGTGATTTTGAAGCTTTTAAAAATAGCCTCACAACAATAAGATACAGACAAGGAGCACAAATGTTTTTGAGCAACTTTTTCTGAGACTCGTTGTCATAAGACATGTCTCCAGGCAACGCTAGCAGTTAGTTGGCACACATATCCTGAGGGAAATCAGCCTCATGTATGTAGTGCCTACAGATTTGTACATAGTAACGTAATATATAAGGCCAAAAAAAGACATCTGTCCATCCAGTTCGGCCTGTTATCCTGCCTGTTACATATACGTTAAGCAAATTCACCATCAATCAAATGTTGAAAAACAATGACTTTTTTTTCTCTGCAGAGTCAGATTTCCGTCCTCCAGAATCGGATAGAGCAACTTGAGCAACTTTTGGAGGAGAACCATGAAATCATAAGCCACATTAAAGATTCTGTTCTGGAGTTGACCGCAAATGCTGATGGACAACCCATCCTGCTTCCCTATCACACTCCTAATGGAACCTGGGTGATTCCACCAGACCCACGGCCCAGCTTCTACTCTATTTCCCCCCAAGACTGCCAATTTGCTGTGGTTAATAAAGGGCAGAAGACCGATTTACAGGTAAAAGAACTACATGTGGAAATCCGCTTGATTCAGATGGAAATGTGGAATGTGGAATGAAACTCCTATTATACTTTCTGAAAGATGGGTATGGTGACTTTCATGTTAGTGCTTCCCCTTAGTGATCTTGTACCTCAATGAACATATGAAATAGTGGAAAAAATAGCAGGTTTATGTTATTAGAGATTAAGGTGCCAGTGGGGAAAGCATGGTTCAAAGTCACAAACTAACAAAAAAAATAACCAAAAATCTGCAATTGCAGACAAGAATAGGCATTTCTATCATAGGGCTCGCCATTCTGTTCTGCAAAATACAGAACGCACACGGCCGGTATCCATGTTTTGCGGATCTGCAATTTGCGGATCGCAAAACACATATGGTCTTCTGAATGAGCCCTAAATGTGTGATAATAGGACTCTTCTACCACTAGTGGCTTGCTTGCCACCAGTGGCGTACCGCCCATAGAGGCAGACCACGCCACTGCTATGGGGCCCGCGGCACTGGGGGGCCCGTAGCGCAGAGAAGGCCCCGCCCACAGTATTTGGCCCCGCCCACTCATGAACTGCAGCCGGCTATGCGGCTGCTTTTCTCCAGCCCCAATTCATCTTCCGCAATCGCCGCCAATTCCCCCCCCCCCCCCCCGTTTGACCTGATCCTGACCTGACCTCCTCCTGACCTGATCCTGACAGTCTGCTGACGCGGAATCGGGATCAAGCCAGCCTGTAGCGCTCGAGCCGCTGGCCAATCAGCACAAGGTAACTCTGTTGAGGCAGCTGCTGATTGGCCAGTGGCGCAAGGGGGCGGGAGAATCGGCTCGAACTTCGCCGTCGCCAGAGTGCCTGAGCTGAGGAGAAGATTCTGAAGCACCGGGCCCAGCTGTGTCCCTGGCTGGCTGGCCTGAAGTAAGTCACTCAGACTCAGAACAAGTACCGTTCGTTCGTGCCGCCGTGTCACTGCCGGCTGCACTCCCTGCAGCAGTGCCTGGCCCGGCCGACTCTGACTATGACTATATTATATATTATGCTGCCTGAGGCCCGTATTAGTTTACAAATCTCTGGGGGGCAGGGTGATATCTGTTACTTCTTTACAATGTGCCCCCGTTGCCTGTCACTGCAGGGAGCTCGGCCTATATGCTGCATGTAGTTGCAGCATATGGGCCGAGCTCCCTGCAGTGACAGGCAACGGGGGCACATTGTAAAGAAGTAACAGATACCTGCAGACCAAGAAATCCTTATATGATGTCCCGCCTTTCCTCCTACTCTTTCCTGTATGAGCCCCCCCCCATGAATCCCCTATGAGCCCCCCTAATGCCCCCATTACCCCAAAATGTCCAGGTTCGGGGAAGAGTAGGAGGAAAGAACACTGTCCTCTATGAGCCTCTCCCCCCCCCCCAGTCCTCTATGAGCCCCTCAACCCCTAATGCCCCCCAAAATGCCAGGGGGGAGAGGAGTAGAAGGAAAGCACACTGTCCTGAGCATTTTGGGGGGCATTAAGGGTTTGGGGGGCTCATAGAGGACAGTCCGCTTTCCTCCTACTCTGTCCTGTATGAGCCTCCCCCCTGAATTCTCTATGAGCCCCCCTTATGCCCCCATTACCCCAAAATGCCCAGGGGGAAGAGAAGTAGAAGGATAGCACACTGTCCTGAGCATTTTGGGGGGCATTAAGGGTTTGGGGGGCTCATAGTGGACAGTGTGCTCTCCTACTCCTTCCCCCCGGGCATTTTGGGGGGCATTAGGGATTCTTTAATGGGGGTGTGGCATGGGAGGAGCCAGGACAGGAGGTGGGACGGGCCAGGGGTGGATAGTGGGTGGGGTTAGGGGGCCCAATTCAGATGCTTGCTATGGGGCCCAGTGATTTCTATGTACGCCCCTGCTTGCCACTACACAACACTAGTAGGTTATGTAACTCCACCATGTGAAATTGGTTCTGGCTGTTAACCCTTTGGACTAGTGACTTTCTTGTTCTATCTAAAATTACGAGAATGGACATGTTGTGTATGATATTTTTTTTGCAAATTTCTCCTAAATATGTTTTCCAGGACTTAGTTTATTTGTCATACACAGAGCAATACATAGTATAACGTGCAGTGAAATGCTTCCATTACTTAACTTAAGGATAGGGCATCAGTATCAGATTGGTGGAGATCCAACTCCTGGCAACCTTGCCAATCAACAGTTTTCACAAGCTCCAGCACTGATACCAGACACCACGACTATACAGGTCCTTATACATTTTGACAATTGTGAAAACAGCTGATTACTGGGAATGCAGGGTTTTGGACCCCCCACCGATCTGATATTGATGATAGGTCATCAATAAGTCAGGCTTTGTTCACATTAGTGGTACAGGTCTACAGCAGGCCGGAGCTCTCTGGATCTGGCATAGCCGGATGTTTCCGTAGTGCCCACCGGCCCCATTGACTGTAATGGGATCTGTATGAGATTTGGCCCTTATCCGGCACACATGCTTGGATTCGGGTAGACAAAAAATGTTGCATGCGTCGTTTTGTGTCTGGCCGGATCCGAGCATATTTGCCTGGTTGTAGCTAGATCCCATTAGAGTCAATGGGACTGGTGGGCATTGTGGTAACACCCAGAGAGAGTTATAATGCTAGGGTGAAACTCTTCAATGAATGATTTTTGGCATGTGAAATATGTAATAAACGCATGTGAATATGGTGTGTGATGTGGTTATAACTTCTGCGGTGTAAATGTGAAGTTGTGAAGCCATAAGTTACCGCACAGACATATTAACAGGAACCTTCTTTTACCAGCTCGAGCATTGTGTTACAAGAGCAAAGAAAAATGACTTGCTTGTTGGTTCACCAATCTGCTTATTTACAGAGGCGGAGAAAGCTTTTAAAGCCACCGTAGATGTGACGTCTGACAGGTGGCATGCTGTGAACACTTTTCTGTGAGGTTCTTGTTAATGTGTCAGTCGTTTTGTTTGATGTACTATTCACATAGGGGCGTACAATGCTTGTGTTGCAGATGCTGGATGTCTACACACAGTTGCCTTTTGATAACCTTGATGGAGGAGTGTGGAAACAAGGGTTTGACATCACGTATGACCCTGCAGAATGGGACACTGAACCTCTACAGGTCTTTGTTGTGCCTCATTCACACAATGATCCTGGTAAGAGAAGAAATAAGCTTCCTGTCTGTGTAATGTGTCATACTGCCCCATTCTGAAGGCAGGTCTCACCCCTGGCGGCCATTGTTGTGGTGGGATTGGGTATGTGGGTGGGGGGTTATGGAACTTTAGAAGACAAATATTATAATGTGTGATACTGTTTGAAGTTTGAAACAAAGTTACTCAGCAGCAGAACTACAGATTATGCCTTAAAGGGGCTGTCCAGGATTCCCTCAGTTTCGAGCTAACCCTTCTAGCATTGTTGACCTAATACAAGAAGCATACTCTCCAGTCCTGCACCCTGGCTGTGATAGGAGATCTACTGATCCAAGGCTTTTTAGCTTCTGACCAGCGTACACATAGGGTCACATGAGTGGTTGGCCTCAGCAGTGATATGTCCCTGTTGGGTCACATGCCGCTTGGGGACACGTCCGAGCAGAGGCCAATGATTGGCTGCAGTGGCATACATGATCCCGTCCGTAGCCCAGATGGGAGTAAACTAGCCTGGGACCAGAAGTTCGACGACCATAGCCAGGGCGCAGGACTGGAGCTGCAGGGGCCAGGTAAGTGTGATTCTTGTATTACAAGCATGCAAGGAGGATAACTCAAAACAGGGGGGATCCTGGACAGACCCTTTAAACCTTCAGCTTCTGATGCAACTGTAGCAAGAATTTCTTTATAATCCTTTCAGTGCATTGTTGAGAAAGCTGACAGAATGGCTGCAGCAGTTTAGGTGACATATTCAAAATGGCTACAGTACATATAGAGAATAATGTTGAAATAGCCATTACTGAGTTAGCCCAAGCAAGGGGGGAACTAACTCTCCTTAGGGAGAGAGCACCTTAATCAGTGTGAGCAGACTTATAGGCCATACATGCTCCTCTGGAATTCTGGGGTGCTGTCTCCCTAAGGAGAGTTAGTTCCCCCTTGATCAGACACAGGCCTCCTACCCAGTTAAGCCAGTTCTCTCTGCTCTGCACTGAGGAGGGGCAATCGCTCCGAAACAGCTGTCTGCAGATGAGGTGCTGGCTTATTTAATATCCAAGTCATGTCTTAAGGCTTATTTTAAGAACTGTATATTGACTTATAGGATAGCTGCCCTACATCTGGTGGCATTAGAGGCTAAGTTTGCTAAGAGCTCATTTGCATTTCTTCCCTCCCTGAGTTAGCCCAGGTGCACTGGAATTCCCTCCGCATGTTTTATTAAGAAGACAATACAATGTATGTATATACAGCTTACCATCTCCGTTCTTCTGAGTCATTCCACCATTCTATATACTGCAGCACTCACCTATCTGGGCATGACCTATAGTACACATCCTAACTTTATTGGTTCATAGACGAAATGCTCAAACTGCAGAACTATTAGTATTTCTGTAACTTCCACGGGCAAAAACTATAGAGGCGGCAGAAGAGAGAAGGAATATTACTGAATAAAATACAGAACTGCAAAACATGCCATTATGTATCTGCTGAAGGCTAACTGACAACTCCTCTGGGCACACCTGTTGGTGGTTGTCATATATTAGATATAATCAACCAGGTATCTCAGTCTAAGGCCTCATGCACACGACAGTTGTTTTTCTCGGTCCGCAAAACGGGGTTCCGTTGTTCCGTGATCCGTTTCCGTTTTTGTTTCCGTGTGTCTTCCTTTATTTTTGGAGGATCACCAGACATGAAGGAAACGGTTGTGTGCATGAGGCCTATGGCTATGTTCAGACATTCCAGATTTTTAGTGGCTGAAATCTGCACCAAATCCAGATTTAAACTCTATTGAAGGTAATGGAAGAAATATGAGAGTAATCTGATAACAGGATAATGGGCATGTCGTAGATTTGAAAGTCCAATCCCCATCTAAAAAATCCACTGGATGTAGATGGGGTTTGAACAATCCCATAAACTTGTATTGTATCCAAAAGGAAATATGGCACTTTACTTTGCTGACTAGAAAGCTGACTATCTGCACTAAAAAAAAAAAAAAAAAAAAAAAAAAAACTTGTACAGAAGATTGCTGCCGCTTAGGATGAGTAGTTGAAGGGACATTTCTATTTCAGTTTTTTAAAGAATTTTGCCTGTTTTCCTTTTTTATTTTGCAGTTCTATACTATTGTAAATGAAATACAAAATTGTGTTCTTCTGTATCAGACAGCAAAGAGATAAAACCCCTATATGGATAGGTAAACCATCGTCAGTTTATTGCTGCTGTGAGGAAAAGATAAAACAGTAGATTAGTATAATTTGGGTAATCTTATGACAGCTCTATTGTTCTCTTGATAGGCCTAGATAAATATGTCCACAGATGAGCATTACTCTTATCAGTGTCATGTGTGATGTGCTCATTGAGTCTCTCATCCCCTTCCCTCTGGCCGGACTGAATGGTCTGACCGAGAAGTCAAGCAAGGCTGTTTACTGTGCTAAAAGTCCAAACCACAGCGGTTTTCTTCCGCCTAATTCTCTGTATATTTGCTGATTGTGGCCAGATCTCCGCCGCTTCCCATTATAGTTAATAGGGCCGGTCGAACACTTACAAGCACAGAGATCGGACAGGCTGCTCCCTGCCGGAACAGCCTGACGGATCTCTAGTGCTAGTCTGAAACCAAGAGCGAGGACCTGAAGTAGAATACATGGAGTGACTTAAAAATTTATATCCAGTAAAAACAACCATTAGTTTTTTTGTTATAAATTACAGAATAACAGAATAAAGTGGTCTTAAAAGGCAGAAAATGCTGTTGCGCATTTCTAACCGGGGGAGCAAATCCTGCACATGTGATCCGTTGCTAACAGCAATCCTGAGCAAAAATGCATACAATGGAGGATACCGGCAGCGGACCACATGTACCACAAAGATATCCTACACAGGATAGCCCAATGTGCGGATGTGATTGGCTATATAAAACAGAAATTTACAGAATATGGTGCACTACAATAGTAAATGCAATTGACAATATATGGCTAAACCCTCACACTGATATTAAAATGAGACTTTCGCCAATATATTCTTATATCAAGAGCATATCAGAGCCCGCGCTCTCCGTCAAGGTCTCTCAAAGTGGCACGGGACCTAACGCTAACCTACCTATGCCGTATGGGCAATTACATATAGGAAAAAATGGGTCTGGCAGCACTACTATGTCCAAAGAAAAGGCCAATTTGGAAAGTCCATATATTATACCTTATATCACGGCAATGTTGGTGCCAGCAGATCGGGATCCTGGCCGATGATCCACAGTCAAACAGCAATATATAAAGAAATCCGCAGCACTCTTCAGGTGATGGTGAATAAAGTGGATTTATTCCATACAGCAGCAAGGAAATGCGAAGTTTCGACCGCTCCCGGTCTTTCTCAAGCAATAAAGTGGTTACAATATCATGTGTCTTATATAGTGCCTTAGTCAATTACCTGGGCCCTCCCCCAGGTATAGCCATTAATCACATTGGTGCATATACGTAGTTATTAATTGGTGACATCTTGTGAAATCAAATTTAAGATCTATTACCTTTCCTACAGGGAATGTCCTTGGGGTCCACCTCCATTCCGAATCGTCTCCGAGACGAATTTCATTCGGCGTCCCGGAATCTCCAATGCGCATGCGTCTCCTTCGATCAAGCAGCCAATAGGGAAAATATCCTCAGCCGACGTCACTAGTTGTCAATGGTGCGGAGGCAACCTTTGCTCCACGTCATTGAAAAGCGTCCTTTCCGTCCTTTGGTAGTGACATAGGTGTCGTCATGGAGACGCGATCAGTTTACCTGAAACTCGCGTCACTCGACTCCTCCCCCGTCACTATTTTATAAGTCTCCGGACATGTCTCTATAGGTAAGGGTTCGTCACACCGCTCCAAAATACCTCCACCATTCAATCTATGGGGATTCCCCCACTCCATATAATTCAGAAATTCTCCACATTCCCATTTTTCTCGACATGATTCCTCCAGAGCAATTGCCGTATCTCCTCAGCAATATACCCTTCTGAGGTCATCATATCCCAAACTCACATTCCTCTATGGAGGCCATACTGTCCCACCAGCGCCACTTGACGGGGCAGATACCCTCCACCAGGAATATATTTTTTTTTAAAAATAAAGTCTTGTAGGTATTTGGGATGCCAGTCAAGTTAAATGACAACGACTCCCCTAGTACCACGAGCACACACATTCATCAATCTTATTTTTCTATTGACAACCAGAGGTAACAGAGCATAGGAAGGACTCACCCCCCATATATTGGACATGTCCTTTGGCTATATACATTGGATGAACTGCTGCATGATCTTTGGGACATCAGCCTTAGGGAGAACGGGATGGAAGCGGACCCCAATATTAGACCATCCTGCAGAAAGAGATAAGAGAAAAAATATATAAAAATATATAAAAAAAAAAATTTTATATAAAATTTATTGTGTTAGTGAACATAAAAAATCATCACAACAAAGTTGGGCACAATCTTAGGTTACACAAAATAATAAATATAAGTCCAGTCTATATTTTAGAGGTGATGTACAGAAATTTCTAGAGGAAGACTCCCAAATTGAAATCCCTATTGAGTCCCCTTGGTTCACGTGTATCTAATTCGTAAATCCATTTCAACTCCAGTTGTTTAAGGAGGGTCTCTCGGTCACCCCCTCTCCGTAATGGTGAAACTCCATCTATGATCTGGAATCGGAGTTGTGACAAATTATGTCCCATTTTTTCAAAATGGTCTGGAACCGGAAGATCTAGTACTTTTTTTCGGATCTTAGATTTGTGCTGTGTGATCCCTGGGAGGAGCGAGACATAGACGATGGAAGAAATACTGTAATAACCAGGTCCAAAAAACCACCAATGGGCCAGAACCAGAAGGGACAGACGGACAAAATGAAAAATCTAACTATGAACAGACTGAAATAGGCAATTTAGTGGTAAATATCTCATCATCTTCTTTCACAGAACAAGAACTGACATTGCTAAACAAGGGTTTATCCTACTGCCCCACTATGTTTATCGACTGGTTCGAGTATGAGGTGGATCTGTACCGTTTCTTTAGACGCTTAAGGTTGAAAGGCTTCTTTTCAGGGAAGGAAAGTGACACCATGAGAAGTGAAGGGGAAAACATGATGACCCTAAAAAAATATAATCTTTCCCTGAAAAGTAAGTTTCAGCCACCGCCCAATATCAATGTGATTGAGGCGTATATATCGCTTGTCCAAAGAGACATACAGCAGTTGAGAGAACGGTTACAGACTAAATTTAGATCTAACCTAACAAAAATGGAAAGGGATACATTAACAAAATTGAGTAATAGAGATGAAATTACCATCAAGCCGGCTGACAAGGGCGGAGCAATTGTTATCATGGATACTGAGAAATATGAATGTGAGATAAAAAGACAACTCGATGATACCTCAGTCTACCGTATGATTGACTATGATCCAAGGTTTGAAATATCTAGAAAGATCAAACTTCTGGTAGACGACGCGTACGCTGAGGATATCATCGACAGTCCACTGCATGACTATCTGATTGTGACACATCCAGTCACCCCGGTTCTGTACACCCTACCCAAGATTCATAAGAACAGAGATGATCCGCCCGGACGCCCGATTGTGTCCGGCATCAACTCTGTTCTATCACGGCCAGCTATGTTCTTGGATGGGGTGTTACAACCTTATGTAACGAGAGCATCGTCTTATGTTAAGGATACCACCCACTTTCTATGTAGGCTGAAAGAATTGGAGATAGAAACTGGGGATAGACTGGTCTCATTTGATGTGGTCAGTCTATATACCAGTATTGAACATAATAAAGGTTTGGAGGCAGTCAGATATGCCCTAAGTGACTCGGAATATACAGTAGAGATGACAAATTTTATATTGGCACTACTTGAAATTATATTAACCTGTAACTATTTTAGGTTTAAAGATCAATTTTTTGTACAAACTAGAGGGACGGCGATGGGGTCCAACGCCGCACCTGTATATGCTAATATCTACATGTCATATGTAGAGGAGATGTTCGTGTATCCATCCAGCTCCTTTAAATCCGTGAGGGGCTGGATGAGATACATCGACGATATCTTCTGCATATGGACAGGTACCGAACTGGAACTAGACACATTTAATGAATATCTCAACAACATTCACCCTGCTTTAAAATTTACGAGGGTTAGTTCCATGACCGAGCTACAATTCCTGGACACACTGGTATATGTCCAGGGTGGAAAACTGGGCACGGATATACATATAAAAAACACGGACAAAAATAATATCCTGCAATATGATAGCTCACATCCCCGAGATATGGTAAAATCACTGCCATACAGTCAGTTTCTACGGGTCCGCAGGATAGTTAGTAATGAAAAAGTAGTGGGAAAGAGGTTAGAAGAGATGAACAAAAAATTCACGAACAGAGGATACCCTAAACAGTTGACGGACAAACATCAAAATAGGGCATTAAAAATAAAAAGAGAGGAATTACTTGAAAAAAATGTGGATAGGTTAAATACTCAAAATAGGATCCCCTTTGTTTCCAGATACACAATGATTAGCAGACAGGTGGCGGGTGTAATTAGAAAGAACTGGACGCTGCTTACACAAGCGTTTCCAGATACCCCAGAATTTGCAAATCCTCCGCTGTTCTCATACAGGAGAGGACCCAATGTGAGGGACAAGCTAGTGCATGCAGATAAACCTTCTAAAAAACCAGTGCATAAACAAACAGGATGCTACCCCTGTTTGGGGTGTTGTCACTGTAATAGCATGACAAAAGGGAGGACATTTGTACATCCACATACTGGAAAGAAATATAAAATCAAACAGTTTTATACGTGTAATTCCACTTTTGTTATATATATTCTCCAATGCCCGTGTGGACTCCTATATGTAGGAGAGACCACACAGGAAATAAAAAAGAGGATCACACAGCACAAATCTAAGATCCGAAAAAAAGTACTAGATCTTCCGGTTCCAGACCATTTTGAAAAAATGGGACATAATTTGTCACAACTCCGATTCCAGATCATAGATGGAGTTTCACCATTACGGAGAGGGGGTGACCGAGAGACCCTCCTTAAACAACTGGAGTTGAAATGGATTTACGAATTAGATACACGTGAACCAAGGGGACTCAATAGGGATTTCAATTTGGGAGTCTTCCTCTAGAAATTTCTGTACATCACCTCTAAAATATAGACTGGACTTATATTTATTATTTTGTGTAACCTAAGATTGTGCCCAACTTTGTTGTGATGATTTTTTATGTTCACTAACACAATAAATTTTATATAAAAATTTTTTTTTTTATATATTTTTATATATTTTTTCTCTTATCTCTTTCTGCAGGATGGTCTAATATTGGGGTCCGCTTCCATCCCGTTCTCCCTAAGGCTGATGTCCCAAAGATCATGCAGCAGTTCATCCAATGTATATAGCCAAAGGACATGTCCAATATATGGGGGGTGAGTCCTTCCTATGCTCTGTTACCTCTGGTTGTCAATAGAAAAATAAGATTGATGAATGTGTGTGCTCGTGGTACTAGGGGAGTCGTTGTCATTTAACTTGACTGGCATCCCAAATACCTACGAGACTTTATTTTTAAAAAAAAATATATTCCTGGTGGAGGGTATCTGCCCCGTCAAGTGGCGCTGGTGGGACAGTATGGCCTCCATAGAGGAATGTGAGTTTGGGATATGATGACCTCAGAAGGGTATATTGCTGAGGAGATACGGCAATTGCTCTGGAGGAATCATGTCGAGAAAAATGGGAATGTGGAGAATTTCTGAATTATATGGAGTGGGGGAATCCCCATAGATTGAATGGTGGAGGTATTTTGGAGCGGTGTGACGAACCCTTACCTATAGAGACATGTCCGGAGACTTATAAAATAGTGACGGGGGAGGAGTCGAGTGACGCGAGTTTCAGGTAAACTGATCGCGTCTCCATGACGACACCTATGTCACTACCAAAGGACGGAAAGGACGCTTTTCAATGACGTGGAGCAAAGGTTGCCTCCGCACCATTGACAACTAGTGACGTCGGCTGAGGATATTTTCCCTATTGGCTGCTTGATCGAAGGAGACGCATGCGCATTGGAGATTCCGGGACGCCGAATGAAATTCGTCTCGGAGACGATTCGGAATGGAGGTGGACCCCAAGGACATTCCCTGTAGGAAAGGTAATAGATCTTAAATTTGATTTCACAAGATGTCACCAATTAATAACTACGTATATGCACCAATGTGATTAATGGCTATACCTGGGGGAGGGCCCAGGTAATTGACTAAGGCACTATATAAGACACATGATATTGTAACCACTTTATTGCTTGAGAAAGACCGGGAGCGGTCGAAACGTCGCATTTCCTTGCTGCTGTATGGAATAAATCCACTTTATTCACCATCACCTGAAGAGTGCTGCGGATTTCTTTATATATTGCAATTACATATAGGGGCATAAAGTCTGACACACACCTCCCTCCTCCCATTGTATGTGTGATTTCACACTGGAGGTAACTGGGAGCTGTTCGCTGTGTGTCGGACTTTATGCCCTTATCTGTAATTGCCCATATGGCATAGGTAGGTTAGCGTTAGGTCCCGTGCCACTTTGAGAGACCTTGACGGGGTGCGCGGGCTCCGATATGCTCTTGATATAAGAATATATTGGCGAAAGTCTCATTTTAATATCACTGTGAGGGTTTAGCCATATATTGTCAATTGCTTCTACCATTGTAGTGCACCATTTTCTGTAAATTCCTGTTATAAAAATACATAGAATATTCACATATAGGCTGTTAATATTTAAAGGGGTTGTCCCCGAAAAATATTCTGGCGTTTTCAAACCAACAACTGGATCTGAATACTTTTGTAATTGCATGTAATTAAACATTTAGCATAGCCACTAAATTATTCAATAAAATGTATATGTATAGCACCACCTGCTGTTTGTCTTTTTCTTATTTCTTTGTCCTGCTCACTGAGAAGGCCGCACATGCTCAGTTTCATCCTTCAACTGCCCCCTGAGCTGTGATAGGGAGAGCTGAGACAATCCTCCTGAGCTGCAGCAGAAAACACACTCTCCTTGAGCTGTCAGCTTGATATAAATCTAGCAGAGCAATGAACGAGGAGATCTCTGGATCCATGTGAGGTCCAGGGCTGGTTCAAGCTTTGTTAGAGATTGTCATGTACTATATGATATCTGATTTTCATTTTTTACATTAGTCATGGAAAAACCCCTTTATTAAAGAAATGAAAGATGGATGGTACCCTCTCTTCCCCTTTAGTAATATATAATGCTACTTTTCAGGGATGTCCCCTTCATTATTTATAATTGTCATGGAAACCCTTTTACAATCTATTAGACAAGATCCCCTGATGCAAGGCATTAAGATCGGCACCTATATGTCACTGGGGCTTTCTCAGATGATCTCCTGATTATGACCTCTAACCCTCGAATAGCTTTCCCAGATTATTGTCCATTTTCAAAGATTTTGACTTTGTCTCTAACCTCAAAATCAATTATAGTAAATATGAAGCCCTTAATATCTCCGGCCCTCCCTCTTCTATTAGATCACTACAACCTGTGACACCTTTCACCTGGGCCCACCAAAAGCAAAGGAACGCAGATTTTAGCTGACACCAGAGAATTATATTCGCTTAACTATGCCCCTCTCCTTCAGGACATTAAAACCCAATTGAGGAATACTAAAATCTCTTTTATTCGATGGATTGGTAAGAAGAGCTTGCTAAAAACTATATTGTACCAAAAATCCTTTACTTACCCCAGATTCTCCCCATTTGGCTTCCACTTTTCTTTTTTTTAGTCAAGTTTGCGAACTTTTCTCCGCTTTTCTCTGGGGTACTGGGTCACCTGGAATCACTTGTTCCATCCTCACTAGAGAGAAGTGGATTGGTGGTTTTGGCCTTTTGAATATATATCTTTATTATAAGGCTTTGCACATAGGTAGAGGTTTATCTCTCCTTACTCATAATAACACCTTATTGCTTTGCACTACTCTCGAACAACACCTGCTATCTTCTGATGAGAAGTTTGTCCTCTGGGGACTCCGTTCCTTTTCCCTGAATAATACTTCTCGCTCCCATATTATGAAGGGTATTCTTGCAGTATGGTCCTCCCTATATAGATTGCCTGATATCCTTCAATTCCCACAACCCAATATGTCATTAGGTTACCTACAAGCACATTTATAACCTCACCTTAAAGGGGTTGTCTCACTTCAGCAAATGGCAATTATTATGTAGAGGAAGTTAATACAAGGCTCTTACTAATGTATTTTCACTATCGATATTGCTTCCTTTGCTGGCTGGATTAATTTTTCCATCATAATATACACTGCTCGTTTTCATAGTTACGACCACCCTGCAATCCAGCAGCACTGGTTGTGCTTGCACACTATAGGAAAAAGCACTAGCCTATGTGTGGCCCCACAGTCCAAGCTACCAGAGAGACAGACACTTTTTCCTATAGTGTGCAAGCATGACCACCACTGCTGGTTGCAGGGTGGTCGTAACCATGGAAATTAGTTGTGCATAATTAATCCAGCCAGCAAAGGAGGCAATATGGACAATCACAATACATTAGTAAGTGCCTTGTATTAACTTTCTCTACATGATAAATCCTTTTTGCTGAAGTGACACAACCCCTTTAAGGAAGTCACCAGGGTTTGGGCATTCTTATCTGATCTTCCTTTTAAAGGAGGTTTAACAGCTTCCTACTTTTCCTAAACATGTCCTTTTCCTCTTATATCGCTCCCTACTTACATCCTCTGCCCTAAATATATACTTTTTAGACAAGTGGGAATCAAAACTCCAAATTTCCCTATCAGAACCAGAAAAAGCTTTCATTCTTACCAATTCCCATGGCTTCAACAGATGTATTAGAATACAAGAAACATTTTCTAAGCTATTGGCAAGATGGTATAAAACCCCCATATTCCTCCATATGCTTAATGCAGATCTAGTTAATACTTGGTGGAAGTGCGGCGCAGGAGAGGGAACAGTGTCTCACATTTAGTGGTCATGTCCACGTATAGCACCCTTCTGGAAGGAAGTTGAGGATGCAGTAAACCAGATATGCGCCTCTTCCATAACATTGGAAGACCCTATGGAAGACCGTTGCAGGGTTTATTTGCATTGCCTTCCTCCAGTCCTTTTTCCCTTTGTCCTTCTCCCCACCCCCTTTTTTCTTTTTCTCTTCTCTTCTTTTCTTCCCCTTCTCTTTCTTTACAGGATACTCAACAAACTGTATCATATGGAGAGTTTTGTACTATGTAATATGACTGTGATTGGTCACTGTTCATTTTTATTAGTTCCATGTTTGTACGGTTCTCTGCCTTTTTTACGTAAATAAAAAGAGAATTTAAACAAAATGTAAACCAGTGTTTATGTCAGCAATAAAATAACCTAGACAATCGGGAATGAGATCTCTTTATCGCTTAAGATAAAGGAACTTGAAATTCCTGTGAAACTGACCGGTGCCCTGTGAAAATGAATATAGGACAGTGTTGACCTGTGGTATAAGAAGGCTCCAAGCTTTATTTTCTGCTTTATGTTCTTATATTTTGACACTTCTGTCAGATGAAATATTAACTCAAAATTGAGTGGTAGTATCTGCGCTGTCACAGTATGTCCCTTCTCTGTGAACAGCTGAACACAGAGCCGCTGCTGACTACCTGAAAGATAACGGTTGCCGCGATCCACAAAATAAATATATTTAAAATATAAAAGTGAGATATCAGCGCTGGAAAAAAAGAGACATGGGGCACAGTTAAGTACTGGAATACCTGTATGGCTGGATGTAGGTCCGGAGATACTCCTAGTCCAGAATCAATTTTCGTAGCACTCGATAGTGCCAGGTGGACAGCGATTCTTCTGGCTCTACTTCAAAAAAGCCGTGCGCCGCTCCAGCCGCCAGCTGACGCGCGCACGAAGGAGCGTGATGGTAAGGGAATCCGAAAGCGCAGCGTGTGACGTCACAACTGTGGTACACGGATACTTCCGAGGACCAAAAACAATCCAACGCGTTTCGAGGCCGGCGGGCCTCTTCGTCAGGGATGCTTTTTTGAAGTAGAGCCAGAAGAATCGCTGTCCACCCGGCACTATCGAGTGCTACGAAAATTGATTCTGGACTAGGAGTATCTCCGGACCTACATCCAGCCATGCAGGTATTCCAGTACTTAACTGTGCCTCATGTCTCTTTTTTTCCAGCGCTGATATCTCACTTTTATATTTTAAAAATGTTAACTCAAGCAGGATCACCAGAGCATGAAAAGTAAATGTATATCTGAATAAGTCATTCAAAATATTATTTGACAGAAAAAGGAGCAAAATAAGCTAGGCTTTACACAGAATTTTACATCCAGGGCTTTAATTCCCCCGGTGACTTTTTCCCACCAGATGCTCTGTGCTGAGGTAGACAATCCTGTAGAATATGCTACTTTATGTCTTGGCTTATAAAGCAGCACTTTTGAAGAATTTCTTGTCAGTCATACGAACATCTCTTTTCGTTAGGGTATCTCTCAGATGCACTAAAAGCAGTAAGCTAGGGGGTGCATACACTCCCAAAATAGTGGTCTTGCCCATGGTAGTATTTGGCATCTGACTGACTGTGGGGTGGACAAGTGTCTTTAAAGAGCTCAGACAGGTGCTACTAAGTTAGATTAATGAGTGGAGTAGAGGCACAGTAACAGGTCTTTGAGAGCCAGACTTCTTGCCGTTTCTCAGGTGTTTAAATACTTCTGTTCAGCAGTGCAAGACAGATAATTCTTTAAAAATCATACAATGTGATTTCCTGATTTTTTTTATTTTTTTATTCTGTCTCTCAGAGTGGAAATGCACCTACTATGTGAATTTCAGACCCCTCCATGATTTCTTAGCTGGGAAACTTGCAAAATCGCAGTGTGTTCAAATACTTCTTTTTCTCACTGTGTATGTGTGTGTGTGTGTGTGTGTGTATATATATATATATATATATATAGTCCTGATCAAAAGTTTAAGACCACTTGAAAAATGGCAAAAAAATCATATTTTACATTGTTGAATCTTAACAAGGTTCCAAGTAGAGCTTCAACATGCAACAAGAAGAAATGGGAGTGAGACAAAACATTTTTTGAGCATTCAATTAATTGAAAATAACGATTAAACTGAAACAGGCTGTTTTTCAGCTGATCAAAATTTTAGGACCACATGCCTTTAAAAGGCCAAATCTGTGCAAAGATGTGGATTCATTGTCATTTTCTGTCAGGTAGTCACACGTTATGATGGCAAAGGCAAATAAACTCTCCCTTTTTGAACGTGGTCTGGTTGTTGAACTGCATAAGCAGGGTGTAAGAAAGTTTTATCCTCTGATGAGAAAAAATGTAACCTTGATGGTCCTGATGGTTTCCAACATTACTGGCATGACAAGCAGATCCCACCTGAGATGTTTTCTACGCGCCACAGTGGAGGGGGCGCCATAATGGTCTGGGGTGCTTTTTCTTTTAGTGGAACAATAGAGCTTCAGGAAGTGCAGGGGCGTAAAACGGCCGCTGGCTATGTCCAGATGTTGCAGAGAGCATAACTCATGACTGAGGGCCCTCGTCTGTGTGGTAACGACTGGGTTTTTCAACAGGACAATGCTACAGTACACAATGCCCGCAGGGCAAGGGACTTCTTCCAGAAGAATAACATCACTCTTTTGGCCCATCCTGCGTGTTCCTCTTATCTAAATCCAATTGAGAACCTTTGGGGATGGATGGCAAGGGAAGTTTACAAAAATGAACAACCGTTCTAGACAGTAGATGGCCTTTGTACAGCCGTCTTCACCACTTGGAGAAATGTTCGCACTCACCTCCTGGAAACGCTTGCATCAAGCATGCCGAAACAAATTTTGGAAGTGATAAACAATAACGGCCGATCTACTCATTACTGAGTTCATGTTTGGAAGTTGGATTTAGTTTTGGAGGGGTTTAGTTTTTTTTTTGAGGTGTGGTCCTAAACTTTTGATCAGCTGAAAACCAGCCTGTTTCAGTTTATTCGTTGTTTTCATTGAATTCAATGCTCAAAAAATGTTTTGTCTCACTCCCATTTCTTCTTGTTGCATGTTGAAGCTCTACTTGGAACCTTGTTAAGATCCAGCCATGCTAAATATGATTTTTTGCCATTTTTCAAGTAGTCTTAAACTTTTGATCAGGACTGTATATACACACACACACAGCAACAGGACTTGGGGGGAAATATAAGTATATATGTATATATATAGACATGTGTGTAAATTACAGGGGCCTACAAATATATATATCTATATACTGGACACATTGGGGAATATATATGTATATATATATATGTACATACATACATATACACATACATACATACACACACCTGGCACTTCCCTCTACAATCCCCCTGTTTTCGAGAACACGAGAAGAAAATTTGAGCGAAGTGTTGGGATGTATTTGCCTCCTCAACCCCACTTATTACAGGTAACAGTTCAGGATGTACTGAAGTATGCTCCTTGTCTTAAGTACCTAGACATCACCCCTCGTGGCTGTGACCTCTTCCCTGCCCGTCACCATAGCCAAACGTCTCTATCCACAGAATACACCATCTTCTTCTCTCTGGATCTTGCTCTGGAACTTTCTTGGCTCCAGAACGAAGTTATTTCATTTCTACTGTCTGTCAGCGCCGATCTTCAGGTATCAGCCACTCCCAATGTCGTCTTTTACTGGTCAGACTCTTGGATGGCTTCACCCTCACAGTCTCTAGGTCGATCCACGTAGCACTTCCTTCTTTCTGGGGTGCGGTCAACCGTGGAATGGCCTCCTTTCAGCAAAGGCACAACTTTCATCCGACACTTCCCCTTTCATCTTGATTGAAGAATCTGTTGTTAAGGGGGTTCTCCCATGTACAGATACGTAGGTCTTTACAAGGCAGGTCAGAATTATTTGAGTAAGGAGTGATGTCACAATACACGTACCTAAGTTGGCTCCAGGAAGAGACACCGTCTAACTCTAACCGACATTCAATCCATCACTTATGAACTTCACCACTGCTGGGATTTAAGTGGCAAATACCTTAAGAAAATAGGGGATCTACTCTTTTCCCCATTCACACAAAAACAGATACATCATACAACAAATGAATCCCCTTGATGTTAATTCAATTTAGTGTGTGTACCCATAGAGACTCATATGCAACAAGGCATATCTCTCCAAAGACACAGGTAGGTCATAGACCCACATGTCAAAGGGAAATGACTATAGGATGTAAAAGTGTATGTACACCCATATTGTAATTCAATGCGGTATGTTGGGCGAGTTTTCCTGAGTATAGGCTGTCACACATTTGCACCTAGAGTGTCTATGGCTACACAATCGACAAACATACAAATAAAAAGTAACACTTCCGGGGTAACAGGACCAAATCAGAGTCAAGTCCTTGACCCCTGACTTTATCAGTATATGACTTTCTGACTGGCCTTGTTGTAGTCACTTGGCCAGTCCTTTCGTCCATTTGTTGATGACAGTTCAATGACAGTCCAAGGTATGACCACCCGGGTACAAAGGGCGATCACTGGGTGGATGAGCAGGTTGAAGAGCAAAGTCCCTTTGATATGGTATCCAAAGCAGCCAGGACACAGCAGAGTCTTTTTCCATGGCATTTTGGAGACTCGGCTTCTCTCTGATTCTCTTTCTCACTGCTCTCAGGGGTATCTGGTCGGATATCCACCTTCTTAGCTGGGCGTAGTTGGGGTTATTTTCTCCTGCTCCATTGTATTCATACCTAGGACAAAAGACAGTACCATGGAGACTTCCGGTTCCGGCGCTCGCATGTGAGGCAGCAGGAGAGGAGAGCTCCGTGCCAGTGAACCGACCACAGGACCGCAAGCCTTGACAAAGGGGTGTAATCCCTGCTCACCTGCTGTGTACCTCCTCCGGAGTGGATGGAGAAATATCTGACCAGGAGCGGCACAAGTGTGGGAAGCCCGGCACTTCGAAAACACGCAAAGACCGCAGCGGAGGACGACAAGATGGTGGGCGCTGCAGACCGTTTCATGTGCTCCGCCAGGTCCTCGTCCCAACCCCCTCCCGCCACCTTGAAGGTCAACGAGCCGGAGTCCGATCCGGAGACACTCGACCAGGAGCCTGAGGTATTACGAGGGTTGGGGGTTGGATGTAAAGCCCTGGCAGTCGAGGTCGCCAAACTTTTGGCCCCGGACATCAAAGCAGCGCTGGAGGCTGCGGTGGAGACCACGCTAACACAGCTTCAGGCTGATGTCTCTAAGAACTCGTCCCAGATTTCGGAGTTGGCGGACAAAATTAACTCACTAGAGACTGATTTAAGCCAGGCCCAGATGGAGCTGCAGGCTGTTCTAAGATCAACGGCTGGTATGCGGGACAAACTGGAAGATTTAGAAAATCGATCTCGGCGCAGTAATGTGCGGATTATTGGACTACCAGAGTCTGTACCTGCTAGTCAGCTGGTCTCGATCTGCTCGGTGGATATACCTAAAGCCCTAGGGATCCGCAGCCCTTGCGTAGTGGAGCGGGCGCATCGGGTGGGCCCAATGCGGCTGGAGCAAAATGGCGAACGCAGTAATGATCAATCTGTGAGGCCCCGTCCCATTATTGTCAAGTACCTGAATTACGCAGAGAAAGCGGATATATTGGGACATTTCAAGAAAAGAGGAAAGCCGATCGATGTTAGAGGCTATAAAGTTCTGCTGTTTGGTGATTACAGTGCGGAAGTCTCGAGAAGAAGGAGGGCTTTCTCGGTGATATGCTCAAGCCTTGTAAGAAAGAAACGAAAGTTTGCTCTAATATACCCGGCGTTATTGAAAGTTTTTAAAGAGGATGGTTCATCAGAGACTTTTGAGACACCAGAGGAGGCCGAGAAGTGTATGGACATGTTAACCTTACAAGACACTGCGGAAAGATCCCCTGCACGGATCACATCATCAGGAAGAACCCCGTCGCCACAGAGAGACAGACCCGCCTCACAAAGGGCGCGATCACCGCGCCGGCGAGGGAATGGGAATAGAGGTTATGAAGATCGACGTGCCAGAAGGGACTAAAGTGATAACTATCGGTTCTGAGGGACTTTTTGATTCTACGTGAGATGGTAGCTATGTTCAGTAGCTGTAGCATATGCTGCGGTTGGTCTATTTGAAGTTTAACTAATGGACTATGTCATATTGGATTTCCATGACCCTCATGGACGCGTTTTAGTCGGCTTTGAAGTTGACTCGCCTTCGTGGGTGTCTCGGAAATACAAACGGAGTGTATACATAAGGGCTGAGTAGAAGACCTCTATTATGTCTGCTAAGTAAAGGTTCTAAAGGGGGACGGAGGAAGTTATTGTATATTCTGGTAAATAGGAATATAGGAGGTGGAGAGATAGCTAAGTCTCTAAATAGGCGAGAAAAAAGTGAAGTCAGAGATTCATAAGTTCGCATTCACCTTTGGTGATACAGTAGTTATTGTGTTTTTTGTTCAGTTGGGAAGGGAGGGAGTTGGGATCTTATAGCACTACAGATAATCTGAATATAAGTGGCAAGAGTACTAGTGAGGTATCAATATGGTCAATATAGTTACATGGAATGTTAAAGGTCTACGCTCTCCACATAAGAGAATGATGGTTCTACGGCATCTGAAAAAATTACATGCCGATATTGCCCTGCTGCAAGAGACGCATCTGGAGGCGGCAGATTTTCAGAGAATGCAGAAACTATGGGTGGGAGATGTGGTAGGATCCCCATCGGAGGGGAAGAAGGCAGGAGTACTTATACTGCTGCATAAAAAATTGCACTATAAAATTCTGACACAGGAGGCAGATGGTAGTGGAAGACTGGTCAACCTGATCGTTGAAACCCCTGCAGGGACACTGTCAATTTATAATGTCTATGCCCCCAATGCACACGCAGGTCCTTTTATTGGGAATTTAGAAAGACAGATCTTGCAAGACCCCAATAGCCTAGTGCTGGTAGGTGGGGACCTGAACATGGTACATTCGGTCCTGGAGGATAGAAAGCGGACAAAGGTTGGCACAAAAGATAAACAGAGTGTGCTTTCCATACTGCCAAATATGATGGAAGTCACTAAATTAACAGATATCTGGAGGCACTGCAACCCCTCGGAGCGGGCATATACTCACTTCTCTCACTCTCAATGTGCTTGGTCGCGGATTGATTACTTCTTAGGCTCCAGTCTACTGACCTCCAAAGTGTGTGAGGTGAAGATAGAAGAAATGGTGATTTCTGACCATTCGCCGGTATCATTGAGACTGAGAGAGGTTAGTGCAAAGGGGCAGGATATTCTGTGGAGGTTGTCGGGATATTTAGCCATGGATGAAACTTTCAAGTCCAAACTACTAGGGTGGTGGTGGGAATATAAAGACACGAATGGGCAACACCAGGACAATCCCCCCCTTTTTTGGGACACGGCTAAGGCTGTATTACGGGGAAGGATCATTTCCTACACTTTAGCCCAAAAGAAGGATTTGCGCTCCAAGTTGTTAGAAGCCACAAACAATTTAAGGTCGCTATATACAGAGTTTCAACAAAATCCCACAGAGACCAATAAAACTAAGTGGGTTACGGCCAAACATAATTACGACCATTATGCAGAAAAAGTGGAAAGCGTCCATGCCGATCACTCTTCGGCTTATTTTTTTTGAATTTGGTAATAAGTCGGGTAGATTACTGGCTAGGCTTGCACAAGGGAGAAGAACACAGATACCGCCTCCCAAATTACGAACAGAGAAGGGGGACATATCTAGTGACCCTAAAGTCACACTGGAGATTTTTAAAAGATACTATGAGCAGTTATATGCCCAAGACCCTTGCAATATTACGGAAGGTCGCGCCTTCCTAGACTCAGTCTCTTTGCCGTCTGTTGAGGAGTCGGATTTGTTGATGTTGAATGGTCCGGTTACAGAACAAGAAATTAGCTTAGTGATAAAATCCCTGCATAATGGGAAGGCCCCGGGACCCGATGGTTTCCCAGCAGAATTTTATAAATCTATGGGCTCGGAGATAGTTCCCAGCCTGCTGAAACTATTTGACTCTATTATTCAAACTCGTACGGTGATGCCCTCAGGAAATTTGGCACATATTAAATTGATACCCAAACCAGATAAAGATCCCACTCTTCCGGGTTCCTATAGGCCCATATCCTTGATAAATCAGGATTTGAAAATCCTAGCAAAACTAATGGCGAACAGACTGGCTAACATTTTGCCAAAGATAATTGGATCGCATCAAGTAGGATTTGTTAAAGGTCGGTCAGCCACAATTAACATACAAACTGTTCTGGCAGTGCAGGACTGGCTCCTCAGGAGGCGGCAGACAGGTGAGATGGGAAGAGAAGCTCTCTTGGCTTTAGATGCCGAAAAAGCCTTCGACAATGTGAATTGGCAATGGCTAGATTTAGTATTGGATAAAATAGGAATTCAGGGTCCTTTCCGGGCCTTTGTTCATGCGATTTATACCACACCGCAGGCAAGGATTTGTGTTCCTGGCTGGTTGTCTGCTCAGTTCCAGTTGCAGAAGGGTACGAGACAGGGGTGCCCGCTATCCCCACTTTTGTTCAACATTGCTCTGGAACCACTGGCCAGATACTTGTTGAGTTCCAGGGTGTATGAAGGAATAAAGGTGGGGAATAAGGAGATTAAACTGACATGCTTCGCGGATGATATGCTTTTGTTTTTGCGTGATCCCACTACAGATCTGCCAAAGGTCCTAGAGGCCCTTAATAGAGTGCGAACTTTTATGGGATATAAGATCAATGTGGCTAAGTGTCAGTTGTTACACATAGGGAGAGGAATAGGAGTGAAGTTTGATGATGGTCTGATTACTATAGCGCGAGACCATATAAAGTATCTGGGTATTAAAATAGGCAAGTCCCCAACCAAAATGTACAAGTTGAATTACGACCCCTTGATAACTAAAATTATTCAAGAATTAAAGAAATGGCAAGAACTCCCACTCACATTATTAGGGAGAGCGAGCCTTGTTAAAATGACGAGCTTTGCCAGGCTCTTATACCCTTTGCAGACGGTGCCGCTTTTATTGAAACACACGGATGTGCACAAATTGCAATCCGCGTTTATAACTTTCCTCTGGAAGGGAAAAAGACCCCGTATTGCGTACAGAAAACTTTGCCTTTTAAAATGGGAAGGGGGTTAGCAATTGCCTGATATCTGGGGTTATAACTTGGCTGCACTATGGCGGTATGTACGGGATTGGGTGGGAGGAACCTCACACTACGCTGATAGGGATTTGGAGCAGGAACTGGTATCGCCACTTGAACTACGTGCTCTATTGCACACAAAACTTCCATTACTCCCACAGGAAGTCAAGCAGGCTTTGATATTGAGGGATACAATAGTGGCGTGGAAACATGTCAGAAAATTATATAAACTACCGATCTACATCTCATCCTACATGCCACTATGGTCTCTCCCATCATTTCCGCAGGGAAGCTCTAATAGATTATTCCAGGAGTGGCGTAGTAAAAATGTGAGGACCCTGGGCGATCTTTTGACGGCAAATGGACTAAAGTTGCTGTCTTGGGAGGAAGTGCGAGCCAAACACTCCATACTACCAAGTCAGTATTTACAATATTTGCAGATACAGACATTTTGCGCAGCCCAGTCGAGAACTCTTGGTACTGAAACCTCTGTTATTAGGTTTGCTAGTTTGATGAACCAAGGGGACACTATGGATAATATCTCCACGCTATATCGGAGATTGATGAATGTCAAACTCGAAGGGGTTGCGCAGACAGTTTTCAAGGAATGGGAGAAACAGATAACGGATGGTAAACTTACCTTTAAGATACGGGAGGGGATGGATAAGATTAGAGGTGCTATTAGTAGCGAGCACTGGAGAGAATCCCAATTCAGGAATATCCATAGGGCTACATATGCCTATAACTTATCTTATGATAATGCACCAGCACATTACTTGAGAAACTGCCCCAAATGTGACTTGTACAAAGCTGACCTTCTACACGGGATTTGGGGATGCAGTAAACTTAGATCGTATTGGGAGCAAATCTGCGGATATATCCATGACGTCTGGAGGGTTGAAGTCAAAGATACACCTCAACAATGTGTTTTTCAATTCATTCCTAGGGTCCAAGAGGAAGTGGATTCACCCATAGTGGGCACCAAGGGGCCTCATGTAATATTACTTGCAGCAAAGAAGTGCATTCTGAGGAAGTGGCTTCAACCCCAGGTGCCCACTTTGGAGGAAGTCATAGGCACGGTGAAAGTGCTCCTGTATATGGATAGATTAGATGCGGAGCGTAACAAGGAAGTATCCATCAAATCCTTTGTCCATAAATGGAGGCCGTTTATTGAGAAGTCGTTAACAATGTACGAGAAGAAAGAAGTTATTAAGCCATTTGTGGATACGACCTGGTACATGAAAGCGAGATTGGCAGGTAGTTTGGGAGATCTATTGATATAACTCAGGATAGATACCTTAGATTATCTGTAGTGCTATTCTACATTCTGGTTGGTTAATTGAGAGGAAGGGATATAGATATCGAGACCACATATGTCTGAATCTGATTGTGAAATCTTTGTCAACATGTCGCTCGGGTCTTGATTGGGAGGGTTGAAAATTAAAAATGAGATCTAGGCCGACCCTTCTTTGGTATGCTGTGATCAATGTCAACATTACATCTTGTGACATATATATTTGTCATGTCTCTTTTTCTGATGTATACCATGGAATGTATTGTGATTCTTCTTCTGTACATTTCTGCCAAATGCCTGATCTGAATAAAAAAATTTATTACAAAAGACAGTACCATACGCTCCTGGGGGAGTTCTCCCCTCAATGTGCAATTAATTGCATGCCGTCACCAGCACTAATACCCTTGACCCAAGTGTAGAGAAAGGTATTGGGCTGACCTTCATCTAACCGGACCCTTCGTTATCCAAACACTGGTGTATGAACACCCAACCATCAGAGGATCGCGTCCTCTGCTTCCACATCCATCTGTACCTTCAGATAAAGATGGACATTCAAATAGGTTAGGATATCCGAGGGAAGCTGTGGATGAAGCACCATCTTGTTCTTGATGGCACTGTATCCTTGTCTTACTCATGTGTACTGATGATTTCCCCCTGTTAACCTGTCTTTTGGAGGTCAGTAGAATCCATGGCATAGGTCATGCCTTGACTTTCCAGGACTCCACAACACAACAATACAGGCCACACTCTGCTGTCAATCACTCTGCGTCCAATCTCAATCAGAGCTGTGTTACCTGTCCGGACCAGAAAGTAAGTGCACAGTGCAACATCACACTGAACCTTGTGCCAATGTTGCCTGTCTGCAACCCACTACCTGCCCTGGTCCACAATATAACACAGCCCTACCGAAAACTTTTAACAAAACTGCGCTACCTGCCCAGATCTGATAGATCGGTTGCACTACATAACATTACACTGCACCGTGTACCAATGTTCTCTGTCTGCCAACCAACACCTTCCTCAGTCCATCAAAAACGACTGCCCTGGACTCACAGCGGGGAATGCAAACTACAAAAATCAGCAGGGCGAAACACATTCGTAAACAAGGACTACCGCCATCAACATAAAAAACATACAACCAGATAACAAAAACACATGATATGAACATACAGAGGGAACAAACGGTGTAACAAATAGTACAGGAGTGTCAAATATTCTTTTCTAGTCTAGATTGGCCATTTTGACCCCTCAGCACCTGATGAGGATGCTGCTGAGAGGTAACCCCTTTATGGCCAAGCTGAAGAAGCCCCACTGCACGATTTGTTACTTTGTTACTACTACTGGACACATTGCAATTAGTTGCACAAGGGCAATTACTTGCGATGTGTCCTTTGTTCCCACATCTGAAACACCTGACTTGGCTTCCTGTCCTCTATGTTCTGTACTTACTTGCTTTGCAGTGTTTCGCTATATGACCTAAGCCAGTACATGCAAAACATCTGATGTTTGCCCTGCATGCCTTAGGTCTGTCTACAGTGCAGTCGTGCTCCCTTCTCCTGAACTATTCCATCCTCAGGGACGCACTCTTCACGATATTTCTTTTTCCTAAAGTCACGGCACACTTTTTGTTATTCTGGATAGGCTCAAATTTTGGGAGATTTGGCTTATCACAGACCTGGACAGGGCAAAATTGTTGGAGATTCTGGCCCTGACTTTAAGGAAAAAGAAAGGGTCGGCACCATTTTGGAAAAATTGTTGATGACATGTTGCATGCCAGTCATCAGCTGGGACCTAACAGCAACCTCGTCATTCAATTTGGCTACCATCACGTCAGTAGAGGCAGCCCGTTCCTTGAAGGCCTTGATCTCAGCATACGACTGAGTCAACTGAGCCTTAATCTCCTCCTTCTGCCTCTGCAGCTCTACCAACTGTGACTCTAGCCACCTGCGTGTCTCGGTCAACGGTAGACTGTACATTCTCTGCCAGCTGTGCCCGCAATGCCAAAACCTGGTTCGAACTACTGGCACAGCACTGGCAATGAATGTTCGGAGGAACTTTCTCTGCTGACCAGTGCAACATGCTCTGGCTTGCAAATGGTGACCTCAAATGTATGCACAGGTTTGGCTAACATCTGAAGCCGTTTGGTTGCCTTATTCAATATTGTACGTTTGTTAATACAGAGATTGTCATGAGTACAAGCTTGTGTCAACAAATCAGACCACATTTCTGCTGACTTGTACGTGGTGGGGAGGATAGGGTTAAATGTGCTGTGTTTTGCTAAGTGCTGTAGTGTGGAGAAGTCCATACATACTTTTTGAGCTGCCATATTCTCTGGTGCTGTCTTTTTCTGTCCTTCGTTTGCTGCCTGGAGGAGGTCCTCTAGTATCCGGAACGCCTTCTCCCGACCAGCTGGACTTCTTCTGATCAGCACCAACGGCGATAGTTCTCTCAAAGCGACGGTATGTGACTTCTTCTGTGGACGCTCGCATGTGTTCAGGGGGCATGTAAAGCAACAGAAAATCGATAAAATACAAAAACAAAAGATTTAGGTTCTCTGAATAGATATTGCTCTGTGTTCAGCTCTGATTGAAAAACCGAGTTACCTGTCGGAACGATCAGGCTCTGGACGCACAGAAACCACTGTCCGCGTCTCTCTTGCCTGACTAGTTCAGAGTAAGAGATTTTCTTCACCAAAGCCAAACACAGAAACAAATTCCTAGCAGTGGGCCTGGCTCGTCAATGTAAAAGGAAATACATACATACATACACCTGGCACTTCACCTGACTTAGCTGCCCGGTGCGGTGTATATACATACATATACAAGTTTGCTGCACACATTTTCTGCATCTGGTGGAAATTGTGCGGATTGTGCTATGTATTTCGGTTTGGAAATGCTGCAAATTTGCCACAGATTTCGCCCTTTGCTTTGAAAAAGGTGAAATACGTGGTGGAAATCTGCAACATGACAATGTCATTTAAAATCTGCACTTTATGTTAAATTATCTGCAGATTTCATTGAGCAACCTTTCTGCAGTGTGTGGATAAGAATCTTTTTTAAAATCTCATCTAATTTGCTGCGCTTGCATTCACTGTGGACTTGATCTGCAATGCGAATTTTAAATCTGCATCATGACACTTTATAACGCACATTTTTACCATTGTGACGCCTTTTTTACTTGGGTATTAGACCCGGCTACTGAAAAGGCTCCGCCTATCGGTGCATGTTTGCATTGGTCCCACCTGCCAACATTGTGACCATGCCTAATGGTTTGCTGATCCAGCCTACTTGTGTTGGTCCCACCTTCTGCCAGTTTGGCCCCACCAACTTTTACGTTTTTTCCAGGGACACTTTAAAACGGTTCTCCGGACTATTTATAAAAACTGGACCTTTCTTCTAACCTAGTAAATGCAGCTGAGTAGGTAAAGAAACGCACACACATCCGGTCGGGACCTGGGTGGAAGAGCCTGCAGCATGCATGGGTGCAGTGCAGACAGCAGGATCAGCGGAGCCAGGGATGGGTGAGTATTAACCAATCTTTTTCCACAGTTTATGAGAGCCCAGCGTTTTTATAGATAGCCCAGAGAATCCCTTTAAAGGGACACTGACAGGCCCAATATCCTTAATTAGCTGTACATATGCATGCACAGGTCTTCTAATGTGCATTAAAAACATATAAGTATCCCCCCTGTTCACATTATGAATACAGTTAACTCACGTTTTATAACCTGAACTAATCGCTGTTCTTTCTGCCCAAGGGGCGGGGTTTCAGCTTCTCTTGCGTCCAGCCAGCATCAGCCCAACCGCGGTTTTTTAAGCGCCGCCCAGCTCATCAATATTCACTTAGCTGGGCGGCTTCTGCAGTCCCCGACCTTCCGAGATCCGGCACATACCCAAAAGAAAGCTATGGGTGCCGGGCGCATGCGCAGAAGCTGAAAGCGGGTCCGATGCCCATAGCTTTCTATTGGGCATGCGCCGGATTTTGGAAGGTCGGGGACTGCAGAAGCCGCCCAGCAAAGTGAATATTGATGAGCTGGGCGGCGCTTCAAAACAGCGGTTGGGCTGATGCTGGCTGGGCGCAAGAGAAGCTGAAACCCCGCCCCTTCGGCAGAAAGAACAGCGATTAGTTCAGGTTATAAAATGTGAGTTAACTGTATTCATAATGTGGACAGGGGTTATACTTATATGTTTTTAATGCACATTAGAAGACCTGTGCATGGATATGTACAGCTAATTATGGTTATTGGGCCTGTCAGTGTCCCTTTAAGTTCGCAGTCCACCATTGCTATGTCGCAACCAAATCTGCAGTGCACAAAATTTCATGCAAGTCTCTGTAGTTCAGTAGTTAAAAATAATTAACAGTGCTGCAAAATATCTAGGTGTAGCCTCAGCTGCAGGGTACTGTATATTTAGACACGGCACATTTTTAGCAGAAATTGCTTTGAGTGAAAATTCGTTCTGCTCATCTGAATGGGGTCAGTTTGACCACAAGCACATGGATTTCTGCCGTCATCATCCCTACATGTGGATATAATGCGGATGCAGACTGTGTGCATGCTGCACCCGCCACAGGAACCATTGTCAAAACGGACAGGAATAGGACATGTTGTATAATTTCCAGCATGGCCGCACCATTTTCGGACGGCACACGGATGATATCTGTGTGCTTTTTGCAGACCCATAGAAATGAATGGACCTGCATGCGGTTCGCAAAAACTGCAGATCAGACGCAGACTGAAACGATACGTTTGTGTGAATGAGGCCTAATGGTACAGTTATAGAAATTTCTGCAACAAAATCTGCCGTGTGTGAATATACCCTTAGAAGTTGCCACTACATTATGTACAAGGCATATCTGTCCACTGTCACTAGACACACTAAGGCCCCATGCACACGGCCGTGTTTCACAGCCGTGTGCGGGCCGTGGAACCGCGGCCTGGATCCCTCCTGAGAGCAGGAGCGCACGGCGTCACTGGTTGCTATGACGCCGTGCGCTCCCTGCTGCCGGCACAGTACAGTAATACACTGGTATAGATCATACCAGTGTATTATTGTATTGCGGCGGCAGCAGGGAGCGCACGGCGTCATAGCAACCAGTGACGCCGTGCGCTCCTGCTCTCAGGAGGGATCCAGGCCGCGGTTCCACGGTCCGCACACGGCTGTGAAACACGGCCGTGTGCATGGGGCCTAAGGGAGACATTTATCAAAACTGGTGTAAAGTAGAACTGGCTTAGTTGCCCACAGCAACCAATCAGATTCCACCTTTCATTTTGGATAGCTCATTTGGAAAATGAAAGGCAGAATCTCATTGGTTGCTATGGGCAGCTAAGCCAGTTTGTATTTACATCAATTTTGATAAATCTCTCCCTGTATCTTTGTGGCTTGGACAGTTGTTTGTTGTCTGCTCTAGAGTTGGATCATGTCTATGCACTTGGCAATAAAACTGCCAATGCTGTTCATCAGCTCTGCCTTAGTTTTATGACTTCATCGCCTACCAGTTTAGCTGTTAGATATTTAGAAGGTTAAAAATGAAATCATCAGGGCACGGAATGGCCTCCTGGGTACCCTTGGAACAAATCTAATGAACAAACAGACAGCCTTACTGACACTGTATACCCTGGCAACACTGGGTACTTTTTCTAGAAATTCATGCCACAACATCTTCATCAACCAATTAAAGGGCATCTCTTCACCTCCATGAGGCATTAGTGAATTTTCCAGAGCTGGCATTCGCCCTGCCAAACACACCTAAATGTTCATAGCACGACAAAATGTAGATACAAATGGGGTAGATTTATCAAAACTGGTGTAAAGTAGAACTGCCTTAGTTGCCCATAGCAACCAATCAAATTCCACCTTTAATTCTTGACAGCTCCTTTGGAAAATCAAAGGTTGAATCTAATTGGTTGCTATGGGCAACTAAGCCAGTTCTACTTTACACCAGTTTGACAAATCTCCCTCAATCTGTAAAGCAAACACAAATGAAAGGGATTCTGTCAGCTAGTTTGAGCCTATAGAGCTGTGGACATGTGCTGCTAGATCGCCACTAGCACGTCCACAATATACATTTTCCATAGCTGTCAGTGCTTTTATTCAGTCAAAAAAAGATTTTATATATATGCAAATGAGGGTAATAAGGAGCCCAAGGGGCTGTTACCAACATTTCAGGAGCCCAGCCACGCCCACTGCAAAGGAGCCCAGCACCGCCCACTGTGAAGGAGCCCAGCACCGCCCACATCCTCTGAATCTCCTCCTTGCTGCCCCAACGTCACAGAGTTGAAGCGCTGTATGCCGCATGAGGGTGCCGGCATGGTGTTCCTTCCCTGTGCTGGCATCAGCCTCAGGGAATGAACTGTGTATGCGCTAGCTGGCATGTGCGAGATTACGGCGCTTCAACTATGTGACATCAGGGGAGCAAAAGGGTGTGGGCGGTGCTGGGCTCCTTCGCAGTGGGCGTGGCTGGGCTCCTGAAATGTCTACGTGTCAGGACACAGTGTGGGGTCAGAAGAAGACCAGGGAAGGTGATGACAGCCAGTGCAGCGCTAATGCTAATGACTGCACCCATTAACATTTTTACAATATGTTCTGGCAGGGGTCGGGGGCTACATGAAATGATCCCACGGACCGTATGTTGAGGTTTCCCACCTCTGCGTTAAGAGATCCACTAATCTGGACACTTTTTCTTGTGATGATCATTTACTGTGCATTCATTTATGTGATCATTATTCACAGTCATTTTATGTTCTTTTATTGTGAATGTCTAGTTCACAGTGGTTCTTTCCATTGGGATCAATTTCTTCCTAGAAATGCTTGATACATTGTAGAAGTTTATTTAGCATCCAGACCTTTCTGTATTCTTTACTCAAGTTAGTGGGAATTACATAAGCATTTCAGCAATCCCTTTGAAACATATATATTGGTATGGAGTGGTATTTGTCTCCACCAGATATGGTTCCTGCTCTAGCAACAGAATGTTATATAAGACATAGGGAAACATTTCTGAATTATTGCTTTTAAAGGGTTTTCCTGCTTTCATAGTGAGTTTTTTATCTGCCCAAACATTGCATATTGTACCCCATGTTCCTGGTTTTCTTGTCATCACTTTCCTTCTCCTTTTCTTGGCATCACTGCATCCTGGCCGGATGTTTACATGCAGTAATTCCTTTTTTGCCAGCTTCCTGCTCGGTTTGCCAAGCAAATCCAGCATGCTTTCCTCTGTAATCTCTCATAGGGACTGTTGCCCCTGCTTCACTGTTCTCTCTGCAGTAGTCACAGCCCCTACACCTCCCCCTCTCCATGTTAGCTAGGTGGAAAAAGCCCTGTGAAACAATACAGAGCAAAGCATGCTGGGTTTGGTTAGAAAACCAAGAACAGGAAGTGGATGAAAACAGGAAGTTCTGTGTGTAAACATCCTGCCAGGATGCAACGATGCTGAAAAAAGGAGAAGGAAAACACTGATATGAAAAACGGGTATTTGGGACAAAAATATGCAGTGTCTGGGGTACTCTAGGCAGATAAACAAAATTCACTATGAAACCCAAGAAATCTTTTGTTATCCAATGCTAATATGACCCCTGTGAATAGTAACTATCCGAACCTGCCACTCAGGAAGAGAGGAGCAAATATAAATACAGGGTGAGATTTATTATCTCCCTATACTAGTTTTCTGGCAGAAAAAAATTTGAAAACCCTGTATTTGCGACTTTTAAAATGCCATAGCAACATAATATAGTCAGAAGTGGGGAAGACAGAAATCTTTGTCAGCTCCGAACTTGCTGTGCTGCTGGCATTGTGTAGGTCTATGTACCTAAAGATGCCTCACCAAATATAAGCATTCTACCTGAGGCACCTTTCCATGTATGAAAAGCTTGACCCTTTCTTGCCGATAAGAATTTTGACCAAATGTAGACCTGTTTCTTATTGTAACAATAAATGAAGGTCCTACACAATGGTCTCCTCAATTGCTGTGATCAATTAGTGTACTTGCACATGCAGATTTTTCTACAGATTTATCTGCATTTCCACTCCAAATATGTACCAAAATCCAGCTTAATAGTTCTGCAGCATTTGTTATTTTGTGTTTTTTATGTTTTAGTTTTTTGCAACTCATTTTTAGAAGGTAATTTTCTTCTATTTGGAAGCTTCATACCTTTCATTTAGTTAGTACAAAGGGAGAAAAGGTTCCATAGGAAGAGACAACCTGTGTTTTACAAACAGAAAGCACTTATTTCTCTCTGTACGCTCTCACAAGGGAGGTTTTACCCATTAAGAATAAGACAGATGCTTAGACCCTTATTCTGCCCTTTTCTGTATGAATTCAGCTAAAACAAATTCATGAGTCTAGTTAATTCTTTTCTGAACAAGAAAAGCAAATGGTGAATACAGCTTCCTAGAATTCTGTGAAGGAGTGTTAATGGAGTCCTGACACTGGTAATACTCTGATAAGGTTGTATGGACGTAACTGATTCTGAAGGCTCTCAAAACTGGAGATATGTGATATGAAATGTTAATTATGGGACAGATATTTCCTGGATTCCCTGTCAATAATCCAGTTGAAGACCTGTCACACGTAGCAGCCTCCGCACGGCCTCTACTTGCCCATGCAGTGGTGGTCATTAAAGAAGTGCTTGTTAGTGGCCACACAATTTGCCTAAAGGAGCAACAAGAAGGCACTACTTTCATTAGCAGTCCACATGGACCTTTTGCTCCTGGCTGCATGGTGACCACATGTGACAGCATTGTAAAGCTGAAAATGTATTACAGCTCTGACTAGGTCAACCATCAGAAGATCAGTTAATTAGAGACAGTGGAGTAGGAAAGTAAGGTTTCACCGAGAACACCACTTAAAACATAACTTTTAATAAAAATCACTAAAATAGTTGCTGAACACCTCCTTTATTACATATTTGAGGTAGGTTATGATGAAAGAAAAGAGTCTTTCCCTATTCCTTTCCCTAATACTATTTAATCCCAACCTAAAAACTGAATGGCCACTCTGTAGGGGCGATCATGTGTCAGGAACCTCCTGGTCACCCTAAGGAGTCCCTAACACAGAGAAAAGCCCCATCACCATAGTGTCTTAGACAAACATATCAGTCCAATAGTCAAGTTGAATATAGTCAAAAACAGTAGGCAATTTTGCACCTTACAGATGTATACACCATTGAAAAGAAAACCAAAAAATGTTTTTTTTTTTTTTATCTGATCAAGTCTCAAGATGGTATGTAACCCTTAGTCTAAGTCATCTGTCACCACACTTGACATGCCTGTTTTGGTAAATGAATTCCCTATAATAATTTCTGTTGGAATGTGTGATTACATTACCAACTTGGGTTTACATTGAGACAAAAAAATAATTGGCCAGCACACCTCAGTTCTAAAATGTTTTAAAAAATCAAAGCAGTATTTCAGTAGCAAAACAAATCACTGGGCTGACGTGTTTCTGACTCATAGCACCACTAAGAATAAAGATGGTAGAGTTCAGAAATGCATCAGCCAAGGGATATTTTTCCTGCTGTTCAAATGTTACTTTGATGCTTTTATTTGGGCTCAGTAAAGACATTTATAAGCTATATCATGTCGATTCCGCTTTTTCTTTTGAATGTTGTCAGTTTGTTCTTGCGTTTCCAGAAGTTATAAGAGAGAAATTTCAAAATGCAGAGTTCTAAGAAAAAGCTCCATAATTGTTATTTGATGGGGAATACAAGGATATACTAAAACAAGCGCGTCAGGAGATCTAGCAGGTCCTTTTTAAGAACAGTAAGATACAATAGATTTTCACCTGTGAACCTGATAAGAGCATGATATGTCTGCTGAATGGGAGCATTAAAGGGGTTGGCCCATTGCAGGCTTTGATGGCATATTGCTAGGCTATGCTACCAAAGCGAAGGAGAGAAGACTGTGCTTGAGTAGGTGCTTTCCATTTACTGCCAAAGGAGTTGCAAAAATAGTTGAGCGAGTGTGCTCAGCTGTTTTTAGAAGTCCCATAGGGGTGAATGGAAAGTGCACTGCGCATGCACAGCCATCTCTCCATTCGCTTCTGTGTTACTGTCAGAAATAGCTCAGCTTTATTTGGAACTCCCATAGGGGTGAATGGAGGCTGGCTGTGCTTGCGCAATGCATTCTCCTTCACGTCAGGGGGCCTGTTCTGGAGATGAGGGCAGGTCCCAGAGCTGGGATCAGCACCCATCTGACATTGATTCAGGAAATCAAATCTAACTCCAGTGACTTCAAATAAAACGTCCTCCTTAGTGTAGAAAAATGTAAAAAAAAGTCTGAACACTGATCCAATAGCAGCAGAACTTAATTACGCATTTCAGATATTCAAATGCTGTAAGCAACTTTTGAACTTTTTTTTATTTATCTACAATAAAGAGAACGTTTTAATCAAAGTCACTGGAGTTCTAGATATAGAACAGATAGGTACAGGTCTCCAAAGACATACTGATAGGGAACTTAGCTTGTGAGCCCCTTTGGGGACAGTGTGATGCTAATGTCTGTAAAGCGCTATATACGGTAAGTGCATATAATAAATAAATAGGTCCCACCTCTGCTGATCTCTGGGCATATCCGTGTACCTGTGCAACTTCACTTAGCGTATATACAGCCAATAATGTTTGGGTTTATTATCCCTTTAAAGGGGACTTTGATGAAGCCGCGAAGGTTCAGCAGCGTATCTCAGATCACTTCACACGTTCCCATTTCAGAGGCTCTGCTGTTTTTTCCAGCATGTCAAGTACGGCTCTAAGTATATGGGATCTGTACACTGCATACTGGAAAAGCCAAGCACTTTTGTGGTGCCAGCAAAGGTTTAAGTACCTTTAAATATGTTAAGAGAACAGAGTTGAACCCGCGCTGACTAGGTGTCAAACTCCAACACCGCGGTGCATAAATAGTATCGGCACACGTGAGTTGGAGATATGTACTATCTTAAATTGTCATATGATGAAAAAGTCCCTGGGGAAGGAATACGATTATTCCGAAACGCGTCGGAGGTATTGTGGACCAGAGAAGCTTCCGTAGCTTTAGGTGTGACGTCACACGTTAGGTTTCCATGACAACTACCAAACATTGCTTTCGAGAGCGCGCGCGAGTTACCGGCCGGGGCTACGCGCGTGCCACGAGAGAAACGCAGAAGACATCGCCAGCAGAGATACTGAAAGAATCCAACAAACCGCAGAAGAAATACTTTATGAAACGGAATGAATCCAGCAGTATGAATATATCTACCAACAAGCACTTTTACCAGTAAGTAACTGCTGGCTTTTTATATCAGCTCCTCACTTATTGGATCTTACCTTCCACATTTTTCTAGGAGACACTGATACATTGGGACTTTTTCATCATATGACAATTTCAGATAGTACATATCTCCAACTCACGTGTGCCGATACTATTTATGCACCGCGGTGTTGGAGTTTGACACCTAGTCAGCGCGGGTTCAATTCTGTTCTCTTAATAGCTTGTTCTATCTATCGGGGTTTTCGGCAACTATCCCCCCATCAGAACCCAGCAGCGACGCGCCTTACTGTAACCCATTTATAGTACGGCTGATTTCCTCCCCCCTCCCATTTAGACGGCAGCGCTAGGATCTGTACCTTTATCACTTACCTTTAAATATGTGCTATGGAGAGGAGCTATTTTCTCAGACATGATACTACTGTATGATCTTTACAACAGTCTAATTCCTGTCTTGGTAGGTTGGATAAAAACATTTGATAAGTATTACTATGACCAGACTCAGCATATTCTGAACAACATGGTAGTGAAGCTACAAGAAGATCCTCGTCGGAGGTTTATCTGGTCAGAGATCTCCTTCTTTTCAAAGTGGTGGGACAACATCAATTCCCAGAAGAGGGCAGCAGTCCGCAGGCAAGACATAATGGCTGGCATATTTATTCTTCTATAATTATTGCTTGCTTAAATGTGGTTTTGGCTGTAGAGTTTTATGGCATAGCCTAAGAGTGGGGTTCCGCCAACTAGTCTGCTGTCCTACTTAAAAGTGCACTAAAGTTAAAAATTAAAAAAGGTGAAATAGGAAATAATCTCACATCTACCCTGCGAGCATTCGGTTTGTGCTCTCCTCATCCCGCTCCACTGTTGTTGCCATGTAAACAGTAGGTTGAGGAAGAGGGGTGCGTCTTAAAGGGGTTATCCCTGGACAAACACTTATCACATATCGACAAGATAATACGTGTATGATCCTTGGGGGTCCAACTTCTGGGACCACCCTAAGCATATGAATGGAGCAGTGGTCATGCATGTATTCTGCAGCTTCATTCATTACAGTTTCTATATGAGACTGATGGAGATAGCTGAGTACTGTTCTCAGCCATTTCCATCAGTCCCATAGATATTAAATGGAGTGTCAGGTTGCACCACAACCACTGCATTCAAATGCCTCTCGAATGGGGGCCTCAGGAGACTCTAATGGTCAGTGGTGGCTCCAGCTGATCCGTTTTTCTTATCAGGAGTAGTTAGAATATGAACTTTTATTCTTCTAAATTCTGCTTAGGTCAGGGTTTACTGTAAAGTGCTGAGTGACAGCTGTAGAAGTCTTCTGGTTGGATGCTACTGCTGTCACTCAGAGCAGAGGTGATGGCTGAGAAGCAGCTCAAAGCAGAGGGCACTTGAAAATCCATCTCCAGTGCACGTGCAGCAACAGAACCTAGCAGAATAAAACTTCATATTTTCACTACTCCTGATAAGAAATGCTCCAAAAGACATGTTTATCCTGCTTTCCCCAGCCCATAACTACTACTGGCAGCAGTTTAGCATGATCAGAATGTTGACAGACTCCCCTTAAATGCTCCATACAAACAGTGAAAGGCTAAGGATCTCTGTATATGATTCTCTCTTTCTACCAACTATTTTAGGAGCTTTATAGCAGGTGTTTTTTTAAATATAATCAGTCTGTATGGATTGCACGTATACTTCTATTCACATTCTTCATTACTTCTGTCATCATTTCTGTTGGCCTATGCATCTGTTTTCCTTAGGTTAGTTACTAACGGGCAACTGGAAATGACAACTGGTGGCTGGGTGATGCCGGATGAAGCCAATACTCACTTTTTTGCTATGATTGACCAGATGATTGAAGGTCATCAGTGGCTTAAGAAGAACATAGGTAAGGGTGTAACTGGCTTTCTCTTAGTTATTCTAAAGGATACATCTTATTTTAATCTCAATGATTAAAAGGGATATTCCCTTTAAATGCAGCACTGTTCCCACGCAGAAGGATTTGTGCTTTCACCAGGCAGTGATGATGTGTGGTCCACATGATAGCTGCAACGGCTGCTTGCAATAATGATGATGTGTTGTCCATAGTTCTTTTCTTGCACCACTGCTCAACACGGTCCCTCCCCTCTAGCTGTCAGTGCAAAAAGTGTTGTCAGGCATCACATGGCAGTGACAGCAAATCACTGTCAATTTCCTGGTGTAACCATTGAAACTGTTCCACTTCTGAATGACCTAGCTCATCCATGCATTACAAAGATGACCCATTGATTTCATTGGATTCTGTGAAGCATAAATGGGTTGTCCAGGATTGACCTGAGCTATCCTGGGAAGAATACTTACCTTCTCCCCACAACTGATTTTTGGCTCTATGGGTCCTTGGCTTTCTTCACTGCTCTTCCATCCTCTCGTGTATTCCTCAGGCACAAATAGGGTCACAATCTTGGCTGCAGCCAATGACTGTCGTAAGCGATGATGTGTCCCCAAGCGTCAGGTTACTGCTGAGTCCTGTGCGGTTTAGAGATAAGTGACTGCTGAGGCCAGTCATTGGCTGCAGTGGCGCACCTGACCCGAGTGGCACAAGACAGCCTAGGACTCACAGAGACAGGACCTATTAGCAGTTACCAGGTAAGTATACTTGCCTTCACAGTTCAGTCAGGGAGAGGGTGGTATTCAAAAAGCACGTCAATCCTTAAGAAACCATTTTATTCCTCATTTAAGATCTGTTATGCGATTTGTCCAAACTGGACAAACCTAGAAGAACATTTAACACAATTTAATATACAAGTTTACCTCACCACGCACATTCCTTTATGGCCACAGCTACCAAGCTTTTACATTGCCACTTCCAAAGAATTTTTGCACCTTGTCACAAACTACACATCATTTCAAGCTGGTTCCAGAAGCACGGCAGAGATGCCACAATCCAGTAGAGCATCTAGGACAAGAAACTAGTGGTAGGAATGTTCACATGAAAGACGCTCGAAAATAGCCCCATCTACTATAAGCTTGGACAGGAACTTTCATCAATAGTCAGCCATTTTGAACACCCAACTTTATAGGGATTTTTTTAGTTAGATTTTTACAAGGAATGTTAAAAAAATACCTGGACATAATAGTTGATTTCAATACAGCAAAGGGTTGTCACGACCCCTGGTCATGGTCGTGACTCCTTGGGTGCCGCATGCTGTTGCCCGCGGTTTGGGAGTTCGTCAACCGCAGCTGGGGCACTTAGTTGTTTGCCTCAGGTGCGGTTGCCGCGGACAACAAGTGTGCGTGCGGTTGCCCTTGGCAACGTGTTTTATGTGCACTCCCTTTGTCGTTTTGTGGTGCACGAGGTTATGTGTTGTATGCACGTAGACACCTCCCTTCACCTGTGGTTGTCCGCGGCAACGTCTGTTGTATGCATGTGGTGGCAGGGTTTCGGCCTGCGGGCTGTTCCCCAGAACATGGTGGCCACGCATGCCGTTGCTGGCGGTAACAGGTGAGTGGGTTGGTGTGGGTTATGTATTATGTGCACTTCCCCTTATATGTGTGTTTTCCCTTCTGTGTGCTGGAAGGGTTAACTTCCTTCCCAGTGTGTGTGATGTCACTGGGTGTGGTTGATCGTTGGGTGGGGCCTCTTGGCCTATAAAGCCTCAGTCCCTGGCTGGGCTCAGTAGGTTGCTCTCAGCCATGCTGGCTGGAGCAGCCTCCTGTCTCCTCCATCTGCCTGGTGAGGACCATCCTTCTGGTCATAAAACCTGTGTTGGGAATTTCTATGTTTCTTGGTGTTATCTAGGTGTGTGTGGGGTTATCTTGTTAGTGCAGCTTATGGTTTCCTGGTTTCCCTTGTATGTCTGGTGTGTGCTGTGTCCTTTATGTTGCTGTGGACATCAGCACTTGTTCATGGGTTCCAGGTTTGTGTGTCTGTGGCAGGTAAGTGCAGGACTAGTCTCACTTACCTGTCATTTCCATATGTCTGTTGATGTTTCCCCTGTGTTGCTTGGCCGTTGAGACTCCTGCTCCCCCGTGCCTAGGAGGAGCAGGTCGTCTCACTCTGTCCCCTAGTACAGGGCCGACTTGAGGGCTCGTAGGGACTTTAAGGTTCCGGCGTATGAGTCCTCCTACCACCAAGGTCGGCTCATACAGATAGGAGACAGGGTCAGCGTTAGGGATGCAATAGGAGGTGACCTGCTCCCTAACTCTGTGGTCCCGGCCAAGGGGTAACCCTACCATCTCCTGGCACCGCACGGCTGGGGGTTTTCCCCACCGCCAGCCGTGACAAGGGTTCTCTGAATGCTTAGATACAGAGATAGAAAATATTCTCAGTAATTTAATCAGATGTCAAGAAGGTTTCTTAGACACTCTCTTGGTTAAAAATCCTATAGCTAAATAATATGATTTGCATGCTTATTGTGTAAACAGCGCTGACTTTTTTCTTGCTGATTTTAAAAAAAAATATATATTTTTAGGTGTCATTCCAAGGTCAGGATGGGCAGTGGATCCTTTTGGACACAGTTCCACCATGCCTTACCTTTTAAAACTCTCTAATCTAACCAGCATGCTGATCCAGAGAGTGCATTATTCTATTAAAAAACATTTTGCAGCCACTCGAAGCTTGGAGTTTATGTGGAGACAGACATGGGGTAAGAAACCACCAATCGTTTTCCTTGGCACTAGTCCTAAGCATGGCGGTCTGGAGAATTTTAGACCACTCAGCAGATGTGCTGTCAGACTGTCTAGGTGCACAAAGGCAGCCACCCTTAGGAAAGCAAAAGGATTGATTATTATTTTTTTTTTTTTTATGTAACCCATTTCTTTTTCACTTAAAACGGTAGGTAATTACATTTTAGAAAAACTTTTGATATATCGTAGTGACATATCAAAGGTTTTGATGGGTGGAGGGCTGAACGGTCCAAGTTAGAAATGCGCAGCTGAGCGCTGTCTGTTCTCAATGTTGAAGACAGAACTGAAGACCGCTTCAATAGAAAGTCTATTTCCATCTTCAGCAGCAAGGAGGGACAGCTTCTGACTCTCCATTTTAACAACCGGAGATCTCAGCGCTTTGAGCCTCACCGATCAAAACCTTTGATATGTCACTATGAGATATCAAAAGTTTTTGTAAATTGTAAGTTACTCTTTGAACAGATAAATGTTCCTACTAAACTGTGAGCTTGTTGATTTCCTTACTATTTTGGCAATGTGAGAGTTCTCAGATGCATTATAGTGTAATATTAAAGAAGAGCTCCAGTGGAAACACACCTGCTTGTCATGCTCTAGACTTGTCTTATGTATTGTGTAGTCCTCTACAGTCTACCTGCAATCCAGCCTCCCGTCTGCTTCTGATCAGACACCATGTTTAATTTTGATGTCACCCTGATTTCTCTCCCTCTGTGCTGTGCGTTAGCGCAACATGACATGGAACAATACAGTCAGCTACATCTGTGTTTTCTTGGGAGGACAACGTGCCTACCCTCCACCCATGGCACCAGAAGCAGTTACAGAAGATGGCTCCAGTTCCTGGGCTATGATGATAGGACAGATGCTTATTTTGTTAAATTGGTAAAGAGCAATTTTTGTGGCAGAATGAGGCCGTAACATGTTATTCCAGAAGACAACCCATCTATAAGGTTATCGTGTACAAACTTGTTGTTTAGTATAGAGCCTAACTGTAAAAATAATATCACTGTAATAAAATATATTCTCTTGAACTAACCATGAAGATCTATCTAACGTGCTTATCCTGTGCTCCATTCTCAGACCCAGATTCGGGCACAGATATTTTTTGCCACATGATGCCCTTTTACAGCTATGATGTGCCTCACACCTGTGGCCCCGATCCCAAGATATGCTGCCAGTTTGATTTCAGGCGCTTGCCAGGAGGAAGAATTAATTGCCCTTGGAAGACACCCCCAAGAGCCATCACCGAGTCCAATGTAGCTGAACGGTAAGCCATATGTCACTGGAGGAAGGTGTGACCAAGAGGCAGAATTCACCATCAACGATGGCACCTATCAAGGTGTGGGATATATTAGGCAGCAAGCAAACACCCAACTATTGAAGTTTTTAAGTTGGAATCAGGAAAAACAGGCGCGTAAGGATCCTAGCAACTTTGACAAGGACCAAATTGTGATGGCCAAAGTCAGAGAATCTCCAAAATGGGTTCCCAGGATGCAAGGGGTTAATACCTGCCAAAATGCATCCAAGGCCGGACAACCATTGAACTGGTGACAGAGCTACTGCAGCACAGGTTGCTGGCCATGATAGAAAGGAGTCAGTGCATGGCAGTTTGCTGTGTATGGGACCGCATAGCAGTAAATTGGTGAGAGTGACCATGCTGACCCCTGTCCCCTGCCAAAAGCACCAGCAATGAGCACATAAACATCAGTGTAAACCAGTCCATTCATTACCTGGTAACTTCATAGCAAATCAGACATTTGGACTTTGACTCCACTAAAAAAGGGGGTCATTTATCAAACTGGTGTAAAGTAGAACTGGCTTAGTTGCCCATAGCAACCAATCCGATCCCACCTTTCATTTTGCAAAGGAGCTGGAAAGGTGGAATCTGATTGGTTGCTATGGACAAATAAGCCAGTTCTACTTTACACCAGTTTGATAAATGACTCCCAAAGTATCTTAAGTAGAGTTTAAATTGCTATATTCATTTGCCTTTGCCGTCTATATTCCCCAGCAAGCTTGACTTCTGACTGCAAATTCATTAGGAGAGGATGAGGGCAACAGCCGGAGCAGGTTCTATAATCAGCAGAGATCTAATTAATTTCAATGTTTCTTATTCATTATTACATTTTTAGTCATTTACTTAAAATGGTGATAAACGTGAAGAAGTTAATAGGAAAATGCAATAGACATTTAAATGTCAGTTCTGCTGCTGAAGTACAGTACATATCAAAAATACACCTAAAAGAGCAAATGGAGTGCTCTAACTCCTTGGAGTGACTGCAGTCCTTAACCCCTTCAAGACCAGGCGATTTTCCATCTTTTCATTTTAGTTTTTTACTCCCAGCCTTCCCAACGCTATAACCTGTGTTTGTTTTTTTTTGCTTTACATAGCCGTATGAGGGCTTGTTTTTTGCAGGACAAGTTGTATTTTCTAATGGCACCATTTAGGGTTGTGCACAATAGAGTCCAATTATAAAAAAATAAAAATAAACAAAACACAATTCCGCTACAGTTTTATGGGTTTTGCTTTTACGGCATACCTTATGTGAAAAACTGACATGTTCCCTACATTCAATAAATTATCCTTTTTTACTTCATTATGCTTGGAGTGCTGCTCGCTTTTTTATACTCTGCATATTGGCTAAGCTTATCCCCATTGAGCGTGCACCCACTTTATATTTTGTTTTCCAGTCTGTGCTGCCTTTGTTTTTCTTTTGCATATATATATATATATATATACACACACACACTTTTTTTGGTTTTTTTTACACTTTTTAATAGTTCCCATACCCATAGGTAATCATTAGATTTCTTTTCTAATGAGATGCCATGCCTCAGCAGACAAGTCGACTTGTGAACAGCATAAGACGTCATTGTCAAGCTGTAATTAATACTCAAGGCCACATGACAAATGATTGAGTTACTGCCATTTTTGGTGGGGGTGTACCCACCACTGCTGTTGGCTTTTAAATAAATAGTTTGAGATGAGGAAATCACCACTGCATGCTTCTACTTAAATGCCCAACTTTCATGATATAATATCACTGTAGCCTGAACTTTTTACCTTTTCCATGAATGTCACCCGAAAGCCGAATTTCCCTTTTTGTATTATATGTGCCTGCATTGCTGAGAAATGTTTAAATATATGCAAATTATCTTCTAGGAGCAATGGGGGCATTGCCATTCCAGAGAGAGCTGGACCCACTGCTCCTAGGGGCTCATTTGCATATATTAAAACATCTAGAAAATAGTTGACTAGAAAATAGCACGGGCAGGGGATAAAAGAAAGTTTTTTAGAGCTTTTGCCGCATCTGACTGCTGAAAGTAAATGATCATTAGAAACACACTGTGGGCTACTCTCAGGTACTGCTGGTGGCTTGGGATGGTTTTTGGAGGTGACAGGTTCCCTTTAAAAGACTTCTCCTCAGAATAGGTTATCAAGGAGGGGCGGAGCTTGGCAGCAGAGCGAGACACACATGCCGCTGTGAGCTCTGCTCTGGGTCCTGTGAAAACGAGTTTCTAGCAAGCATATACAAGCCAGAAAATGGGCAAGACTTTAAGAGACAGGTCCAAGGACACTCCAAGACCGAACAAGTCGGGTGCTGGTCATGGGGAAATGGACAAATTTGTCCGAAAACAAAGCGTGGCGGGAGGCAAGCAGGCTTCCAAGATGGCGCCGAGATCAGAAACCACAGCAGCGTCGGAAGTCTCAGCGGACTCCGAGAGAGACAGCGATCATGAGCCGGAGATGGAGGGAGAGAACCTGCCTATATCCAGGAGATTTATGAAGGAACTTTTGGCGGACACGATCTCCCCCCTCCGTAAAGACCTGCAGGAGTTCAAACGGGACCTCAGGCAAGTGAAGGAGAGAGTGGATGAGGTTGAGAGCCAGCAAGAAGCGGTTATAGTGCATAGCACAGCAGTAGCCGGCAGCCTAGATAGAGCACAGGCGCACATTAACCGTTTGTATGAAATGGTGGAAGACCAGGATAATCGGGGGCGCCGCAATAACCTAAGGCTGAAGGGTCTGCCAGAAGAAATAGGGCCGGAGGCCTTGAGAGGTGCAGTGACTGAGATGTTCACAGCGATAATAGGCCCGGACTCTGGGGGAGACCTCACTATGGATAGAATCCACAGGGCTCTTCGTCCTCCTCCTAAGCATGGAGAACCTCCGAGAGATGTGATTTGCCGGCTGTCCAGCTTCATGGCCAAAGACCAGATAATGAAGGCAGCGAGATCTAAGAAAAGTATCCCCTTTGGAGATGCAGAGGTGCAGATCTTTCAAGATTTATCTCCAATTACCCTTCAAAAAAGAAGGTTGTTGAAACCACTCCTGGATGTTCTCAGAAGCAAGAATATTACCTATCGCTGGCTTCACCCCTTCGGTCTCTTGATCAATGCGCCAGGCCGAAAATTAACAGTGCGCTCTCCGGCTGACATCCCGCTAGTATGCGATGTACTGGAAATAGCCGCTCTGGACATCCCTATGTGGCACTCGGCGAAAGACCTGACGGACTTACCTGCTTTACCAGGAATAGATCCATGGACACCAGTGAGCCGTCCGAAAAACCGAAACAGGGGAAGAAGATCAGGAGACCCCATGATGACTTCTCCAGAAATGGACATAGAGTGATGAATCTCCATATATTCTTCGCTAAAGAAAGTCTTCCTCAAGGACTTGAAAAGTTTCTTACCGATACCTGGTTTTTCGTGAGTTGACCGGCATTAGGGACAGTTGATAGTTTTGTTTCCCATGCTCAACCCCTTGTGTCTGGTTATGTTATTGTACGACAAGTCAGGATGGTAATCGTAATACCCCTTAGGGGTTTCTGCCAGTGTTAGGGCTGGTTGCTGGAATCTCCTCAAAGGATTCATTGGTTAGAATGCGATATAGCTATGTCGCTCCATTTAATGTTTACATACTCGTTCTTCACACTTAGGACCCGTTCATTGGTCCTCTCTACCCCCTCTTGATGGCCACGGTGGTATGGCGGGCAGTTAAACGCGCTGATGTTATCAGGCAGCGGGTCATCAAAGCCTTATCCTTGATAATCTTAATGAGGTTTAATTGTTTTGTATGTTTTTCCTTTATTCCCGTTCCCCTGTCTTTCCTCCTTTCCCTTGTTCCTACTCCTGAGGCATTAACCATATTTTACGGCTGTAGAAGATATTATGAGCGAATAATGTTCACAGTAAATTCAGTATGGCTGAGTTAAAAATATGTACTTATAATGTGAGAGGACTGAATGCACCAACCAAACGAACGCAGATCTGTCAGCTCCTTAATAGGCAAAAAGTGAGCATCGCTCTTATACAGGAGACTCATTTCAAGAGAAATCACGTGCCGCGTTTATCACACATGGTATATAATCAGTGGTTTCATAGCACTTCTTCCTCTGGGGCCTCTAAAGGGGTTTCGATAGCGATCCACAAAAATGTTCCGTTGGTGGTGCATTCAGTCCTCCAAGATGAAGAAGGCCGTTACTTGTTTTTAAAAGGGACCTTGGGTAATCAGAAAATTACTATCGGGAATATGTATACTCCAAACGCAGCTCAGGCAGCGTGGATTGAGAACACTTTAACAAAACTGCAGGATTTTGCGGAGGGTTCCTTGGTGGTAGGAGGAGACATTAATACGGCCTTAAATCCGTACCTAGATACATCTAAATGCTCCTCGTCCTTGTCCCAAGTCACAATTAGGCGGATTAAGAAAAAACTGGCGGAATTGGGTTTAGTGGATGCCTGGAGGGCTATGAACCCTACATCGAGAGATTATACGTATTATTCGGTGGCACATGTCTCTTATCAGAGGTTAGACTACCTGTTTGTGCCTATGGGATCTTTAAGCGATTGCTCTCAGGCTTCAATAGGTAGTATATTACTATCAGATCATGCCCCGGTATTCCTGTCTATTAGGGTTAAGTCTATCCCTAAAGCACAGTTTACTTGGAGACTTGATGAGACTCTGCTGAGCAGACAAGAATATGTTCAAGATATACGAAAACATATTGAGGAATATTTCAGTCTCAACGAAACGGAGGGTATGTCGCCGGGTCTGGTCTGGGAAGCTCACAAGGCGGTTGTGAGAGGGCATTTTATCGCATTAAATTCGCATATAAGAAAGAAACGGGAGGCTACTATTGTGACATTGCAGGAGCAGATTCAAAAGTTGGAGTTATTACACAAAAAGCAAATATCATCGGAGGTGTTGGAGAGTTTGAATAGATTAAGGGCGGAGCTTAAGAACATACTTAATGGCCGGGTGGCTAAACTATACTTGTCGGCACAATTTAAATACTACGCACACGGGGACAAAGCATCAAAGTTCATGATGTCAAGTTTGAAAAAACGTAGACTTAAATCTTATATACATTCTATCAAAGGTGCATCTGGCAGATCTGTTATGTCCACTGACCTCATTGCTCAGCAATTTTGTACCTACTATAGGTCGCTTTATAATCTTAGGGAAAAGGGTAGTGAGGCGGAGAATGAGATGAGGTCAGGGGACATTAGGAGGTGGCTGTCGGGGTTACGCCTCCCGGTTATTACTCAGGATCAAGCCCAAACCCTTGCTAAACCTTTTTCGTTGCAGGAACTGAATAAGGCTTTAAGTACAGTTCCCAAGCACAAGTGCCCAGGACCTGACGGACTAACGTCTGGATATTACACAACCTTTTCCTCAATATTGTTACCCAGAATGCTCAAAGTATACAACGAGGTATTTGTAGATAACCCGCTCCCGTCACAAATGTTGTCTGCCCTAATTACTATCCTGCCGAAAGAAGGTAAGGATCCTTCGTCCTGTGCCAGCTACAGACCCATTTCGCTTTTGAATGCGGATCTGAAACTGTACGCGAAAATGCTCGCATTGAGGTTGCAACCTTTCTTGTCTACATTAATTAATGCGGAGCAGGTGGGTTTTGTGGCTGGCAGAGAAGGAAGAATTAATACCACTAGGATAGTCAATATTATACATCATGCCAGGGAGAAATCCATTCCTTTGGTCCTCCTGGGGACGGACGCAGAAAAAGCATTCGATCGAATTGATTGGCTTTTTATGCGTCTGGCCTTGGCTAAATTTGGGATACCACATCAGTTCATTAATGCCATAATGGCTATGTATGCTGCCCCCACGGCCAGAGTGATGGTGAATGGCATTCTATCTCCCAGCTTCACTATAGGTAATGGTACAAGACAGGGATGCCCCTTGTCCCCCCTGCTCTTTATCATTGTAGTAGAATGCTTGTTTCAAGCGATAAGACAGGATGACGGAATCCAGGGTATAAAGGTGGGAGACACTTATCATCAGTTAGCGGCTTTCGCGGATGACCTGTTGGTTATTATAACCGACCCTTTGGTAGCTTTTCCGGCCATACAGGACTTGTTCTTGAAATTCGGGAACCTGTCCAACTTCCTAATTAATCCCACGAAATCCCAAGCTCTAAATGTAACGGTTAGCAAAGATTTGCAGTCGTCCTTGGAGGCGCAATTTGAGTATGTTTGGACAACTAGTTCGATCAAGTTCTTAGGGGTAAATATAACCTCTGTACCGAATGACCTTTTTGAGGCAAACTTTCGTAGTTTACCCAGGTCTATAACATCCACTATTGATTCGTGGAGCATCCCATTCACTTCGTGGTTCGGGAGACGTACGTTGATTAAATCTGTATTGGTCCCTAAAATACTGTATTATATGTCGGTATTGCCCGTGCATCTGCCAAAAGTTTTCTTTGTCCAACTGAGACAATGTTTTTCGAGATTCCTTTGGAAAAAGGCCAGGCCCCGTATCCCTCATTCAATAATGATACAGCCAAACAAGCTAGGGGGAATGGGTCTTCCGGATATGGCAGAATATTACAGGGCTATTCAGGGAGTGAGATGTTTGGAATGGATTAGGAACCCAGAGAACAGATTGGATATTTTGGCAGATGCAGGGGACTCGAGACTTCATCTGAGATCCTTACTTCTCTTGCCTCCTAAAGATATGTCTCAACAGACCAAGTCACTTAGCAGCATGACCAGAAATACGTTGAAGTTATGGCATTCTGAGCTTTCCAAGGTGCTGCTCTCGGACCGCGAGGTGTCACCTGTGACTCAGGTGAGGGATGTTCTGTGGAGCTCTGGGGGAAATTTTGGTTCTACCTTACCAGGGGGAACTAGGGATATGTCCATTCAATTAGTAGATTTACTGGATCCTTCGGGATTTCTAAAAGACGGGTGGGACGAGCATCCTAAACTGCGAACGTTGTCCTTTATTCATAAACTATACATTAAGCAATATCTGGGGAAAAAGAAACTCTCTCCAGCTGCTTCCGTGACACTGTTTGAGAAGATGGTACTTTCCAAGGTGCCCCCTAGGAAAAAAGTGGCACAGCTATATTCGGTGCTTGTTTCCCAGACCAGACCTGACACATACAGCTTCGTACGTAAGTGGGAAAAGGAACTGGGAGTTCAATTCTCAGATAGGGAGGTGGCGCAAATATGCTCTAATACCCCCAGGGTATCTAGATGTGTGAAACTGCAGGAAAACCTTTACAAGGTCATCACTAGGTGGTATTACACGCCCCAGAAATTGCACATTATGTATCCGAATTGTGACTCTAAGTGCTGGCGGTGTCTAAAAGAAGAGGGCTCCATGCTGCATATATGGTGGTCATGCCCTATCATATCTGAGTATTGGAGGCAGGTCTGTTCAATCTGTTCTCAGATCAGTGGGGTACAGTTTGCGCCCACAGCTGAGGGTTGTTTACTGGGACTGATAGGAAAAGTTGGAGGGAACAGATACACCAGATCCTTACTGAGCCATTTACTCGCGGCTGCGAGAGTTCTGATAGCATTCATGTGGAAAAATAGTAGGGCCCCACCCATCTCCCAGTGGATTGCAAAGTGTGATGCAATATACAGATTGGAACAGATTGCAGGGTGGGAAACCAAAAGGACTCAAGTATTTGAAGCCACATGGTCTTCGTGGAAAAAATATAGAGGTTTCTCATCATGAAGTGGATGGGTTTTAGGGGTCATTGATATAGGGAAAGTAGGATCCCCCCCCCCCTCCCCTCCCCTCCTCCATCCCTTCCTCCCTCTTTTATATTCTTATAATTTTTTCCTCTTCCTCACTATTGCTGGTACTTGAAAATGTTTGTATTCCACACTGACTGTAATGGAAATAAGTACCCTGTTGTGGGGTTGATGTATCTTATGTGTCATCTGCTTGAGATTCAGAATAAAGAATTTTCAAAACCAAAAAAAAAAAAAAGAATAGGTTATCAATATCTGATTGGTGTGGGGTTTCAGCAGCTCAGTTCCCATTCAAGTAACATGTCTCCAACTCTGTTCAAAGTGGTAGTTCCAGTGGCTGCAGGGAACAGCTGATCAGTCAGGGTGCTGGGTGTCCGACCCCTGCTAATCGGCTAATGATAACCTATCCTGAGGATAGGTCATCAATAACGGGAACACGGAAACCCTTATAAGATTGGGTTTCCATACCTCCCAACTTAAGAAAAGAAGGAAGAGGGACATTATGTGGCCAATTTTCCGCACTAGGCCAGGCCTCTAACTCCACCCAAAACATCTAATCCCAGCCAGTCCCCTAAATACCCCCACATAGTAATTATTTCCCCTTTATGCCACCACAGTAATTATGCCAGCATTGTTCCCCCTTCACAGATTATGCCCAGATATGTGCCCTTCACATTACAAGGAGTGCAGAATTATTAGGCAAGTTGTATTTTTGAGGATTAATTTTATTATTGAACAACAACCATGTTCTCAATGAACCCAAAAAAACTCATTAATATCAAAGCTGAATATTTTTGGAAGTAGTTTTTAGTTTGTTTTTAGTTTTAGCTATTTTAGGGGGATATCTGTGTGTGCAGGTGACTATTACTGTGCATAATTATTAGGCAACTTAACAAAAAACAAATATATACCCATTTCAATTATTTATTTTTACCAGTGAAACCAATATAACATCTCAACATTCACAAATATACATTTCTGACACTCAAAAACAAAACAAAAACAAATCAGTGACCAATATAGCCACCTTTCTTTGCAAGGACACTCAAAAGCCTGCCATCCATGGATTCTGTCAGTGTTTTGATCTGTTCACCATCAACATTGCGTGCAGCAGCAACCACAGCCTCCCAGACACTGTTCAGAGAAGTGTACTGTTTTCCCTCCTTTTAAATCTCACATTTGATGATGGACCACAGGTTCTCAATGGGGTTCAGATCAGGTGAACAAGGAGGCCATGTCATTAGATTTTCTTCTTTTATACCCTTTCTTGCCAGCCACGCTGTGGAGTACTTGGACGCGTGTGATGGAGCATTGTCCTGCATGAAAATAATGTTTTTCTTGAAGGATGCAGACTTCTTCCTGTACCACTGCTTGAAGAAGGTGTCTTCCAGAAACTGGCAGTAGGACTGGGAGTTGAGCTTGACTCCATCCTCAACCCGAAAAGGCCCCACAAGCTCATCTTTGATGATACCAGCCCAAACCAGTACTCCACCTCCACCTTGCTGGCATCTGAGTCGGACTGGAGCTCTCTGCCCTTTACCAATCCAGCCACGGGCCCATCCATCTGGCCCATCAAGACTCACTCTCATTTCATCAGTCCATAAAACCTTTGAAAAATCAGTCTTGAGATATTTCTTGGCCCAGTCTTGACGTTTCAGCTTGTGTGTCTTGTTCAGTGGTGGTCGTCTTTCAGCCTTTCTTACCTTGGCCATGTCTCTGAGTATTGCACACCTTGTGCTTTTGGGCACTCCAGTGATGTTGCAGCTCTGAAATATGGCCAAACTGGTGGCAAGTGGCATCTTGGCAGCTGCACGCTTGACTTTTCTCAGTTCATGGGCAGTTATTTTGCGCCTTGGTTTTTCCACACGCTTCTTGCGACCCTGTTGACTATTTTGAATGAAACGCTTGATTGTTCAATGATCACGCTTCAGAAGCTTTGCAATTTTAAGAGTGCTGCATCCCTCTGCAAGATATCTCACTATTTTTGACTTTTCTGAGCCTGTTAAGTCCTTCTTTTGACCCATTTTGCCAAAGGAAAGGAAGTTGCCTAATAATTATGCACACCTGATATAGGGTGTTGATGTCATTAGACCACACCCCTTCTCATTACAGAGATGCACATCACCTAATATGCTTAATTGGTAGTAGGCTTTCGAGCCTATACAGCTTGGAGTAAGACAACATGCATAAAGAGGATGATGTGGTCAAAATACTAATTTGCCTAATAATTCTGCACTCCCTGTAGTTATGACCAGATATGTGCCCCTTCACATTAGTTATGACCAGATATATGCCCCTTCACACTAGTTATGACCAGATATATGCCCCTTCACATTAGTTATGACCAGATATGTGCCCCTTCACACTAGTTATGACCAGATATATGCCCCTTCACATTAGTTATGACCAGATATGTGCCCCTTCACACTAGTTATGACCAGATACGTGCCCCTTCACACTAGTTATGACCAGATATGTGCCCCTTCACATTAGTTATGACCAGATATGTGCCCCTTCACACTAGTTATGACCAGATATGTGCCCCTTCACACTAGTTATGACCAGATATATGCCCCTTCACACTAGTTATGACCAGATATGTGCCCCTTCACACTAGTTATGACCAGATATGTGCCCCTTCACATTAGTTATGACCAGATATGTGCCCCTTCACACTAGTTATGACCAGATACGTGCCCCTTCACACTAGTTATGACCAGATATGTGCCCCTTCACATTAGTTATGACCAGATATGTGCCCCTTCACACTAGTTATGACCAGATATGTGCCCCTTCACACTAGTTATGACCAGATATGTGCCCCTTCACAATTGTATGGACAGATATGTGACCCTCACACTTTTATGACTCAGATATGTGCCCTTACCCTAGTTATGACCAGATATGTGCCCCTCACACGAGTTATGACAAGAATATGTGCCCCTTCACAGTAGTTATGAGACCAGGATATGTGCCCACTTCACAGTACGTTATGACAGCGATATGTGACCCTTACATAATTTATGAACAGATATGTAGCCACCTTTACACTAGTTATGACCAGAATATGTGCCATTCACATTAGTTATGACAGAATAATGTGCCCCTTCACTAGTTATGAGACCAGATTTTGCACCTTCACATAGTAATGCTACAGAATATGTGCCCCTTCACAACTAGATAATGACCAGATATTTGCCGCACTCACACTAGTTATGACCAGATATGTGCCCCTTCACATTAGTTATGACCAGATATGTGCTCCTTCACAGTAGTTATGACCAGATATGTGCCCCTTCACACTAGTTATGACCAGATATGTACCCCTTCACACTAGTTATGACCACATATGTGCCTCCTCACAGTAGTTTTATTATTTACAAATGGTCAGTTAGACCAATGGAGCCTTTTATTACATGTGCTTTTAACTATCTGCAGAAAATATAACATTTATTATGACTCACACATCTATTGACTAATAAAAAATGTATAAAACTGTCCGCTGTGTCACTTGGTTTCTTTTTGTTCAGTATCTTTTGTACTGTTACTCCCACGGTGTAATGTAGCAACTGCAGGGATGAGCTGTTTCAATAACTTGCTTCTATCATCCTCTTTCTTTGTCCCTGCTCTACTTATGAAACTTCCTTGCTAGTATATTTCTGATACCTAGTACACTCGCTGTCTAAAAGTAATTTAAGCACTGCCCCCGAATCCCCTGAAGATGCCAGGTTAGGGTACTTCCACACTAGCGTTTTTCTTTTCTGGCACTGAGTTCCGTTAAAAGGTCTCAATGCCGGAAAAGAACTGATCAGGCATATCCCCATGCATTCTGAATGGAAAGTAATCCGTTCAGGATTAATAAGGATGTCTCACGTTCAGTCATTTTGACTGATCAGGCAAAAGAGTTAACCGCAGCATGCTACGGTTTTATCTCTGGCCCAAAAAAAATCGAAGACTTACCTGAATGCCGGATCCGGCATTTTTTTTCCATAGGAATGTATTAGCGCCGGATCCGTCCTTCTGGTCTGCGCATGTGCAGACCGAAAAAAAGGTGAAAAAAAAAAATGCTGGATCCGTTTTGCTGGATGACCAGAAAGACGGATCCGGCATTTCAATGCATTTTTCTGATCAGGCATTTTTAAAACTGATCAGTCTTACAAATGCCATTAGTTGGCATACATTTTGCCGGATCAGGCGAAGGAACTGCTTGCCGGATCACTTTGCCACAAGTTTGAAAGTAGCTGGCGAAACATGTCGGGGGCAGTGCTTAAATTACTTTTAGACAGCGAGTGCACTAGGTATCAGAAATATACTAGCAAGGAAGTTTCATAAGTAGAGCAGGGACAAAGAAAGGGGATGATAGAAGCAAGTTATTAAAACAGCTTGTCTATCCCTGCAGTCGCTACATTACACAGTGGGAGTAACAGTGTTACAGAAGATACTGAACAAAAAGAAACCAAGTGACACAGCGGACAGTTAAATGTTATATTTTATGTAGATAGTTAAAAGCACATGTAATAAAAGGCTCCATTGGTCTCACTGACCATTTGTAAATAATAAAAGTAAGAAATAAGCCTAAACATGTGCTTAGGTTCAGAAATGGCTGAAACATTCAGAGTAGTTACGACCAGATATGTGCCCTTTTACAGTAGTTATGCCCAGATATGTGCCCCTCACAGTAGTTATGTGCCCCCTTACAGTAGTTATGCCCAGTTATGTGCCCCCTCACAGTAGTTATACACAGTTATGTGCCCCCTCACAGTAATATGCCCAGATATTTGCCCAGCTGTTCCCCCTGACAGTAATATGCCCAGTAAAGTGCCCCCTTCACAGGCAGTAAAAAAATAAAATAAACTCCACATACCACCTTTTCCGCCGATCCCCATTATAGTTAGTGGGGCTGGATGGGGCTGACAATGCCGCAATACACAGAGATCCAGCAGGCTGCTCCCTGCCAGAGTATAAGAGTTAGTGTGAAATTAGCCTAAGACCACGTCTCCATGTTCAGGGTTTTTGATGCAGTTTTTGAAGCTCTGGCTAAGCCCGAACCTTCTTCTTCTAAAAAAAAATAAATGGTGGAAAGAGGTAGGGATCGACCGATTATCGGTTTTACCGATATTATCGGCCGATATTTAGGATTTTAAAAGTTATCAGTATCGGCATCTATTTTGCCGATATGCTGCTATCAGCGCGATCCGTGTTCCCTTAGCAGCACAGGGGAGAAGGAAGCAGTGTCTCCCTCCCCCCTGTGCCACTGCTGCCGCTGCCACCAATGAGAGGAGAAGAGGAGGGGACGGGCTGTGGTCACTGTGCCACCAATGAAGTTAACTCCCTCATTCATTCAAATTCAATAGGAGGCGGGAGCTGGCTGCAGAAACGTATAGCAGCACCCGACCTCTATGACAAGTAGCTGCCATCTGCAGCAGTTAACCCCTGCCGCAGCTGAGGGGTTAACTGCCACGGATTGCAGCTACCGCTCATAGAGGTCGGGATGCGGCTATGTGAGCCAGCACCCGCCTCCTGTATATGAATTAATGGGCAAGTTATCTTCATTGGTGGTGCAGTGTGCCTCCCAAACCCCAGGATTGAAAACATTGGTTGGGGAGTGCGCCCTTTCCCCCACCCAACCCCATTGTTAAAAACATTGGTGGCGCAGTGCGCCCTCCCCCCAACCAAGCCCCCCAATATTAATTATTGGTGGCAGTGGCCACAGGATCCCCTCCTCCTCATTAGTGGCAGTGGCAGCTTCTGATCGGAGCCCCAGCAGTGTAATTCTGGGGCTCTGATCAGTTACCATGGCAGCCAGGACGCTATTGAAGCCCTGGCTGCCATAGTCAGGTCCCTGCTGCTGTGTGCACAGAGCACAGAGCAGCAGGGAGAGTGTGAAGTCCTATTCACCCTCATAGAGCTCTGTCAGGGTGAATAGGACAAGGGTTCTAGCCCCTAAGGGGGCTAAAAGTTAGTAAATAAAAATAAACATAAACACCAAAATATTAAGTATAAATAAAAAAGAAAGATCGGTCGATCCCTAGAAAGAGGTACAAAAAGATGAATGATTTGTTGTATGTACCAGATGTTAGCAAGAAATCAGTTTCAGTACCGTGCAGAAGGGTTTGGAAAATGACCAAGTAAATCTAGTTTCACACTAACGGCAAGGAACTTTGGCAGGCTGTTCCGGCGGGTGAACAGCCTGTCTGATCCGTGCTGCCGCTAGTTCACGCATGCCCCCGGACTACCGCTTTGGCCCCATTGACTATAATGGGGGTGGGCTGGAGTTCCGGCAGCAGCACGGCAAATATGCAGAGAGGCGGCCGGAATAAAACTACGGCATGTAGTCCGGGGGCACGCGTGCACTAGCGGGAGCACAAATCCGACAGGCTGTTCACCCACCGGAACAGCCTGCCAGAGTTCCTTGCCGCTAGTGCGAAAGTACCCTAAGGGCTGTTTCACACAAGCGGATGCCGTGCGTGTCATCCGCTGCGTGAATGACAGCCAAGCCCCATACTGGACAGCAGAGACACAGAGCATTAACATGATTGATAATGCTCTTTGCCTCTCTGTGATCTTTTTATTACAAAACCACAGTGACAACTTTATCTTGCCGTGATTTTGTAGTAAAAAGATCACAAAGAGGCACGGAGCATTATCAATCATGTTAATGCTCCGTGTCTCTGCTGTTCAGAGCGCGGCTTGGCTGTCTTTACGCAGTGGATGACAGGCACGGCATCCGCTCGTGTGAAACAGCCCTTAGGGTACTTTCGCACTAGCGGCAAGGAACTCCGGCAGGCTGTTCCGGTGGGTGAACAGCCTGTCGGATCTGTGCTCCCGCTAGTGCACGCGTGCCCTGGACTACATGTCGTAGTTTTATTCCGGCCGCCTCTCTGCATATTTGCCATGTTGCCGCCGGAACTCCAGCCCACCCCCATTATGGTCAACAGAGCTGGAGCGGTAGTCCGGGGGCACGCGTGAACTAGCAGCAGCACGGATCAGACAGGCTGTTCACCCGCCGGAACAGCCTGCCGGAGTTCCTTGCCGTTAGTGTGAAACTAGATTTACTTGGTCATTTTCCAAACCCTTCTGCAAGGTACTGAAACTGATTTCTTGCTAACATCTGGTACATACAACAAATCGTTCATCTTTTTCATGTCCTTTTAAACACAATAAAAGGATGAAATCATGAAGGGGTATAGTGAAGCTGTTAGTATCATTTTCCAGGCCAAGGTTCTTTACTGAAATCAAATAAATACTGTGCTGATATGGAATTGTCCGGGCATACATCAGTTCTGGGTGTCGATTTTGGAGGTTCTCAAGACCTTGGTCCCCCCGACGCTGCAGCTGTGCCCCAAGATGTGCATTCTGGGTATAGTAGACGAGGAATCCTGGTCGCATTACCACAGGATCTTCCTGGAAAGGACTCTGTTTTTGGCTAGAAAAGCGATTGCGCTGCGCTGGATGGGGGAGTCTCTTCCTTCGAGGGGTCAATGGCTGTCACTGGTAAATAGTGCGATCTCCATGGAAAAGGTGGTCTATAAACACAGGGGATGCCCGCAGAAGTTTGATAGGGTCTGGTCTGAGTGGTGCTCTTCATCGCTTACTTTGCACGCATCACGCCCATAGAGGTCGGTTGGGGTCTGCTTGATCCGTAAGGATCTTTCCCTGATTTCTATCGCGTCCTCTGACGCAAGCTGTTTCTAAGGGAGTGCACTGGGGTTCCCTCACTTCTGTTGTATATGTGTTATTGCCGTATGTATCTCATATATGTACCCCCAGACTTGTGGAACTACAGCATTTGTGTTACTCTGTCTATGCATTCCTGGTAAGCCCCTGCGTGGGTCTTTGTGATGTCATGTGTAGGCCATACTTGCTTTGCTATCCTTGAATAAAATGAGTTTAAAAAATAAATAAATACTGTGCTTTGTTTCTGTGAGCAACACTGCCATTGTCCCCTATGTACCAGTACTGATACATGAGTCTCAGTTATGATTATGGTAGTCTCATCGGCCTCCTAATTCATAAACCCTCTTATCGCTACAGGGCAAACCTTCTTCTGGATCAGTATAGGAAGAAATCTAAACTGTACCGCAGTAAGGTGGTCCTAGTGCCCTTAGGTGATGACTTCCGCTATGATAAAATGCAAGAGTGGGACGCCCAGTTTTTAAACTACCAGAAGCTCTTTGACTACATGAACTCCCACCCAGAACTCCACGTAAAGGTAAGAATGCATAAATACATAGGGTTCATTAATTAATCTGAAATACACCTAAACTAGGCAGACTTCAGGCGCAGATGGCAGTGCAACGTTTTGTTGCGCCACTATCTACGACTTTTTCCCGCCCATGCCAGGTCTAACATTGTGGGCGTGGCTTGAGCAAGAAAAGGGACAGGCTGGCAGGCGTCATTCATTATTTTCTGCGCCTGTTTTAGGTGTAGAAAATGGTCTAAATGTAAGACATCCCAGAAGCTGTCTTAAATTTAGAACTGGTGCTGGATGCGCCAAAGTTATGGAAAGGCCTGCCCCTCTTCATAACTTCGGCGGATCCACCATCAGCTATAGGTCTAAAATGCCGGTCTTAATAAATGTGCCCCATAGGTACAGAAGTTTTAGTCCACTTTTGTGATGTAAAAATGCTGCAAGTTATACACATGCCATATTTGAAGAGCATCTGTCAGCCTGGTAGGGTTAAGTGACTTGGCTCTTGTGCAGTGGAGCAGATGCTGCTTCCCAAGCTCATCTGCTCCACTACGCTCGTGTCAAGTCACTAAGCTGACTCGGCGCGTGCACAATGGATCTGCTGGTTTCCAAGTTCATTTGCAATATATATCTGTTGCAGTGCAACCTACAGAGAACAGCAAGGTATCATTTTACTCAGCATGATGAGGCCTATCGGGCATTATCCCTGGTTTAATAGAGTTGATCATAGCTGGCATAGATAGAATTTTTTTTTTTTTTACAAAAGGACTGCCAGATAATGCACCATGCTATGTACACCTTTGGAGGCAAATTGTTTTCTAATTTTACTTATTTTGGGCTAAAAAAAAAAATTTCTGTTAGTCTTTATTAAAAATATTGAGCCATTCTGTCACAAAAGGTTAACAGTTTTTCTAGCTGTGTGAATCTTACTTTCACTTTGTGCTGCACAATCTGCTGCCTGTAAACGATCATTCTTGCCTTCACACAGGCGATTGGATTACCTGATGAAAGAGCGTTTAGATCGTTTATCAGGTATCGGAGGGCCAGCTTTTCCGTTCCGCAAAATACGGAATGCACATGGACCTGATCCGTATTTTTTTGCGGATCGTTTTTTTTGTGGACCACAAAATACATACTGTCGTGTGCAAGAGGCCTAAGGCTGTGAGATATTCTGTTATGTAGCTGTTATGTTCATATCTACATGTGGCTTCACTTCCTAGCCTATCTGATTAAGTTAGGTATGTTGGTCATGTATTTCGGTAATAATTACTAGGACTCCCCCTACAGGCTCAGTTTGGAACTTTGTCAGATTATTTTGACACTCTATATAAGAGCATGGGAGTAACTCCAGGGATGAAGCCTCCTGACTTTCCCGTGCTCACTGGAGACTTCTTCTCCTATGCTGACCGCGAGGATCACTATTGGACTGGATACTATACATCAAGACCTTTTTACAAAAGCATGGACAGGGTGCTGGAGTCACACATACGGTAGGTACAGTGGAGTGTCAACAATTAATATGGACAGGTAAATGGGGCTGAGCTGCAATACCAGACACGGATTGTGGAAAAAAGTGCCACAGTTTTTGTAAAGAACAAAAATGCAGACCCCTTTCTCTAATTCATATAGCTATAATGTCAGCTCATCTTTCCCAGAGAGATCAGGGTAGCAGTAGCAAAACTGCTATGGTGCCCTGGATCACAGGGGTCCTACCCATAGGGACTAGTTCTTAATATAGATATGGCAAGGCACAAACAATGGGGAAATTTATCAATAGTGTCTTTCTAGGTGATGCCAAATATTAAAGAGGACCTTTCACCGCTTCTGACATATCTGTTTTAGTAACTACTTGCATTCCCCATGTAATAACAGTTCTGGAGCATCTATTCTTATGTTGTGCCATTCATTTATTATTTCTACTAGAAGTTATGTATGAATTGCTAGCAGCTTGTAATAAAGGTACAGATGGGTGTTACTAGGGGTGTCTCCCTGCACAGTCTGACACCAGCAGCACCGATTGTACAGAGTCAGACACACCCGCTACTGGTAACACCCAGCAGTACCTTCACTGCAGACTGTTGCCAATTTGTTTCTAAACTTCTAGCAGGAATAATAAAGGAATGGCTCAACATAGAGTCATATGAATAGATTCTCCAGAATTCGTATTACATGTAAAATGCAAGTAGTTACTAAAACTGACATGTCGGGAGGGGTGACAGGTCCTCTTTAAGCTAGTTGTACCAAAGTGGGGCATATGGGATGATAAATTTAGAGCAACTTGTAAGACGCACTTTTCTTTATGGCGCCTCATAGCTGATGTACTTCATATACATATTAGATGTCAAAAAAGGGGTTTTCTGAGATATTTTTATTGATGATCTATCCACTGGACAAGTAATCAGTATTTTATCACTGGGGTCCAATACCAGGGACCCCTGCCAATCATATGATTGAGAAGGCACTGGTAGCTCATGTAACGGACCCGTTTCAGCAGACAAGGGGTTAAAATCCGTTTAGGCGATATGCCCCTTTCTGAGAGACAGGCACAGCTACTGCAGAACACCAACCTCCCGAACTGGATACAAAATAGCACTCCAAACTGGAACCTCGCAAATAGCTGTCAGCAGACGAACAGGAAAAGCGTATTAGTCAGCTTACACTCCTGGCAATCAGTCTCCAACAGCATACAGGGAATCCCCCCAATAACGAGACAAGGCTCCGTGTTGAGGGTTAAGCAGTGCTCTGTGAGCTAAAATGGCCGCTATCTATTGTTCTCACCATGTGCTTCATCCAAGCAAGTAAGGCAAAGGATGCAATCCAGGGACAGAGGGCTCCGTCCCAAGTGCCTTAAGACCCAATAACTTAAGGGACCATAATCCCAGGGCAGGAGGCTGGCAAACAGCCCCCTCCAAAACACCGTGGCGAGGTTGTTTTCGCCACAGCTCACAATAGCGCCACAGCCCTCTCAGAGCTTTCCCTAGGCCATGTGATTTCATGTTCGTTGGTCACTTGGCCTAGGAGCAGCTCAGCCCCATAGAGGGGCATTGTGGATGGTGATCTGGGAGAAGGCTGCAGAGCTACTGCAATCACTGTTGCCTTCTCAAACAGCTGATTGCCATAAATAATATCTCAGAAAACCGCTTTTGTTGTGATTTCCTCCAAAATGTAGAAAAAAGTATTTAATAAATCTCTGATATTGTGTTTTTCTTGCAGTTATTTGGACATTTTCCAATATGATATTACATATACTAGTGCAAAAGCACTAGAGTGAGAGTTGATTATATGTTAGGGGCATAGGTCCAGATGTACTACAAGTTTGACAGGAAGACATCTAGACAGGGAGTTATCCCATGATAAATGTTGGCAGATATACACTGTACAATTGTTGGACCGATTATAAGGAACGAACATTAGTAGGAATTCTCATTCCCGATAATCGGCACATGTAAAGGTGCCACAGATGACCCGATGGACGAGCAAAAGGCTTGTTCATTGGTAAAACAATTTGCTATGCAGAAAATTAAATCAACATTTTTGGGCAAGAGATCTTGCTTTGTGATTTACTGCTCAGAAACAATGATTCTGTATAGGGACGAACAATTGTAGTAGCCATCTCTCATCCCCATACAGAGGAACAGCCTTCCGGAATTCATTGTATACGGCATAGCCAGATACTACCTTTCTCCTCTGGAGCCCATTGACTATAATGGGACTCAGCAAGGGTCCGTCTGTTTCGAGAGTTAGTGGCGGATTCGGCCGGACAAAAAAAATACTGCTTACAGCGGTATTTGTCCGGCTGAATCCCTACACTAATACTGGAAACAGGCCAGATCTCAACCGGGTTCCATTATAGTCAGAGTGGCCTGGCAGTGCTCCGACTCTTTCCAGCTATGCTGGATATGAAGAACTCTTCCGGCAAAGGGGCAGCCTGACAGAACATTTTAGTGCTAGTATGAAACTATTTACATTGGCAATTTTGGTCCTTTCAGGTTAGTATAAGTTTGTTTGTAATGAATGCACAGACACACAAAAATAGCTTTGTGCACTACATTTGTAGACCAGCCATGGTGCCTAGACCTTCTGGTTCATCATTCAACCAAAGAACAGACCTATCACTCATTATTTGAAGATGTCACAATTGTATTATGTTGTGTACTTTTTCAGAGGGGCAGAAATCCTGTACAGTCTGGCCATAAATCATGCTAGAAGAGCTGGCCTGGAAAGTAAATATCCACTCTCTGATTATGCTTTATTAACCGATGCCAGGCGCAACCTTGGCCTGTTCCAGCATCATGATGCCATCACGGGCACAGCAAAGGAAGCTGTGGTCATTGACTATGGTGTACGGTAAGGAGCCACCAAAATGGCTGATTCATTTGAGAGAATTCTCGACACTAAATCCTGTTTCAGTATATTTCTGTTTTTATTAGGACTTAGCATAAGGAAAATGGAAAGGTATTGTCCAAAGCTGAGGAACAGAAATTTAAAGCCAAGAGTTAATTGCTGGCTGTAGGCAACTTATATTGGACTGTCCACCAGAACACCAGAGGATCATCCAGTGAGCCCAGAATGGGCCTGTAATAAAACATGGCCCTAAAGGTCCAGCAGATGATCATTCAGCTTAAAACTGACTTGTAGCTATTCATTTTCCACCAGCATGTATTTCTTGTAGGTTAAATCACAAATAACACAATATAGCAGGGCAACTGGACTTACTGTAGATTTCTTGAAAACGTTTCACTCGTTCTCCCAACGAGCTTTCTCAATTCTGAGGGACTGTACAAGAAGTCTCTGGGAATAAATATGTAACTGAATCAACATCTGGTAATTATACCCAGCATGGGGTCAGAGGTGTTGATTCTATTATCCTAATTGGAGTCAGTAGGTGATAATGACCTCCCAGGAGAAAAGGTGTCAAGACAGCATTGTATGTGGCAGACAATAGATGTCTACCCCCCCCCCCCCCCCCCCCGCCTCTATTCAAGCTTGGCTTCTCCATTTTTACGTAGATGGCCTCCTTCACACCTCTTTTGTACCAATCGGCCTCCTTATCCAAAACACGTACTTAACTGTCTTCAAAGGTGTGACCTGTTCCTTTTAGATGTAGGTACACGGCTGAATCTTGACCAGAGGTTTTGGCTCTTCTATGCTGAGCCATACGCTGATGTAGTTGTTGTTTTGTTTCGCCGATATACAGTTCTGAGCATTCCTCATTGCACTGGACTAGGTATGCTGTCTTGACACCTTTTCCTGGGAGGTCATTATCACCTACTGACTCCAATTAGGATAATGGAATCAACACCTTTGACCCCATGCTGGGTATAATTACCAGATGTTGATTCGGTTACATATTTATTCCCAGAGACTTCTTGTACAGTCACTCAGAATTGAGAGAATTGAGCTCGTTGGAAGAACGAGTGAAACGTTTTCAAGAAATCTACAGTACGTCCAGTTGCCTTGATCTATTCTTTACAGATATATGCCATGACCTGGATAAATGAGAACCTTCACAGAAACACAATATATCCCGTGCATACAATACAAAAAGAAGGATTACAATGCAAATAAAGGGGTTATTCCATTACAAGAAGTTATTCCCTATCCAAAGGATAAGGCATAAGATTCTGATCAGCGGGCCCCCCACTGATCACCAGAACAGGCGCCTCTGTTCCCCTGTTTAAATGGAGCAACTGAAACACATGTTCTCTGCTGCTCCATTCAACTCTATGTGGCTGCCGGAGATAGCTGAGTGCTTGTATCTCTGGCTCTCCAATAGAGTTGAATATAGCCATGGAGATGTATCTGTATTTGCCTCTCCATTCAAACAGGGGAACTCAGGCCCCAGGACAACCCCTAGAGTACCAATACTTCACTTCTATATAAACCCCATTAAGTCCTGGCAAGAGCATGTTCACAGAGTTTCAAGTGGTTGAAGATGTGCTTATAACTAATTCTAAAATATTATATGATTCACTGCCGCTTGGTTGACATAAAGTGTAGAGGGTAGAGAAATCCAAGGAAGATTCTGGTACTTTGTTAAAATCACAGAACCGTTAAAATTGAGGCCATATAGTTTTAGGCATGTGAAGTGTTTTGTTTTTATGGATTACTGTATCACATAAGGATCACTATAGGATAAGTAGTTGGGACCAGTTGTGGTGGAGGGGATCACCATTGGCATATAGCTGAATAGCCATTTTCAAAAAATGTGTGCATCAGTGAAGTACTTTAAGCATAAACATAATGGGGCAGGTGTATTAATCTTGTCTAAAATTAGACAGTTTAAGCTTAAACTCGACAGTCTAAAAATATCACAGAGGCTAAGGCTGGATGACAAATCTGGAGCACCTTCAGACTGTCTAGTCTAGGTGTATTTCACCCATTAGTTGGCATACTTTGCACCAGAATTTTGCGACCAAATATTGGCAGGGATTTGGTGCCTGTTTTCAGGTGTAAATGAAGACTGAAGTCTACGACAGCCCGATGCTTCCGTAGATTTCATTCTGGTGCATGCACTGCCAGAGGTGCGCCTAATTTATGAAGAGTCCTGTGTGCTCGTCATAAATGAGTCACCTTTACTGGCAGCGCAAGAGATGGAAGACTGGAGTAAAATGACCCCTTCATGTGGTGCCATGCATGTATAGGAATTTTTGGGCTACATCAGACTTCTTGCTCATTTTGATTAGTAAATCTCCCCCCAATGTTGCACGTTGATGGACAGACAAGGTCTTCTTTGTCCTTAAGGCTTGGACTACATGGAGATTTTGGCTGTCTCATGGCCAGAGATCACAGTATCGTGTTGCTATTGTACTGTACATTGATACTGAATGTGAATGGGGTCAAGTTCTGACTCGTAAGTTGCGGTGGCTGTGGTTTGACAATTGCATGAAATCTAGCAGGTTTGGATTTCTTGTGACTGGCGGGACACAACAACTTGCAAGCCCAAATGTTTCCCCGTTCACTTTCGCTGGTTTTGACGCTACGGCACTACACCATGATTATTGATCGTATGACGTGTGTTGCAGTTAAAGTTGCATGTAGCCCCAGCCTAACAGAAATATAACACCGCACATCCAAGTAGAGCCTTTTATCTTGCTTTAATAATCCCTCTTTCTTTCCTATACTTCTTTACAAACGGTGGTTTATCCACTTGTTGCTTTGTTCCCACCCCGATCTGTAATTGGCGAAGTCTTTCTGCATGTCAGGTCTCTGCATGTCCTTCTTTCTCTCTCAGGTTGCTCCATTCGCTGATGAATCTGAAACGCATCCTAATTAATGCAGCTCACTACCTGGTTGTAGCAGACAAGGAGAAGTATCACTACGATCACTCTGTGCCGTTCTTCAGCACGGTAATTGTATTGTGGACATAACGAGGCGGCTCTACGGCTGTGTCTTAATAGGTCATCTTTCAGCAGAGTGAATTAATAAGTCCCGTTGTAGCTTCAAGTCAGATGACGAATAATAAAATGTTGCTCAAATCCTCGTGTTGGGGCTGAGCCACAAATGGAAGACTTGATTTATTTTGTGATAACTAGACTGAGGATTTCTATGCAATGTTTTACGCAGTTTATAGTTTTCATAGGAACAAAGCAGAATAGAATGGGTATGGCAAGAAGCGAATATCCAAGAAGGGAAATGTACAGATGACATAGACTGTGATTCACTTTCCATATTTACAGATGTAGCCAACGTTATCTTGACAGGCTCAACACATTAAGGCAACAAAATCTCATCACAGTAATTCAACAAATAGCGTTAAAGTGGCTCCAAAGACATACTGATAGGGAACTTAGATTGTGAACCCCATTGGGGACGAATGCTAATGTGTCTGTTAAACGCTGCGGAATGTAGTAGCGCTATATAAGTGCATAAAATAAATAAATATAATAATAAGTGACCATCCTGGAGTGTCTGGAGTCAAGATAATGATTGCAACATCTGTATAATGGTGCATTTACACCAAAAGATTATCTGACCAATTTCTGTCCAATCAAACCAATAGCTGGTGTGTGTAACAAAAGATCTGTCTGTGTAAAGGACCATCTAACCAATAATTGGTCAGAAAATCTGTCAGATAATATGTTGGTGTAATACAGCCCTTATGCACTGACTCTTAGTAAAAAAATGTATACTGCACAGTATCGGGGTGATTTATCATGAGGGCAGTTTTGCAGGAATCTGCGTTTCCTTAATTTTGCACCAAATTAATCAAATGTCATAGGATATGTGATAAATATGTGCATCTTTAAAGCACATCTGTCAGCACATTTGAAACTGGCTGACCTGTTGCATTTGCTTCTGCCATCTGAAGGCATCTGTGTTGGTCTCATGTTCAAATGTGCCCGCAGTGCTGACCAGTTTTAATATATGCAAATGAGCCTCTAGGAGCAATGGGGGTGTTGCCGTTACACCTAGAGACTCTGCTGTGCCCTCTGCACTTTAATTGACAGGACCTGGCAGTGAAAACATCATCACGTCTAGCCACATCAAGTCAATAACTGTTTCTAGGCAGTAGATCCCTGCATACACAGGATGACAAAGATTTTAGTGGCAGCATCAGCAATGCTTTCACCTGAATAGCAAGCATGTCATTGGGTGATCTGCGCTTCTTTACACAGTTATCAGGAGAGAGCATTCATACAAATGTTTGGTCCTGATATTTGGCCCGTGTAAAGTCTTAAAGATCACCTGTCACCACAAAATGCAGGGCAATCCGCAGGCAGCATGAAATAGAGGAGACTGAGCTGAGCAGATTGATATATAGTTTTATGGTAAAAGATTCAATAAAACTTTATACATTTAAATCTCTGCTATTTCTGACTTCAGCTGTACACGGGTAAGTGTGTACACAGAAATACCTGTCAGTCACTGATTGCTGTACACGGGGAGATGTTATCAGTGATTAATAGCATTCTCTGTGTAAGTGTGTATACATAGATAGCTGTCAGTCACTGATAGCCATATACAGGGGAGGTGTTATCAGTGATTAATAGCATTCTCTGTGTAAGTGTGTATACATAGCTGTCAGTCACTGATAGCCATATACAGAGGAGGTGTTATCAGTGATTAATAGCATTATCTGTGTAAGTGTATATACATGGATAGATGTCAGTCACTGATAACTGTACACAGGGAAGGTGTTATCAGTCATAGCATTCGCTGTGTAAGTGTGTATACATAGATAGCTGTCAGTCACTGATAGATGTACACAGGGGAGGTGTTATCAGTGATTGATAGCATTCTCTGTGTAAGTGTATATACATAGATAGCTGTCAGTCACTGATAGTTGTACACGGGGAGGTGTTATCAGTGATTGATAGCATTCTCTGTGTAAGTGTATATACATAGATAGCTGTCAGTCACTGATAGTTGTACACGGGGAAGGTGTTATCAGTGATTGATAGCATTCTCTGTGTAAGTGTGTATACATACAGTAGATAGCTGTCAGTCACGGATAGTTGTACACGGGGAAGGTGTTATCAGTGATTGATAGCATTCTCTGTGTAAGTGTATATCCATTACTGATAGTTGTACACAGGGGAGGTGTTATCTGGGATTGAAAGCATTCTCTGTGTAAGTTTGTATACAGAAATATCTTATTGATGTACACAGGGATGGTCTTAAGTATTAAAACAGCAGAGATTTTAATGTATAAATTATAAGTTTTACTGAATATTTTCCCATAAAACTGTATATCAATCTGCTCTGCTCCTTCTGCTCTATAACATGTTGCCTGCAGATTGCATTGCATTTTGTGGTGACAGATACTCTTTAAATAAGGACACATCTGTAGTTTAGGAAATTGCATCCCAAACAGTTCCTTAACCCTTTCCTGACTGCCACTGTACATGAAGTGGGGTATTTAAGGGCTATGGACACCTTTTTGGAGGCAATTTTTTTATCATTACATTGTTCTAATTTTGAGCTAAATTAAAAAAAAAAATATTCCAGTTGGTCTTTATTAAAAATCGGAGCCCCTTTCTCTGTACAGCCTTGATAGTCTGTAGTACCAGGCTCTGTTTTTACTGTATTCCTGATCTCTGATCTCTAACCATATAAAAACTCATTATGCACAGCTCAATTCTTATCTTACTGTTAACATACCCTGAGACATAATACCACCTTTGTAGTGACACGCGTTTTCACACAAAGTCAAATCACCTGAGCAAACACTGTAAGTGGCGCAAATCCGCCATGAGGTCCTGATCCATCGTTCAGCGCCTCCCCGCAACCAACTGCGCATGCGAACCTGCGCGGTGACATAAACGGAGCACGTCCCAATGGAGCAGAACAGCGCATGCGTCGGATCACGTGATTCCCATCTTAAAGGGAACACAATAATCCCTAATGAGGACGGTGATATAACAATACTAACAAAGGGAGATACTACCGATCATGATTGTTTACCTAATCTGCATAATTTACAGTAGTATTTCATACATAATTATTATTTCATGTGCAAAATACCTTAAAGGGGTTGTCCCACTTCATTAAATAGGGTTACATTAAATCATTGCCCCCCACTGAACATTTCTTCTAATACATGTCATTAAAAAAAACATAGTATTCAGCCTAAAAACGCTCCTTTCACTCCCCTTTGTTTGTGCTGGTATCCCATGGATATGGCCGCATCTCGCCGGCCGCATCCTTGCCGCACCTGCGCACTGGTAACTATTGCGATCCTACAACCGGCCTCTCACTCACACTGTGAGCGCGCACGTCGCATAGTTCTGCGCATGCGCGGGCGCCCGATCATATCAATGTATTAGTTTGCTTGTAGCAGGAGGGAGCGCACGGCGTCATAGCAACCGAGGACGCCGTGCCCTCCCTCCTGCCGCCGGAATACAGTGATACTCTCTTATAGATCATAGCAGTGTATTACTGTTTTCCGGCAGCAGGAGGGAGCGCACTTCCCACTGCGCCACCAATGTTTATTATGCTGGGGGGGGCCGCACTCAATGTTTATTATACTGGGGGGGGCGCACTCAATGTTTATTATACTGGGGGGGGGGCGCACTCAATGTTTATTATACTGGGGGGGGGGCGCACTCAATGTATATTGTACGGGGGGGGCCGCACTCAATGTTTATTATACTGAGGGGGGGGCCGCACTCAATGTTTATTATACTGGGGGGGGGCTCACTCAATGTTTATTATACTGGGGGGGCCTCACTCAATGTTTATTATACTGGGGGGGGGGGCCGCACTCAATGTTTATTATACTGGGGGGGGGGCCTCACATACATTGTCGGCTCCAGAAGGATGACTCATCCACATGAACGAGCACGCAAGGACTGAGCTCTCAGGGTGAGTCATGAGGAGGGTGGCCGGCCTTCACTCAACTGCCGGAGCCAAACCAGGAAGTTATCAGGACATTTACTGCTGGTAAGATTGAAAAAGCAAAGTGGGACAACCCCTTTAAATAAAACCCTAATGCCATGATCATGATTAATATATAATAAAATAGACAATCATATATCTTACTAAATAATCGATACATCATATCACTATACCAATCATGATTATATACCTAATCTATACAACATATATTATTGATATATACTCAATTATTATACAAAATACCATAATTAAAACCCTAATACCGGATCATAAGTAATTTATAGAGAGAATAAATAAACTATGATGAGCCACATTATATATTAAAAGTGTCACACATCATTGTATAATAATTAAATAAAATAAAAAAATTCATAAGTACTCAATTATGTACATAGTGCTAGACAATTCATAGTGCTGACATATACATAATGTATACATCCCATAAATAATAACGTGAAAAAACATTTCAGATAAAAATAGCCGTGTAATTTATAGAAATAATAACAAAAAGAACGTACTAAAATATATGTAAGATGGAACCGATGCAGTCGACACACAGGAGTCTCGGGGGGAAAAAAACAGGGCCCCGGTGGATGAAGTGCATCGCCCATAAAAATAAAAAAAAGTGAATAACCCTATTAAATACCAAAGGGCAACATATGCAGTACAAGTATATTAATTAGTGACACAGAAAAAAAATAAGAAGTTAAATAGATCATAATTATTTGCCGATATGTTGTCCGCATGTCATGCCTCGTTTTCTTGCTTCTGGTTTTATTCTTCGATTCTATTCCATTGCTGTTTGACTACACGTTCTCCACCCTCTCTAGATAACAAAAACAAAATGAATAGATAAAACCAACAGTTAAAAAACTATTATAAACCCCAAAATTTAAATTCATGCATATTTACAAAAATGATTTGAAGCTATTAGATTCATTAAGCCCCATTGGGGACATTGTGTCCTACAATACAGTCCACTTAGTTTCCTTACATACAGTCAGGTCCATAAATATTGGGACATCGACACAATTCTAACATTTTTGGCTCTATACACCACCACAATGGATTTGAAATGAAACAAACAAGATGTGCTTTAACTGCAGAATGCCAGCTTTAATTTGAGGGTATTTACATCCAAATCAGGTGAACGGTGTAGGAATGACAACAGTTTGCATATGTGCCTCCCACTTGTTAAGGAACCAAAAGTAATGGGACATAATAATCATAAATCAAACTTTCACTTTTTAATACTTGGTTGCAAATCCTTTGCAGTCAATTACAGCCTGAAGTCTGGAACGCATAGACATCACCAGACGCTGGGTTTCATCCCTGGTGATGCTCTGCCAGGCCTCTACTGCAACTGTCTTCAGTTCCTGCTTGTTCTTGGGGCATTTTCCCTTCAGTTTTGTCTTCAGCAAGTGAAATGCATACGCAATCGGATTCAGATCAGGTGATTGACTTGGCCATTGCATAACATTCCACTTCTTTCCCTTAAACTCTTTGTTTGCTTTTGCAGTATGGGTCATTGTCCATCTGCACTGTGAAGCGCCACCCAATGAGTTCTGAAGCATTTGGCTGAATATGAGCAGATAATATTGCCGAAACACTTCAGAATTCATCCTGCTGCTTTTGTCAGCAGTCACATCATCAATAAATACAAGAGAACCAGTTCCATTGGCAGCCATACATGCCCACGCCATGACACTACCACCAGCATGCTTCACTGATGAGGTGGTATGCTTAGGATCATGAGCAGTTCCTTTTCTTCTCCATACTCTTTTCTTCCCATTACTCTGGTACAAGTTGATCTTGGTCACATCTGTCCCTAGGATGTTGTTTGAAAACTGTGAAGACTTTTTTAGATGTTGTTTGGCGAACTCTAATCTGACCTTCCTGTTTTTGAGGCTCACAAATGGTTTACATCTTGTGGTGAACCCTCTGTATTCACTCTGGTGAAGTCTTCTCTTGATTGTTGACTTTGACACACATACACCTACCTCCTGGCGAGTGTTCTTGATCTGACCATGTGTTGTGAAGGGTGTTTTCTTCACCAGAGAAAGAATTCTTCGGTCATCCACCACAGTTGTTTTCCGTGGTCTTCCGGGTCTTTTGGTGTTGCTGAGCTCACCGGTGCGTTCCTTTTTTTTAAAAGAATGTTCCAAACAGTTGTTTTGGACACGCCTAATGTTTTTGCTATCTCTCTGATGGGTTTGTTTAGTTTGAGTCTAATGATAGCTTGCTTCACTGATAGTGACAGCTCTTTGGATCTCATCTTGAGAGTTGAGAGCAACAGATTCCAAATGGAAATAGCACACTTGAACTCTGGACCGTTTATCTGCTCATTGTAATTGGGATAAAGATGGAATAACACACACCTGGCCATGGAACAGCTGATAAGCCAATTGTCCCATTACTTTTGGTCCCTTAACAAGTGGGAGGCACATATGCAAACTGTTGTAATTCCTACACCGTTCACCTGATTTGGATGTACCCTCAAATTAAAGCTGACAGTCTGCAGTTAAAGCACATCCTGTTTGTTTCATTTCAAATCCATTGTGGTGGTGTATAGAGCCAAAAATGTTAGAATTGTGTTGATGTCCCAATATTTATAGACATGACAGCAGAGCCCGTTTGACATCCCCACCCCTTGACACAGGTCTATCTATTCCTCTTGCTTTCAAAACTCTTGGGTTGCAAGCGTGATACGAAAGTGACGAGGGACAGATTGCAACCCCTCACATCGTATCCAGCAACCTCCAATGCAGCTTGAATTTTGTTCACATGTTCCAAAATGCACACTTTTAGGGCCCTTGTGGTCATCCTAATATATATAAAATTGCAGGGGCAGGTGATCATGTAAATAACTGCTTCAGTATTACAAGTGATATTGTGTACGATTTTTTTTTATTTCTTCTCCCCAGAAGAGTCCCAAAAAGTGGTGTAACGGATCATAAATTTACAGGTCGCACACATTCCACATAAAAAGGGCCCCCATTTTGGGCCCTTACTTCCAAATAGCCCTTTTGGTATGTATGCTACATAATGACTATTTGTCAAAACATCATGCAGATTTTTCCATCATTTCCATGTAATCTGTGGATATGGTGGTAAGAAAGAGGCCAAATTTCTATCTGTTTGTAGTACCGCCCAGTGTTTCCTCAAGATATTCTGGATGGTACACCATTCGTTATTAAATGGAGTAATAAATCTTACCGCATAATCTTTGATTCACTTCTTTCTTTAATTTACCAGTCGCGGGATGACTTATATGCTCTCTCGTATCAATCCTTTATTGTTTTAAATTGATAGCCTCTTTCCAAGAAGCGTCCTGTTAAGTGGGAAGATTGTCGTTCAAAGTTTTCATCTTCGGAGCAGATCCGTCACATTCTCAAAAATTGTCCAACCGGGTTTGATTTGAATAACCATCGGATAGTGGGAGGAGGTCGCATGTAAAAAACTGTTGACAGCCATCATTTTCCTATAGACATCAGTTGAAATAATCCCATTAGATCTCCTTTTGATTATAATATCTAAAAATTCCACCTCTATTGGGCTATATTTCCAAGTTAACTTGATGTTGAATTCGTTCTTAGTGAGGTCACTCAAGAAGTTCTCCAACTGAAGTACAGGGCCTTGCCAAATAAAAAACACGTTGTCTATATACCTAGACCAGAGGAGCACAGCATCATATCCAGAAGTATTTTGAACAATTTCTCTCTCCCACAGCCCCAGGAACAAATTAGCATATGAGGGCGCACAAGACGCCCCCATTGCAGTTTCCTGGAGCTGTAGAAAGAGATTATTTTTAGACAAACATTAACGTAAATTCCGATAATGTTAAAATTAATTCCATTAAAGCATTATCTTTGTCAGTCATTGACAGAAAAAAATCTTGATGCTCTTACTCCCTGGTCGTGGCGTATAGACGTATACAAGGATTCGACATTGCAAGTAACTTAATACATCCCCTCTTCCAGATGAATCCCATTTAAACTCCCCAACATGTCCGTTGTATCTTTGACAAAAGAAGGGAGCGTCTCCACTAATTTTTTCAAAAACAAATCCATAAACTTCCCAATGTTCACACAAAGCCCACCAATCCCCGAGACAATGGGACATCCAGGAGGATTGGTGGGGTTCTTGTGAACCTAGGGAAGGAGGTACAATGTGGGTATTTTGAGGAAATCTACTGTCAAGCCTTCCATCAGTTTTCGACTGATTATATTTAAATCAGCACTCTCTTGTAACATCAAATCTAATCGATCCGTGGGATCCCTATCCAATCTCTTGTAACAAAATGTATTATTCAATTGTCTAAAGGCTTCTTTCTCGTATATCTGCACCGGCCAAACCACAACGTTGCCCCCCTTATCTGCTGGCTTTATAACTACTTCTTTTAAATTCTTCTATTCACCCAGTGCTTGCTTCTGCAGTTAAATTGTCACCTTTCCATGAAGGGACTAGTTTAATTAGGTGTATTTCAGGCGCAGATGGTCTAGGCTGACAAAGCTGGGCCAGGAAAATGTCATAACACCTGGCCCTGTCAATCAAAGTGTAGGGGCGCGGCAGTTTCAGAGAGAGCAGAGCCTCTAGGTGTAATGGCAATGCCCCTGTTGCTCCTAGAGGCTCATTTGCATATATAAGAAAAAACATCTCAGCCACGCACATATGAACATGGGACCAACACAGATGTCTTGAGCTACCAATGTAACCGGTCAGCCAGTTTCATAGGTACAAATCTTCTGACTTTAAAAGTTTCTGATTAACTTAGTCAAAGTAAAAAATTGTTCCTTACTTTTGTATACATTTTTTTTTCTAAGAAAAATGGTTTTACCATTTAATCAATTTTCACTTTCAGGATGACAGCCGGTTGACCCAAGAAACATTGCCAGAGAAGACAATCATTAAATTAGGTACATCTCCAAGGTATGGTGCTGCAGACAGCCTGTATAAACTAGTCCAACATATACAGTATTTACTACAGGAATATATATAATATATCTGGCAAAATGTTTTTTTTATTGTATTGGGATAATTTGTAGCAATTGTAGACAGATATTTAAGCACCATTAAATAATACATTAGTCAGGACAGATATTTCAGATGCTTGTGAATCATAAGACATTTAAACTCCTTCCTGGCATCTTACATTCGCGGCACACTGGTGCCACTGTTCAGTCATATTGACTTATATCTTCGCTTTTATGTTATAGATATCTAGTCATCTTTAACCCATTAGAGCAGAATCGCTTGTGCGTGGTCTCTGTTCTGGTGAACACACCTCATGTACGTGTACTCACAGAAGAAGGGCAGCCAATGGCCGTTCAACTTAGTCCAGTATGGCAGTCATTGACCGACATGAACCCTGATATTTTCCAGGTCAGGAAGACTTTTGGTAATGGAGTTCAAGCTATGTGTTTCTATTATACGCTGTATCAGCTCATTCTTTCATTGTCTCCTTATAGATAATAATAAAAAGTATAAAAATAGGTGGAAGCAGAAGAACGTTTATATTATATACAGTTAAACAGACTATTGCTGACTGCTGGGCTTGTGCTTCTACTTAGTCTGAAAAAGCAGGGCTGGGAAAGACGATGCAATGCACATTAGTATATTGTCAGCCATACCTGCAGAGAATGGCGGGTTTGACCGACAGTCTTATGTGTGCAGAGGGCTCTCGACTTTCCCCCGATGATGTTGGAGTAGAGAAGGATTGGGCGAAATGAATATTTTCGCTCCAACATTTTGTTCTTCCAGGAGATTAGCTGTCTCCGAGGTGTCTGGCCGCCACTTTCTCCCCCCTCCCCTTTAAATACACATAAACTTTAAGCGGAGCCAAACATGTCTGTGTGTGATGGAGTCTGGAGACGTAGCAGTCAGACAAAATATTGTTTAGCCGACAGCTACTAGGTGTGTATGGGAGGCTATTACTCTATCTGTAGACAATGCAGTTAAAGTTGTCTCACTAATATTAGTTGCACATTAATGCATCATAGATAAATAAAGTCAGAAAATAGAATTTTTAATCTAAGCATGTATGGATAATGCTGTGATCAACCATACACACAATGAAGACCTAATGAATTTACTATAAAGTTTATGGACATAAAATTGTGCAGAAATGAACACTTGCTTAAGTGCTTAAATCTTCTATTTAACAGACTTACAGGGTTTTCCCTATGTAAGCCAATCACCTACAAAATAAAAAAAATATGGCTTTTGTGAAATGAGACACAACCTGATTTTTATTTATTTATTTTTTATTCTTTTATTGTGTAAAACCGAAATAAAATAAGAAAAATAGGCATAATGGGTATTGCCGCGTCCGTAACAACCTGCTTTATAAAAATATCTCATGACTTACCCCATAAGGTGAATCCAATAAAAAAAAGATAAATAAAACCTGTGCCATAAAAGCCATTTTTTGTCACCTTACATAAAAAAAAAGCATAATGCCAAGTGATAAAAAAAATCCAATATAGACCAAAATAGTACCAATCAAATCTTTACCTCATCCCGCAAAAAATGAGCCCCTACATAAGCCAATCGCCCTAAAAAACAAAAAATAAAAACTGCCTCACAAAAAGCATAAAATCGATCAAACATCATATGTATCACAAAATAGTGCCATTAAAACTGTCACCTTATGTAGTTTCCAAAATGGGGTCACTTTTTAGGAGTTTCTACTGTAGGGGTGCATCGGTGGTTTCAAATGTGACATGGTGCCTAAAATCCAGTCCAGCAAAATCTGCTCTCCAAAAACCATATGGCGCTCCTTTCGTTCTGAGCCCTGCTGTGCGCCCATACAGGGGTTTTTGACCACATATGGGGTGTTTCTGTAAACTTCAGAATCAGGGTAACAGATATTGAGTTTAGTTTGGCTGTTAAACCTTGCTGTGTTACAGGAATGGCAAATCTGCCCAAAAAGTGACATTTAGAAATTTTATCACCATTTTCCTTAAACTCTTGTGAACACTTAAAGGTCAATGCCGAGAATCAGCCGAACAAAACATGCTTTGTGCAAAAAATTCTGCGTGCATGTCTGCGGTGTGTTCAGCTGATTCTTGTCATATTTTATGGGCAGCGGCCAGATCTCTACTGGGCCCCATTATAGTAAAGGGGGTCTAGCGGAAAGATGGTGGTATCCAACCTGCCAGAGTTCTCTGCTGCAGATGTGAAACTAACCTTAAAGGGAATGGATCACCGAGATTTTTTACTAATGAAAATCAGATATTGTAACATATTCTGTATATAATGTGTTTTCTGGTATTAGAGTTGTTTTTTATTGTAGAAGGGGGGTAGCCAGAGATATGGTTTACAGCAACCTCATGGTCATAGGAAACTGGTGTCTGGAGGTGACTCATTGATTTATAGGGGAGAGTATTTTAGGCATGCTCTGTGACCTGTGCAGGGGGAGTAGGTGAGCTACGTCAATCACCTTCCGTCAATGGCGGATCCTCTGTTATCTGACTCCAGTGAGATGGAAAACCAAAAATACTACCAAAATGTTTTAAAAATATGTTTAACAAACAAAAAAATATTTAACAATAGATCATTTTCTGACAATATTCCCTTTAAGAGTCTGTTGGGCCCAGAGATAAACGTAGTTTAATGCAGTATATAAAGCAATTATGGTCGCAAAAAAAAGCTTAACGTAACTGTGGTTTTTCGGATTATGCCATAGATTGCCACAAGTAGGATATGTTGTATAAAGACACGTTTGACCAGTTGAAGTTTGGCCATTATGTCACTAGGTCTGGGTCAGAAGGATCTTGTTCTCATTTTCTTAATAGTTCTGTTTGGTCTGTTCCACTGTGACAGGTGTCCTTCACCGCCCGGTTACCAGCTCTTGGACTGAGCATCTTCCAGCTTTACATGTCATTTGATGCACACACTACCCTTAAATCCAATGTCCGTGTGTATTTACACGGAAGGGACCTGAACATAAAGAAACAGGAGACCTTCCCGGTCAAGCTCTTGGATACGAGCACAGATGATTTTTATGTGGAGAATCAGTACATGCAAGTGTGGTTTTCTGGTGTCACAGGTCTGATAAAGGTGAGTAAATGGGCACCGCACCTCTGATGGTCAGCCCTTTCTATCATGTTCCATCAGATGCCATATTACAGATACAGTAGATTCTTCCCTAGAAGCATTGACCCTAGGGTAGAATACCTCTGTATTATGGTGCCTTATGGAAACACGGACATATGTCCTGTGAGAGAGAGCCTTAAATCTTGACCGTTTGGGGGTATAAATCCTGCTTTATTCTCTGAACAGCCGGCCACATATTTATTTATTTTTTTGGCGGGCAGTGTGGGTCCACAGTCTGCAGTGACATCTTTTGCCATTGGTGCCATAGATGCTAGTTAACAGCAATCTGAGCTCTTCTACTTTAAAGGAGTTATCTAACTTCAGCAAGTGGCATGTATCATGTAGAGAAAGTTATTACAAGACACTTACTAATGTATTGTGATTGTCCATTTTGCTTCCTTTACTGTCTGGATTCATTTTTCCATCACATTATACACTGTTCATATCCAGAGGTTATGACCACCCTGCAATCCAGAAGTGGCGGCTGCTCCTGCACACTATAGGAAAAAGCACTGCACTCTTAGGCTAGCACCTTTTCCTATAGTATGCAAGCACGACCATTGCTGTTGGATTGCAGGGTGGTCATAACCCCTGTATACAAGCAGTGTATAATGTGATGGAAAAATGAATCAACCTCTTTAAAGAGGACCTTTCACTACTGTACAAACTAAAAACTAACTAGATCAGTGGGCAGAGCGGCGCCCAGGGGTCCCCCTGCACTTACTAGTATGCCTGGGCGCCAGGCTATGAGCTGTGCGCTGCGATTGGCCAGCAGTGCAGCAAGGGACACGCCTCCTACAAAAAATCAGTCAGAGGGAGCGCAGACACTGGAGCCTATACCGGACGAACGGAGCGGCGCCCAGGCATACTAGTAAGTGCAGGGGGACCCCTGGGCGCCGCTCTGCCCACTGATCTTGTTAGTTTTTAGTTTGTACAGTAGTGAAAGGTCCTCTTTAAGAACAAGCTGTTAATCTCGGATTCTTAGAGCAGGCTCCTGTTGGGGGAAGCTCCAACCCCAGCTATTAACCCACTGATTGCGTGTTTTCTGCTGGAGGTATGATTAAAGTGTATTGTCCCCTATATAGCTCTGCAAAACAAAAAAAAGCCATTATTTAGTATAAAATACATTTTATTGTGCACACATTGAATAAAAACGGAGCTTATAACCTAGGTATCCAAAGGACCGTGATAACCTGAAGAATTAATTTATCACATTATTTAGTGTGAATAGTTTAAAAATAAAAAAAATGGCAAAAATAGCTTTATTTTCTATATTAGTGCAGCAAAATAGCAAAATTTGAAAAAAATACTGCCAGTCATTAACGCTCTTTGTGACCTGGTCTTTAAGTGGTTAACGTCACAGGAATGGGAGCTGAGCTACAGTAACCCTGCACAGCCACTGCACTTTGAATGGAGCAGAGGCACAGCTCGGTTGAGAGTCGTAGTTGTGGTGCTAGAGGCTGCAGTTTATAGGTGGTCGTGTCTTGTGTCAGACCCACACTGATCGGATATCGATGACCTGTCCAGAGGATAGGCCATTAATATCAAGAGTCTGGAAAGCCCCTTTAATATATACATATACACACATATATATATATACGTCTCCATAATACTATATAGATAGGAAGACATACACTATCAGAAGAAGAAACCATTAAGGTTGGCGCTACCTCTGAGTCACCCAGAGTCAGTGAATTGATGGGCTGCAGAGCTTCAGGTGCTCAGTGGTAGGTAAATCCAAGAAATGTCCATGTAAATAGAAGCATCTATGGCACTCACTGCAATCTCTTAATCCTATTTGTTGCATTCCACAAAGTGCAGAAGACATCGGGAACATGCAACGGGCCGACTAGGCGCGCCCAGGGGATCCCTTTAAGATGTTGTCAGAGTTTTTGTTGTGACGCCAGTTGCATTTGTCCCCCTATGTAGAAGGTGATAGTAGGACCCAGGTGTAGGAATGCCAGAGTGATATGAGGGTGGCCTAAAATGTCTCTTTAGGTGCGTCTGTACACTTGTCACGGACTCTGTCTTATCTTGATCTGTATCTTTGTCTTTATTCAAGGGTATAAATGCATAGTGTTATATCCTTCTGTGCAGCCCAGTTGTCTGTTCAGGCTAATGCAATGGATCATGTATAGACAGGACTATGTACAGGATGGTTATTTAAAAATGAATTGCTTATCTACAATCGATATAAATCTATAGCTTTTCATATAAATAGAAGACTTCGGTGGATACTGTGTTATCTGATATTTGAATGGTTTGCAATGCACAGATCAGAACTCTGCATTTTAGATCCCGTTCATATCGGGATTCTTGTAATTGTTTATTGCTCATTGCAGGGCATTAAACGAGCCGGAGAGGAGCAGGAACAGAAAATCGGCATGGAATTTCTAATCTATGGAACTCGCACATCCAAGGACAAAAGTGGCGCTTATCTCTTTCTACCCGATGGAGATGCCAAGGTAAAGAGCTCATCGTAGTAGTACTAGTCACATTCACGTATTCTGGTTGTATGATGTGCCACATTCCCTGTGAAATAACAATTTTGGCCCATCTTTTTTTTTTTTGTGTTGTCAGGTTCTTACTGTTCCTTAGCCAAGTACACTGACTTTTTATATCAGAGTTCCCTGAGGGGCTAAAATCACAGAATTAGGTTAGTGAGAGTCGAGACATAGCACGGATGTCTGGGTCACACAATCCTCAGGTTGAAAACCAATAGGCTTTGTGGTTGTGCATTTCTGCTGAATGATCTTCTAACTTCAGTTTTAACCAAATTAAAGTTGAACTTTAATTTGGGCATAAATCTGCTTAGAGCTTCATTCAGGGGAGAGACAACACTTCTGATGCATTTATCACAGAATGGCTTTCTGCACCTGCAATATCATGTGAGACATAAAGGCTGCTATATACTGTGAAGGCAAGCTGTGCAAAATGTCTGATGAAAACCTGCTGCAATAAATGTTTACTAGCCCAATAAACATTTACATCAATAATAAGAAAATTACTCTGAAGGTGTCCATAGCATTTAAGTCATGCATGTCTTCAAACTGTCTGCTTTTAACGTAAAGCAGAACATTGTGGCGCAGTTCCTACTATATCTGGCACTTCCCCTCCATAAGTGCTCTCCTTTCACTCTAACAGCACTGTGGGAGTTTAAAGGGGTTGTCCCATTAAGACAACTTATCCCCTATCCACAGGGAATGGGGATAAGTGTCTGACCGGCAGGGGTTCAATCACTGGGGGTTCCCTACAAGAACAGGACCTACGGTATGCTCCCCCATTTAAATGGACCATCAGCCGCGCTTGCATGCTGCCTCTTCATTTAATTATGGGGCTGCAGAAATAGATGAGCGCTTGTACTCAGCTATCTCTGAAAGTCCTATAGAGTTGCTTGGAGCGGCATACAAACATGTATTTCTGCCACTCCATTCAAATGGGGAGTTCGGCCCCCGTTGTTTTTATGGGTGCAGTCCCCAGTGGTCAGACCTCTGCCGGTCAGACCTTTATTCACTATCCTGTGGATAGAGGATATGTTGTTTAATTGTGACAACCCCTTTAACACAGTGCTATTGGCTTGTAGGTAAATTCTGTTTTCTTAAAGGTCTTAAGAGGTCACATTTCTTTCTTTTACAGTCATACACTCCGAAAGACCCTCCTGTGGTACGCATTATCGAGGGTCCATTCTTTTCAGAGGTGACTTGCCTTTTTCAACATGTTCAGCAGACAATTAGAGTCTATAACCTACCAGGTCAGTATTCGTTTAGCTTACTCTATGTACACTGGCTTTTTACCAGTGCTACTGTATATGTTTCATTTGTATGTTTCATTTTTAGGAAAGTGTCAGAGCATCAAAACAAGTTTGGATAGCCATAGACATAGCAATTATGACTACACATACATACCATTAATTTCAGTGGTAACCATCTCTGTCCATTACAGAATAGACAGAGCTGTCTAGTTCCGGACAGGTTTACTGGGTGTCAGACATGCGCCATTTAGGTATAGATGGTCTTTCCTGAGGATATAAAAGGACTAGACAACCCTTTTAAAGTATACTGCAAAAAAGACCTTTTTAGCAGTCTTCCATAAGTGCTTGACGGTCTCATTAATTTTATAAAAGTAAAGAACCCTTTTTTATAATAAAACTCAAGAAAGCATTCTTAAATAAACTATATTGTTTTTCCTCCAATTTATATAATAATTGATATGCTTGAAACAACCATATTATGTACTGTACAATGCATTTGGGAAGTCTTCAGACCTTTTCACTTTTTACATTTTGTAATGGTACTGCCTTGTGCTAAAAGTTTTAATAATCGAGTTTCTCCTATCAATCTGTACTCAATGCCCCATGTTAGAAATTTTTGCAAATGTTTTCAAAACTAAAATTTAATATGGACATAAGTATTTAGACCCTCTCCTATGACACTTGAAATTTAGCTCTGGGGCCTCCTATTTCTCTTGATCATCTTTGAGATGTTTCTACACCCTGGTTGGCATCTATCTGGGGTAAATTCAGTTGAATAGATGTGAGTTGCAAAGACACATCCCTGTCCATATAAGGTCTCACAACTGACAATGCATTTCAGAGCAAACACTAAGCCATAAGAAAGACTGTGAGAAACAAGATTCTCTGGTCTGATAAAACCAAGATTGCACTTTTTGGCCTTAATTCTAAGCATCATGTCTGGAGGAAAACAGGCACTGTTAATCACCTGCCTGATACCATCCCTACAGAGAAGCATGGTGGTGGCAGCATCATGCTGTGGGGTGTATTTCAGCGGTTCGAACATTGAGAATGGTCAGGGTTGAGGAAATGCTAAATGGTGCAAAGTACAGAATATTCTTAATGAAAATATGATTCAGACTGGGCTGAAGGTTCACCTTCCAGCAAGACAGTCATCTTAGGCACATAATGATTTAGGGACAACTCTGTGAATGTCCTTGAGTGGCCAAGCCAGAACCCTGATTTGAACCCAATCAAACATCTCTGGAGATACCTGAAAATGGCTGTCCACTGCCGGTCCCCATCCAACCTGACAGAGTCTGAGAGGGTCTGCAGAGAAGAATGGCAGAAAATCACCAAATTCGGGTGTGCAAACTTTGTGGCATTATACCCAAGAAGACTGGATGCTCTAATCACTGCCAAAGCTGCTTCAACTAACTACTGAGTAAAGAATCTGAATACTTATGTCAGCGTAACATTTTGTTTTTCCTTTTCAATAAATTAACAAAGATTTCTACCATTCTGTTTTCACTTTATCATTATGGAGGATTGAGTGCAGAATGATGGGGGAAAACTAGATTTAAAAAAAAATAATCCACAACAAAACCAAATGTGAAACAAGTGAAAGGGTCTGAAGACTTTCGAAATGCATTGAATATTCCTGATAGGCAAGAAATCAGAATAATCAAATGAGATTTGAGGTTGGACATTATCAGTTGGCCCAGGAGCTTCAAGTTACGGATCTTCTTAAAAGGTTGACATTGAAGGGCTTGTCTGGGACATTTAGAAATCTCACAGAAAATGGGTCTTGATCAAATAACAAAAAAAGCATTATATACCTGGAAAATTCCCTGCCACTCTGCTGCTCTTGTTAGTCTCTGATGCTGTCCTGCAGTGATACTGTAGCTTTGTGAGCGCCTGTAGTCACAATGTCATCAATACAAGGACAGCATCAGAATGTTTTAAATGTCCCACACAATCCCTTTCATTTTGTAACCGTGCAGATTTTATACATGACCCACATTATGAATGGAATATGTTGGTGACAAGTTTGGTGCATAATGGAGTTTAGCATTACGTTGCTTTGTACGTTTACTCTCAGTACTGTGTTCCCTTACAGGAACTGATGGCCTTTCAGTGGAAATCAGCTCACTCGTTGACATTCGTGATCACGTCAATAAAGAAATTGCTATGAGACTTAGCACTGATATCCAGAATGGGGACACCTTCTTCACTGATCTCAACGGCTTTCAGGTTCTTTCTTGCCTTTCTGTTAATAGCCACGTACAGTGTTTCCAAACCAAGGATTAAAATTAAAGGGGGGTGTTTGAGTTCTAGATATTGATGACCTATCCTCAAGGTGGAGCACACAGTAGATCGAGCCGGAAGCAGAAAGCTCCATCCACTGTATAGTATCATCATTATCTAGAACTCCTTATTATCTCTCACTGCTTAGGGACAGTGAATATTGGGCAAGAGTGGATGTGTTCTGCGCTGATTCTGGGGGGATCTGTAAGATTATTGTTTGGAGGATGATCATAGGAAGTGCATAATGTTTAGGTTGTTCAGATATGGCTACCTTCTCACAACATAAAAGGCTCCAAAATGCTAGGGAGGCTCGTCCCTTTCCTCTCCTGCCATTGGCTGCTCCCCCTTGGCAGCGGAGGTGCGGGGACCAGGAGCGGCAGGGGGAGCCAGGTAAGTATATTCATTGTGAGGGGCCCGGCATATGGGGGACATTTTTATAGTCTTGGATAACCCCTTTAAAAAGACATGCATAACTCGAATTCAGGTTATTATTCTGCAAAGTTAATCCAGAAGAAAGCAAAAAAAAAAAAAAAAAACTCAGGAGGTAGAAGCCAAGTGTCCTCATCACAGAGAAAAAAAATGTAATTCTCAACTCCAAATAATCAAAATGACTCCCTGAATCAGTGACCTTTCTCCAGTGATCAGTAGCAACTATAACTTGTAATATTATTATACTGAAAAAATACATCCAGACCCCTCTTAACTTTTTAGTGAGTTCGCCTTCACCACCTCCTCAGGCAGAGAGTTCCATAGTCTCACTGCTCTTACCGTAAAGAATCCTCTTCTATGTTCTGGACGTCGTTAAGAAGCAGATGAGCAGGAGCCTGTTATATGCATGTCATCATTACCAAGTGCTGAAAGGTTACCTAACCCTTAAGTGAATCTTGAAGGTGCAGCGGAGTTTCTCAGAGCATTCAGCTTTCATTGGCTCTGCTCTGCTTTTCCATGCTTTCTATGGATCTGCACACTGGAAAAACAGAGCAGAGCTGATGAAACCCAAAGGTGTAGAGCATTCTGAGGATCACTGCTGCCCTTTAATAAACCACAGGATCCATTTGTATATTTGTTGTAAGAATATAACATTCTAAACATTAATAAGGAAGGTGCACTACTGGGGATGCAAAAGTTTGACTAAACCCTCCAACTGGTGTTAAAATTGAGAATTTAGCCAATATATCCTTATATGAAGGACATATCTGAGCCAAAGCACCGCGCCAAGGTATCTCAAGTAGCTCGGGGCCTAACACTTACCTACCTGTGCCATATGGGCAATACCAGGGGCGTAAGGTCCGACTCACAGCAAACTCCCAGTTACCGCCAGCATTCAGAAATGCTTGCAATGGGAGGAGGGAGAAGTCTGCGAGTCCCACCCAAGACTGACTGATAAGGCCCAGGCCCCACAGGTGCACCTAAATGTTGCCTGTGGATGAAAATCAGGCTCATTTAAATATGCAGTTTATATACCTCCAAACATATCTATATACAAACTACAAAAAAATGGCGTGGTGTCAAAAGGCAGGAAGTGCTCAACCCCATATGCAGTTGTGCATCTACAGACGTGGACAAAATTGTTGGTACCCTTTGGTCAATGAAAGAAAAAGTCACAATGGTCACAGAAATAACTTTAATCTGACAAAAGTAATAATAAATTAAAATTCTATAAATGTTAACCAATGAAAGTCAGACATTGTTTTTCAACCATGCTTCAACAGAATTATGTAAAAAAATAAACTCATGAAACAGGCATGGACAAAAATGATGGTACCCCTAGAAAACACAGAACATAATGTGACCAAAGGGACATGTTAATTCAAGGTGTGTCCACTAATTAGCATCACAGGTGTCTACAACCTTGTAATCAGCCATTGGGCCTATATATATGGCTCCAGGTAATCACTGTGTTGTTTGGTGATATGGTGTGTACCACACTCGACATGGACCAGAGGAAGCAAAGGAAAGAGCTGTCTCAAGAGATCAGAAAGAAAATTATAGACAAGCATGTTAAAGGTAAAGGCTATAAGACCATCTCCAAGCAACTAGATGTTCCTGTGAGTACAGTTGCACATATTATTCATAAGTTTAAGATCCATGGGACTGTAGCCAACCTCCCTGGACGTGGCCGCAGGAGGAAAATTGATGACAAATCTAAGAGACGGATAATCCGAATGGTAACAAAAGAGCCTAGAAAGACTTCTAAAGAGATTCAAGGTGAACTTCATGCTCAAGGAACATCAGTGTCAGATCGCACCATCCGTCGTTGTTTGAGCCAAAGTGGACTACATGGGAGACGACCAAGGAGGACACCATTGTTGAAAACGAATCATAAAAAAGCAAGACTGGAATATGCCAAACTACATGTTGACAAGCCACAAAGCTTCTGGGAGAATGTCCTGTGGACAGATGAGACAAAAATCGAAGTTTTTGCCAAGGCACATCAGCTGTATGTTCACAGACGAAAAAATGAAGCATATCAAGAAAAGAACACTGTCCCTACTGTGAAACATGGAGGAGGCTCTGTTATGTTCTGGGGCTGCTTTGCTGCGTCTGGCACAGGGTGTCTTGAATCTGTGCAGGGTACAATGAAATCTCAAGACTATCAAGGAATTCTAGAGAGAAATGTACTAGCCAGTGTCAGAAAGCTTGGTCTCAGTCGCAGGTCATGGGTCTTGCAACAGGACAATGACCCAAAACACACCGCTAAAAACACCCAAGAATGGCTAAGAGGAAAAAATTGGACTATTCTAAAGTGGCCTTCTATGAGCCCTGACCTCAATCCTATTGAGCATCTTTGGAAGGAGCTGAAACATGCAGTCTGGAAAAGGCACCCTTCAAACCGGACACAACTGGAGCAGTTTGCTCATGAGGAGTGGGCCAAAATACCTGCTGAGAGGTGCAGATGTCTCATTGACAGTTACAGGAAGCGTTTGATTGCAGTGATTGCCTCAAAAGGTTGCGCAACAAAATATTAAGTTAGGGGTACCATCATTTTTGTCCATGCCTGTTTCATGAGTTTATTTTTTTACATAATTCTGTTGAAGCATGGTTGAAAAACAATGTCTGACTTTCATTGGTTAACATTTATAGAATTTTAATTTATTATTACTTTTGTCAGATTAAAGTTATTTCTGTGACCATTGTGACTTTTTCTTTCATTGACCAAAGGGTACCAACAATTTTGTCCACGTCTGTATACCCAGGGGAGCAGATCCTGCACTTGTGGCCCGTTGATAATGGCGATCTCCAGCAAAAATGCATACAGTGGAGGATGCCTGCGGCGGACCACAAGTACCACAAGTGCACCTTCCTTATTAATGTTTATTTCATATAGCTATTTACATCCACACATTTTTCTATCTTGTGTAGGATGTCTTTTTGTGGTACTTGCGGTCCGCTGCGGGGATCCTCCACTGTATACATTTTTGCTGGGGATTGCCATTATTAACGGGCCACAAGTGCAGGATCTGCTCCCCTGAGTATAGATGCACAACTGCATATGGGGTTGTGCACTTCCTGCCTTTTGACACCACGCCATTTTTTGTAGTTTGTATAAGAATATAACGTTATAGACTTAAGGGGGTATTCACACGACCATATGTATTTTGCAGTCCACAAAATATGGATGACCTCTGTGTTGAATGCGTTTTTTTTTGTTTGTTTTTTTAAGACCCATTAAGTTCAGTGGGTGCATAAATTGCATTTTGCGGCGAAGAACAGGACATGTTCTATCTTTTGTGGAACAGACATACGGATGTGGAAAGCTTTCCACATCTGTATGTCCGTTCTGCAAAAGATAGAACATGTCCTATTCTTGACACAAATAACGGCAAACATACAGGGGGGGGGGGAGAAAACGGAGCCTACAGAATGCTGGATTACATATTGGCAACCTGCCAGACTTCATTATAATCAATGGGATCTGGCAGGTGCCCTTTAGTCTAGTCTATGCCAGGTCCACTGCTGTAGTCTTTCTATTCCTATACCTGTACAGAAAAGCTGAAAAGCACCACATATGTGAACCTAGCCTAACAGACACAGTAACATCAAAGAGCGTAGAACAGTTAGGGCCATTCACACAGGATTTGGTGTGGATGTCACTGCCGGCCCCATGGGATCCGCCTCCCATTGTTTTGAGTGGGAGGCATTTTAGCTTTAGCTTTTGGCTATAAACTGTGGGCGCATGAACGCCACCAGGGCTTCTGATTGAAAACAATTGGAGGAGAATTCTAAGTGGCTGCCGACAATCCGCACCAAATTCCACTGTCAATAGCTGCCTTGTTAGTGCTCTTTTATACATGTCACTAAATCCTAATTTTGATCATCTTTCTGGGTAATGTAGTCCACCCATTGCATTTACTACTTTAGTTGCCCGCCTTTGAACCCACTGAAGTTCTTCTGTGTCCTTATATGCAGGTGCACACAGTAGTCCATGTGTGATCTGGTTTGTAAAGTGGTGTAAACTTCACCTCCTCCAGTTCATTGTGTGCAGAGGCTCATGCGACACTGGGGCTATGCGCCTCTGGTCTATCTCAATGTTTTGCATGTACTTATTGAGCGTAGTCCATTGTGAGTAATTGATTTAGTCACAGTAACACTACCGGTATTCTCGCTGCATGTTTACCCCCAAATCAATCCAGTGCATTTATTTTTTCAATGCAGATCCAAACTAGAAAGTTTTTCAAAAAACTTCCACTCCAAGCTAACTTCTACCCAATGCCAGTGATGGCATACATCCAGGATGAGCAGAACAGATTAACGCTACACACAGCCCAAGCCCTGGGGGTATCCAGCCTGAAGAGTGGTGAGAAGAAGCACGCTGTTCTCTGTTAATTAATCACTTGCAGTATCCTGTAGTTATGAAAATCAGGATTGTTAAATCTGAACACCATCTGTCAAATAGACAACACATCAGCGATCATTTAAAACCAAGCTAGTCCTATCACGTAGCTGTGAAAGGGCTATCTAGTATATTGAATCAGAGAGCAAAATTACTGATTTTGTCTTTTTTCTATCTTGTAGGTCAGCTGGAGGTTATTCTAGACCGCCGCTTGATGCAGGATGACAATCGAGGTCTTGGTCAAGGTTTAAAAGACAACAAAAGAACGTGCAACCGATTTCGGCTTCTGTTGGAAAAAAGATCATCCGGAAATAAGGTAAAATGCTTGCTGTAAAAGCTGTGCAAGCTAACTGTAGGCGTAGGCTGGCTGGCGAAGCATGCTTGGAGTTGCAGTCCATTAAAGCTTGAGATCCGCAGTCCACTCATTGTAGTTACATAGGCCTTGTAGAGCAGCAGATATAGCACAGTCAGTCCAGATAATCTATGAATTCACAGTTTCATTTGCATTTCACGTAATGTCATTTGTCATATACACATTATAGAAGAATGCTAGTGGGTCATCTTCCATTATCAAGCTTTATGTTTTTGTTTAAGAAGACCGGTACAGGTGGCCAAGGTGATCCAGTGACATACTGGAAATAGAAATTTAGGGGAGACTATAGACCACATTGAGTTTTTGTTAACTACCTTCACCTATTATTGCATATGGCCGTCCTAGAGAGTAACCCCCCATTTATGAACCAGAGCAGAGAGACACATTGGCTGGGTCTACACATGGCAGAATTTTAACACCATAGAAGTTCCTGCACATCCGCTGCAGTTCTGCAACATTTGGTCTTACCGTAACTATCAGTGGCTGTTACTTTGGTGGACATGTTTATCAGTGCTGTTGGTGGACGTGTTTATCAGTGCTGTTAGCAGTAGTCAATCCAGTAAAGCTGTGTTCAGATAGGTAATGAATATACAGAATTTTAGTAACACATGCTGGCTTTTAGAGGGGCTAGCCAAGGAACAACTGTCCACAGGATAGCTGATAAATATCTGCCTGCTGGGGTCTCTACTCATCACAAAAATGAGGGTCCCCAAGTCTCTTGTATGATGCGCATGCGTGACCACCACTTCTTTCACTTCTATGGGGCTGCCCAGTACAGTGCTCAGCTTTACCTAGAGAAGTCAATAGAGTTGTGGTCACACATCCACACCACAACTCCTTTCACACAGGAATCGGTGAACAGTGGAGTTCCCAGCAGTCAGACAGACAGCAATCATACATTTATCACCTATAATATAGATAGATTATAAATGTTATTCATGGACCAACCACTTTAAGGGAAAATATAAATATATTTTGTGTAGAAAACACTAAAACCTTGGTACCTTTGCAACATATCCCTAGGATCTGGGACCTGCACCTCGAGAGTTGGTCCCTAAAAGTGAAGGAAAGCGCACCGCTATGCTATTTTCAGAAGTCCCTTAGAAATGAATGGAGAGCACACTACACAAATGCGTCCACTGCTCCGTTCACTTCTGTGGGACTGCTGGAGCCAGCGCTTGGCTGTTTTCAGCAGTCCTAAAAAAATGAATAGAGGATGGCTGCGCATGTGCGGCTTCTCTTCACGCGTTTCGGGTGTCCCGTTCTGGAGATAGGTGCAGGTCCAGAGGTGGGACCAGCAGATATCTGACATTGGTGACATATCCTAGCAATATACCACCAATGTCTCAGATAAGACAACCCCTTTCTGCCATGGAGATCCTTTAAAGTAACAGTCATGCATGTGCCTGTGTTATGCCCAATGCCAGGATGGGTACTACGAGATTGCACTAAACATCTGCCAAAAGCAAAACTAAGATTAAATACATTTTTTACGAATGTTCCACCAAAACTCCTCACTTTCCTTTGTGATGTGAGGTGTTAGATGTAGATTTTTCATTACATCTTATTGTACCTTTTATTTCGTGACCCCCCTCCTAACCCTTCTATGGTTTTCCATTATGATAGACGATTATCCACGGTCCTTGTGTTACTACCTCACTTCCTCCCATGCCCTAAAGTATAACATCCACTTATTGATCTGTGAATCATCACTGACTTTGTATATGCCATTTTCCCATCCATATCCATCCATTTATTACCTCTTCCATTTCATTATTCCCCTGTTTACCATAACCCCTTCTGCCCAGCTCTCCGGCTTCCTTTCTAAACTGCTTTCCTGGTTTAGAAAACTGGCTTTTTCCATCACGAGGACCGGCAGCTATGAGGTAATTCTCTTCAGGGAGTAACGCTGAATGGCTTTGTAGTGATGAACCCTTGTAATTTAGTTAGCTGCTTTGTAGACTCCATTATAGCATAGTATGTGTGGCTTTGGCTTTAATCCTGTGTTCCTACAAAATACACATAAAACTGATGGTCGTTTTGTGCTATCGGTCAGAACTTGCTGTTCTCTAACATCTAGTGACAATATCGTGTCAATTAATTCTATAATGTACAATGACAACCAAATCGGATGGAAAGCGGTAGGTTCTCCTCAGTATTGAGCCATTTTGTCCAGTTCACACTGACTGTGTAGATGGTACTTTGACCCAGTTTTGCTCCTTTTCATGTCAACTGTCTTTTGTGCCTAACCAGGTCTCATTAAAGCTTTGTGTATTCAGGTTTTTATACTTTTTAGCAAACTCCTTATCTTTCTTCCAAGAGACTGGCTCTTCATTTTCTTTTTGTTCTCATTTAATCCTCACACTGTTGCTTTTCTTCACTCAGTTGAGTCTCCATCACCACTATGATCGTGCTCTCATGGCTTGGAACAGACTGAAGAGCACTTTCTACACTTTGTTAAGGCAGATCGCCAGCACGATATCTGAGATAGGCATGAGAAAATGCAGAATTATACCTAAAATGGTTGTTTAGTCCGGACAACTTCATTTCAAGTGCGATAACCCTGCACAATCAGAATCTGGTTTGTGGGGGAACATTTCTGTAAGTGCTGATATTCAAGGTTGCACAGGGCATCCATCAACTCCATGGGAATTCAACTGGCATTTTATAGTCCGCTAGAATTTAGATTGACCTATCCTTTATTAGTTCAGCATGCCCACACAGGGGTTTTCTAGAGAAGGCAATTCTTTAAATCTGTCATAGTTAGGGCTCATGCACAGGACCGAGCCATACGGACTTTGCCACTGTATGGTGCTCCATTAGTCTGCTGTAGTAAAGGGGTATTCCCACCTTAGACATTTATGGCATATATATCACTGGGGTATGCATCTGTCTGTCAAATGGGATCCCCTGCCATCTTACCTGTTTGAGCAGGGACGGACTGGCCATAGACTCTACAGGGAAATTTCACGGTGGGCCTATGTCAAGGGGGCCACCCAATTCCTCCTCAAATCTTCGTGTCAGGTACATAGCAATCTGATGCTCTCAACATCAATTAATGCTAGGAGCATCTGGTACCTATGCATCTGGCTTGCAGAAGAGAGTGCCCTCCTGAATTCAAATGTATTGCCATCCTCATGACGTTGATAGAGTTGAATGCTGCAGCAGGGGCAGCAGTGTTTTGTGCTGCACTGTGTATTTGGTTCTGCTGGGGCAGTATTCTGTGCTGCAGTACAGTATTTCTGGCCCCACCTACTTATATTGGACCCGCCTACAACATTGCGCCACTTTTAGTTGTTTTTTTCCAGGGCAACTTTAAGTCCCCAGTCCAGCCCTGTGTTTGAAATGAACTCCAGCTTTTTCATCCAGGATACGAATAAACGGAGAGATGGCCATGCATGTGCGCAGCTCTCTTCATTCACTTCTATGCTAATTGTGGAAATAGCCAGGGAAGTGAATGCAGAAAGCCAGGCCACCAGTCCACTTATTCTACATCAGAGTGTGGCAGACGGAGGGGCAGGATTGGGGTCAGTGAACCCCTATTCTGGAGATAGGTATGGGTCCTAGAGATCCACATGTATCAGTCATTTATGGCGTATCTTTTGGATATGTCACATACCGTATGTCTAAGGCGGGAATACCACTGGAAATTCTGCCCTTGAAGCCACTATTTTCTTTTTTACTTGTCTCACAAGGAATTATATAGAAATAACCTTTAAATGCCATATGAAACTGGAGGTAGTTGGGTCCATAAACTGTGGAGGTAGTCAGCTTCATACCACTCTGAGGTAGTATGGCACCATAATACAAACGTGTCCATGAGCCCTAAGACTGTTAAGTTCATGTATATCAATCAGACTATTTAAGGCCTGAATTTATACCATATGGAATACACAGTGTGTATTTATTTTACTCAATCCAGTTATGATTGGTTTTGACTGATATTTAGAAGGTCCTTTTTGAGCAGATTGAATGCTGATCCTAGTGACCTTCCCTGAATATTGCCTATCTCTGGTAATCCGGAAAAAATAAAAAGATGTACAGTATCCTTATAATGTATGGTACAAAACTACTAGAACAGGTGTGATACTGTCAATTATTGTATTTTTTCCAGAGTCCAGGAAATCAAGCAGTCAGCTTTCCGTCACTCCTCAGTCACATGACCTCCATGCATTTGAACCATGAAATCTTAGTGATGCCCGTGACTAATGAAAAAGGTGGAGGTCCAGCTCTTAGATCCTTCATGCCTCTTTCTGCCACCCTGCCATGTGATATTCACATCCTTAATCTGAGGACGCTGCAGGCTGAGGTGACTAAATCTTCCCTGCTTATTACTTGGCTTTTACTAAGTGGGTTTAGTAAATGCAAAGTCAAACTGTAATAGAAGAATATGGGAACACGCAGTACTTCAGCCCATAGACCATATTTTCCTGTGATGTTTTGCAGGATGATGGAATACCTTCCCTTGATACCGCACTAATTTTACACAGAAAAGGATTTGACTGTGGGCTGGAAGCGAAGAATCTTGGGTTTAACTGCACCACAAGTCAAGGAAAGGTAATCAAAGTTTGACAAGTATCCACACACTGGTTGTTAGTAGGCACCTTCAACATGACCATCACTTGACCCAACAAATGCTGTGTTAGAGTACAAGGCAATGAAACTAAATAGGGAGGCCAGTAATTGAGTCATTTTGAAGTGTAAACTTAAACCGTCTAAAGATGCACCAAATCTATCACAGTGGCTCACGCTGAATAATACATTTGGTGCCGCTTTAGAAACTTTTGTCCTAGGGGCGTACCACCAATTGGTTGGCTTACTTTGCACAAGAAGTTTGCGCCAAAATTTTGATGCACTTTTGGCACATGTTGGAGTATGTTGGCAGTGCACTTTGATATGTCATAGTAAATAGAGATGGAGTAGAGCAAAGCGCTCACATAGCACACTCGCTCTCCTCGCTGCATGAGATGGAATTGAGATGGCCCAATAGACTTTCTGCAGCAAGGCCAGAGAGTGTTCTCTCTCCTCATTCTAGAGATCGGTGGGGGTCTCAGCACTCAGACCTCCATCAGTCAAAACCTTTGATTGTCATTATGAAATATCAAAAGTCTTTTCAAAGTACAGTGACACGTTAAGCTACTTCCCTTTGTCCAGCTTCATACCCCTTTTTCATCAAGCCCATGTCCCTTTGTTGAATGAGGCACAAAATGTTTGCAAACAAATAAAAAGTTTTTGGTACAAATTTAAAGGGGTTGTCTCATCTTACATATTGGTGGCATATCGCTAGTATATGCCACCAATGTCAGATAGCTGCAGTTCCCAGAGATAGGACCACACCTATCTCGAGAACTGGACCCTCAAAGTGAGCGCAAGCATGGGCACTGCTCCATTCACATCTATGGGACTGCTGAAAAAAGCCAAGCTCTGGCTATCTTGGCAGCTTGCATGGGGTGCTCTGCATTCATTTCTATGGAACTTCCAAAAATAGGCAAGCGTGCTTGCTTGGATATTTTCAAGACTTCCATAGAAATGAATGGAGAGCATGGATGCATGTTTGGTGCGCTTTCCTTTACTTTCAGGGGCCCATTCTGGAGATAGGTGCTGGTCTCAGAGGTGAGACCGGCACCTATCTGACTTTGATGGCATACTGTAGTCATATGCCATCAAAGTCTGAAATGATACAATCTCTTGTGTGAACTGGGCACGTTAGCAGGCATTTTCTATCCCTGTATTAAGATTAGAGTTTGTAAGTCAAATTGTTTTCAACCATCATGTAAAATTAATCTTACAGCCTGAGTGGGTTTTATATGGCCTTCCTCTCTACCAAATATCTGGATCTTGGGGGGGTTGAATGTGATGGACATTTTTTCTTTTTTCACCCTATGTAACCACATTTCTGACTCTTCTTTTCTAGCTGTCACTTGGAGGTCTATTCATGGGGCTAGAAGTAGGACTCATGCAAGCCATGTCTTTGACATTGATGTATTCTCTAGCCCCTCATTCAAACAACAGTAACCCCACACTCAGCATGGACCCAATGGAAATTTCCACTTATCGTCTACGCTTCAGCTAACATCAGCCGCATGGGACACAAGATCCCATTGCACACAAGCCAAGGACTGGAGCTGGATGGTTCATCAACCAGTGTGTACCGTTTTCAAGGGCGACACATTTTGTTCTGTAGCTTGGAGCCCAGCCAGCACTGGAAAAACCCATCATGGCATTTTGGACAGACCAAAATAACCCTGTAAACCTAGTTATTGCTAACAGAGAAGTGAGTTGCAGGCTCTTTTAGCGCACAAGGAGTTAAACATCTAGATTGTATGTTGAAGAGAGAATAAGAAGCTATTTATGATAAACTTAGTTTTTAAAAAGAACTATTTATTTGGTGACTTTTTAAGCACACCTCCTCTCTGATTTCTGCCACCGCCTGACAGTCCTCAGAAAACTCAAAGCAATTTCCCCTGTGCCACTAAATGCTGCAGACAGGTCCACAAGAAATGGTCCCAGGAACCCAGAGAGGGATCACCTACTAGATGGTTCATTACGCCTAGAATTAGGAATTTTGTCTCAACCATTGTCAGTATTCTTCCATATGTTATCCGTCTTTTTTATACTGTAGCACTGAAGAAAAAGGGTTATGAAAAAGAAGTAACGTATGGTATAATGAGATGTGATGGGACAATATCTTGTTTCTGCAACTGTGGTTTTAAATACAGATCTGATACTATCCCTGAAAGTTTGGAATTGTTGTATTGTTGTTTCACTTACTGAACGTCGGCGTTGGCAGTCATATTTAGATTTCCAGTGTTATAAATACACTCAGATCCACATTTCTAAGATCAAAAAAAAAAAAGTTTGAAACCTTACTTACAGAATAGACTTAAAGGGGTTTTGCCATCTCAGACAATGGGGGCATATTGCTAGGATATGCCCCCATTGTCTGATAGGTGCGGGTCCCACCTCTGGGACCCGCACCTACAATGAGAACAGAGCAGGGATATGAACGGAGGGTTCATTGATTTCTATGACTGGCTCGGCTATTTCCGTCTGCCCCATAGAAATGAATGGGAGCAGGGTGCGCGGTGCGCTTCCATTCACTTCTATGGGAGCAGTGCTTGGTGGTGGACGGACCCTGGAAAATCCGGGGTCCTCCAGCCACAGCTCTGCCCGCTCCGTTCTCCTTGTAGGTGCGGGTCCCAGAGGTGGAACCCGCACCTATCAGACAATGGGGGCATATTCTAACACCCTTTAATGTAGGTGTTAAAGCATAGAGCACCTGTATTCTAGAACATGTCGCTCCAGAACATTGGCACAATGAAAGATTAAAGGGAATGTTTCATCAGAAAACGACCTATTGTTTAAATCACATTTTTATGGTTAACATATTTTTAAAGAATTTTTTATGTTATTTTTTAATTTCCATGTCCATTTTTATATTTAAACAAAAACTATACAATCCTGCAGTTTTCGCACTGGCCACTAAGCCTCATAATAGGCTCCACTTCTTTGTCTGCACAGATCGCTTTACTGCAGTTATCTGCTTATCTGTACACAGAGGTGATATCATTACAGGCAGGATTAGAATGAAGAGAGGAGCCACCACTCACAATAGGTGATTGTCACAGCTTATCTATTCTTCCCTAGTACAATGAGCCCTGCACAGGTCACAGAGCATGTCCAGAGAACTCTACTATAGAAGTCAATGAGGTTTCCTTCAGACCAATGTGTCAATGCCCAATTTTTTAATGCTTTCTAAGAACAGCTCAGGCAAGATGGCCGCCCCCATAATCATGTTCAGGAAATAGAATAAATAAATCAGAATATAAAAACCGATTAGGAAAAAAAGGGAGATGTGTTGTATCAGGTTTTAACTTGCAGATTACGTTTTTGGCGACATATTTCCTTTAAACGGAACCTGACATCTCCTGTATGATAATGACAGGCACTCTGAAATCAGCCGTCTGTCATGAGAATTTACAGTTTAATGCTGGCAGTAGGCACCGGGGAATTAGTCATGCACAGACAGACAGAAGAGATTGGCTTATTTATGAGCGCCTGCTCTCCCCGCTCATCTATTGACTAATGACTATTTTTTCCTAGGGAGAAGACTAAGGAGAGACCTGTCAATTATCAGCGGGTGGGCGGGGAGAACATAAGCTCATGAATAAGCCGGACTCTTCTCAGGCAGCATGTGACTCTTCTCTAACACTGCCAGAATGAAACTGTAAATTCTCAGCAGTGGTGTTCCCTGATGGGATAAGTGTCAGACTGTTAACTTCAGCATGTCTATCGCAACCTTGTATTATACCAACAGATTATCTGACAGATTTTCTGACCACTCATTGGTCAGAGGGCCAATTTCACACATCTTTTGTTATACACACCAACTATTGGTCTGATTGGACAGATATTGGTCAGATAAGTTACCTTTACATGGAAGGTGAGACATTGAACACGGTGTCTGACCTGCAGGCAGCATGTTACAGAGCAGGAGGAGCTGAGCAGATTGATATATAGCTTTGTGGGAAAAGTTTCAATAAAACTTGTATTTTATTCAATTAACTTTGGCATTCGATTTTTTAATGGTCTTCAAGCTGAATTGTCAAATCCCTGCTGTACGGAGACTGATTAAAATTATGTTTTGAGTGAATTGACTTTGAATCTTGGATCCAAAGCTCGATTCGCTCATCCCTATTAAGAACCACCCACTGAAATCCTAATCCTAGAAAGAGCAGAGGTTTAAATGAATACATTGAAAAGGGATTGTTCACATCTCCATTAAAGGGTTCTGAACCCGGACATACCCAATTTTCCACCCAGGCAGCCCCCCCCTATGTGGAGCCTGATATGTCACAGAATCTCACAGATTTAGGTCAGGGCAAAGGAGAGCATCTTGGGGCAAAGGAGAGCATCCCCCCCCCCCCCCAAGATGCTCTCCTTTGCCCTGACCTAAATCTGTGAGATTCTGTGACATATCAGGCTCCACATAGGGACTGCTAGGTAAGGTTTCCGTCTAGCGGTGATCCCGGTGACCTCGCCGGCACTAATGGGCAGGCTTTAGCTCTCCCCTAGCCTGTAAAACAGCTAGGGAAGAGCTAAAGCCAACCCATCAGACCAGGTGATGTCACCGAATACACTGCTGGATGGAAGCCTCCGCCTAGCGGTGTAAAATATAAAAGCCCTTGCCCTGCACGATCTGGCGCAGGGCAAAGGAGAGCATCGGAGCATGAAATCATCAGGGGGCCTGACGGGAGTGAAAACGTGGGTATGTATGGGTTCAGCTCTGAACCCGGACAACCGCTGTAAGTGTCTCCATTGAAGATTCTTTAAAACATATAGACAATATAAAATAGGTTTTGCAACTAGACTTCCTTCGGAAACCCGACGACCCCATTATAATCAATGGAGTTGTCTGGTGCCATTGGTTTCAGTTATGTGCTGGATCCGGGACGTCTGTTATTTTTCTTCAGCCCTTATAACTAAACTATCCTGTGCTGTTTTATTTCAGTGCACGGTATAATGGATTTGTTCTTTCATACTTCTTTGAATATATTTTATATACAGACAAAATACTCCCAGTGCACTACTCTCCTCCATGGTCTCCTACAGTGGTTGAGGAAGCTGGGGAAAATTATAAAAATAAATAAAAATGACCACCAGCTAGCATAATGAACATATTCTGCCAAACATCTCCTCGTATCTCAGCTGCCTAGGCCTTTGGGTGACGTACGTGACACCTGAATTGTTAGGTCTGGAGTGGAGTTCAGCTTTACAGTTCTGTAGCCAAAACACTATAATTGGTTAATAAATATTATGGATTTTTGTCATTTTGTGTAATTTCTTTTATTAAGAAAATGAGTTACTTTAACTTCTAGAATCTTTCAAAATAAGATGGCATCAGAAATGGCAGCATTATATGGCATTTTCTAAATAGAGAAAATTGGAAACTAAACTTGTTATACCGTAGCTAGTGACACACGATGCAGTTCCATACAACGATAAACTTGCAGTTAACGATGGCATAATGCCGTTTTATAGGGAGCTTCTTTCTGGCAATGATTTTACTGCTTGAATGCTTCTATGTCTTTGCACCACTAGATGTCAACAGTCTTCTGAATTATTTAACAGTGTATTATCTAGGAATATTCCATCATATTTGATTGTTATTTAGATCAAAGTACACTAGATGATGGAAAATCTATGCTAATCACACAGGCAGCTCGGTATGCTGGAACAGTAGGTGGCTCCTAAAGTCTGTGATCATACACAAGACAAATGAGAGACAAATGAGAGAAAGGTATTTGAAGAGGAATTCTTGCTAATGCCGTATGTATGTACAGTGGTGCTTAAAAGTTTGTGAGCCCTTCAGAACTTTCTACATTTCTTCATAAATATGACCTAAAACTACATCAGCTGCTCACACAAGTGTGAGAATGCGTGTGGGAGCCTCTTGTATTTAAAGAACAGGAATCTATCAAATAAATAATGATATAGAGGCTCACCTGTCTATTAGTATGGATACGGTGCTCTTGACCAAATTGATTCATCCTATCAATAAATGAAATAAATAGGAATTACATTAATAACGGCAGTCACTCATTGTCTACAACCACCCGGACACTACAGGTCAAAAAGATTCACATTTATTACATGCATATATAACACATCAACCTAATAGAAACACTAAAAGTCTAAAAGTGCAATAAAAGTATAGTTAATAGACCATGATATATATATTTGCTTCCTATTGTGGTCCAAGTATATATCAAACTGAATTGTACAGTTAATAGACCATAGTACATATATTCACTTCCTGTTGTGGTCCAGGTATATATCAAATTAATCGCATGGAAAGTGATATAAAAAAAATAATCACATGGAGAATGATGCCAAAAAAAATCTATAATTCATCAATATAGGAGATGAATAATTCATCAATATATAGATAAGTAAATTGCAGACAATTATGGTTTATAGATGTATAGATGAGTCAGCGCTGAGAAAAGCCATGTTAAAATGGTTAGCGTAGTTAGATTGTCCACAAAGGGTTAATCATCCTACAAAAATACTTCCAATTTAATTTAATGGATTTATTTCTATCCAAAAATATTACTCCTTCATATTCATGTGATAAACTTAGTATCCCATACTGGGTATACTGACATATAGTGGATAAGTCTTTAAGTGGTAGATGTTAGTGGAGGTCAGTAAGATTATTACCCGCCGCTGCTTTGTGGCATCCCACGTGTCAGGCTGGGTACATAGAAATGTTTTACCTCTCTCCTGAAGCGTAAAGGATAAGTAGAATCATACCCTCCGACAGCGCCGCTCCTTACTGTTCAGGCATCTCACGTGGTTCGGTAGTTGCGCCTGCGCTGATGGAGCACTATGACGTCATCGGCGCAGTGGAGATGTCTGAGCAGGGAAGCGGTCGGACATTAACTGCGCATGCGCCGAATACAGACGCGCGCGGCGCATGCGCGAGAATTCGTCCGCTTGATCGCATTCCGGAGGAGATGGGCGGGCTGGAGGGACGCGCTGGGCGGCAGCATCTTGTGAAGGTAGACGGAGCCTCTAGGTGCTAATGACGCCCCCATAGCACCTAGAGGGTCATTAGCATATCAATATAAGTTCTTTTTTTAGCGAAACGGCTGCCCCAAAAGCTATTATATTAGGATTGTTTGCCAGAGCAGACACTAGCGGATCGCTAGTGTCTCAAAGCTAATTATGTGAAAACGAAGTGGTAGAAACCCTTTAAGCAAGACATCAACCCTGAGCACTTTCTTCTGCCAAAGAATAGTTAAAGAAGAATACAGCTAAAGTTTTGGAATGGCCAATTCAAAGTTCTAAACTTAATTCAGTATTAAATGTTGTAGAAGGACCTGAAGCAGGCAGAGCATAGGAGGAAACCCACCAACATAACAGAGTTGAAGTTGGAGCAATGGGTTAAAATCCTTCAAAGGTGATGTGCAGGACTAATCATCAACTACCAAAATTGTTTAGTTGCAGTTATCGCTACACAATGGGGTCAACACCAGACACTGAAAGCAAAGGTTCACATATTCACAGATATATGATATTGGATCATTTTCCACAATAAATAAATGACCAAGTCTAATATGTTTGACTCTTTTGTTTGATTTGGTTATCTTTATCCTACACTTACAGTGTGTGTGTATATATACAGTATGTAGCTATATATCGTTTTATTATTATTTATTATTACTAAAGCGCCATTCATTCCATGGTGCTGTACATATGAAAAGGGGTTTACATACATAATAAAAAACAAGTACAATAAGCATGAACAAGACAAGTTGCCATTTGGTACAGAAGAGGGTGCCCTTACTGTGGCTGTGTAACAAAGTGTTTAGTATGTGATACAACCACAGTTGGGGATATCTTTTCAGTGCATGTCCTTTACATTGCCTGCCGCCAGTCTATGATAAATCTGCCCCTATGTTACTATATGTTACTATAAAATATTGTCCTTCTGTAGCAATTGACACAAAAGTCCTCCTATGTAGATGTGAAGGGAAGATTTAAATCTCCATAGTAATCCTCATGATAATACTAGGTGTAGAATTGGGATAACAGTATGCCATCTCTATTATTCTCCTGATAGTCCAAGATAAAAATGCGCACAGAAGAGCATTACATAAATTAGTTTAATCTGATCAGCTCTAATTGATTCACTATAGGGCAGCACTCTCTGGTCGCAGTGATGGTCTGATTGAAAAAGTTAAGCGAGACTGTTTCCCGTGCTAAAAGATGATGTTAAAGAGACAAGAAGAAAAATACATGGAATGACTTCAAAACATTATATCCAGAAAAACCATCCACCCAGTTTTTACAAAACTGTTGGTATGTTAATACGTCATAAAAAATAAAGTTTGAGAAGTTTAATGGAAGTGTCCCTTTAACTTCTAGCACCTTCTGGCATGTTACAGCATATTCTGTTGTATAGAGGGCTTAATTGTATGGGATTTTGTATTGAGATTTTGCGAGCTCGCCCTCTATAAACATGCAGTCATTTTCACGTCCGCTTAAATTTGGCAGCCTAATGGATTTGACTTTCCTAACAATATTCCGTGAAGTGACAGCTATCAGCAATATCTGCAATGCCTACATCTTGATGTACTGTAAGAGGTTTACCATACATTGAATCTGACCTTGTATCTGTTGAATAGCAGTAACTTCCGCCATCCTATTTATGGCAAGTATCTCTCTCTTAAAGGGGTATTCTGGTAAAAGTTATAAAAAATACAAAGGCGAATGAATTGTCACTTGCACTCCTTTTATGTAGTAGTGGCGCCAGTGGCAGGCTGCAGCCAATCGAAGAAATAGAAGTTCTAAGGCACTCAAAATTGCATTTAGAGAAAAGCTTTAATGCACATTGATTCACTCAGGTCCAGACAAAAGTTAAATCGCCTTTTCCAATAATTGCTCATACAAATCAGATGTTTCATTTGGACCTTCTTCAACTATATGAGTCTAAAAAGTGAAAAATGTCAAAATGATTTTCTTTTGTCTGGACCTGATTGAATCAATGTTCATTAATAAAGCTTTTCTCTAAAAGTACCGGAGAAATACAAAGGGGAATGTAAGTATATATATATATATATATATATACAGGTCCTTCTCAAAAAATTAGCATATTGTGATAAAGTTCATTATTTTCTGTAATGTACTGATAAACATTAGACTTTCATATATTTTAGATTCATTACACACCAACTGAAGTAGTTCAAGCCTTTTATTGTTTTAATATTGATGATTTTGGCATCTAGCTCATGAAAACCCCAAATTCCTATCTAAAAAAATTAGCATATCATGAAAAGGTTCTCTAAACGAGCTATTAACCTAATCATCTGAATCAACTAATTAACTCTAAACACCTGCAAAAGATTCCTGAGGCTTTTAAAAACTCCCAGCCTGGTTCATTACTCCAAACGGCAATCATGGGTAAGACTGCCGACCTGACTGCTGTCCAGAAGGCCATCATTGACACCCTCAAGCAAGAGGGTAAGACACAGAAAGAAATTTCTGAACGAATAGGCTGTTCCCAAAGTGCTGTATCAAGGCACCTCAGTGGGAAGTCTGTGGGAAGGAAAATGTGTGGCAGAAAACGCTGCACAACAAGAAGAGGTGACCGGACCCTGAGGAAGATTGTGGAGAAGGACCGATTCCAGACCTTGGGGGCCTGCGGAAGCAGTGGACTGAGTCTGGAGTAGAAACATCCAGAGCCACCGTGTACAGGCGTGTGCAGGAAATGGGCTACAGGTGCCGCATTCCCCAGGTCAAGCCACTTTTGAACCAGAAACAGCGGCAGAAGCGTCTGACCTGGGCTACAGAGAAGCAGCACTGGACTGTTGCATGTCATTCGGAAATCAAGGTGCCAGAGTCTGGAGGAAGACTGGGGAGAGGGAAATGCCAAAATGCCTGAAGTCCAGTGTCAAGTACCCACAGTCAGTGATGGTCTGGGGTGCCATGTCAGCTGCTGGTGTTGGTCCACTGTGTTTTATCAAGGGCAGGGTCAATGCAGCTAGCTATCAGGAGATTTTGGAGCACTTCATGCTTCCATCTGCTGAAAAGCTTTATGGAGATGAAGATTTCATTTTTCAGCACGACCTGGCACCTGCTCACAGTGCCAAAACCACTGGTAAATGGTTTACTGACCATGGTATTACTGTGCTCAATTGGCCTGCCAACTCTCCTGACCTGAAACCCATAGAGAATCTGTGGGATATTGGGAAGAGAAAGTTGAGAGACGCAAGACCCAACACTCTGGATGAGCTTAAGGCCGCTATCGAAACATCCTGGGCCTCCATAACACCTCAGCAGTGCCACAGGCTGATTGCCTCCATGCCACGCCGCATTGAAGCAGTCATTTCTGCAAAAGGATTCCCGACCAAGTATTGAGTGCATAACTGAACATAATTATTTATAGGTTGACTTTTTTTGTATTAAAAACACTTTTCTTTTATTGGTCGGATGAAATATGCTAATTTTTTTAGATAGGAAATTAATTGTTTACAGCATGTGCTGCCTCTGGCAGTTTTGTGTTTTTTTTTGCTTGTGCAGCGTCCCACATATGTGTGTAAATGGGACACTTCAAACATCTGTAATTGCATTGTATGGTATTTCCTATTTTCCAGCTGGCACCACATAGTAGTGTAGAGAATGTAGAGAAGGAAGTTGGAGGAGGAACAAGCAAGTCCATGGAGGAAGGAGGCAGGCCAAATTCACCATGTAGCTGCTTCACTTTCCTCTGGGCCCTGATCAAGCCTAGAGAAGATATGTACAGAAGACAAGCACCAGACAGTGAGTCTATACACCAAGATGCAGAGAGGGTAACATCTAAACTTAAGCTTATGGACCTCATTAGCAAAAGTGACCAGGAGTAACTTTCCGAGTGCCTGGACACAACTGGATGATTAAGGCCATAATTATCCTTATCCACTAAACAAGCCTTCCGCGTCATAGTGGAAAACATATTCATAAGAGTATCCTGCAAATAATGAAGCAGATGTGTTTGCCTGCCACAAGGGAGATCGCCCTTAAAGGATAGCTTATAGTAACTATATATATATATATATATATATATATATATATGTATATCAGCATCTTTAGTGCCAGAGTGCTGTACAGAGTGAATTTTGGGATTACCACCAGGATCCTTGCCTGTAAAGTATCAGCATTAGAAGAATCCCTCCATTCACAACTGCCATTGCCTGATAATAGAATCACAAGTCAACTTATTATGCTATGCCAAATGCTTTCCATTGATGAACTGTACCAACTGTCCAGAGACTATTGATTCTTCAGTCAATGTTCAATTGGTTTACAACAACCGACTCCTCATTCTTGCTACTACTCTCAACATTTGCACCTAACGGTGCTGGCATCACGAACACAGGGGCCCAGCCGTAAAAGCACCTTACACCAGTTATCATCAAGGGCACCTCAACTAACATCTGGCTGGTGTTCCCTGCAACCGAGAGTGCCCCAGAGGATTTTGTGCTGTCTTCCCACCCACTGTACGCCAGCCCAGGGAGGCATCTGCTCACCGTAAGTACATGAACTATTGCACCCATCGGCCCACCGTGAGCCTCACGTGTTTTCCCCTGTGGTTTGGTAGCGTTACACTTGCGCTTCAATATCCCTTTAAATATTACCATATAAATCCTCTTATTATAGATATGTTAAGGTTGAAATTGTACCCGAAGTTGATGTTTAATATACAGGTAGAATTCATACAGACAGTTTAGTAAAGAGCAATTTAGTAAATTTATTAATGCACATTTTTTTCCCAGGTCAAAAGGAGAGACATTTAAAGGTAACCTGTCACCGGGATTTTGTGTATTGAGCTGAGGACATGGGTTGCTAGATGGCATCTAGCACATCCGCAATACCCAGTCCCCATAGCTCTGTGTGCTTTTATTGTGTAAACAAACCGATTTGATACATATGCAAATTAACCTGAGATGAGTCCTGTACGTGAGATGAGTCAGGGACAGGACTCATCTCAGGTTAATTTGCATATGTATTAAATCATTTTTTTTACACAATAAAAGCACACAGAGCTATGGGGACTGGGTATTGCAGATGTGCTAGGGGTGATCTAGCAGCCCATGTCCTCAGCTCTATACCCCAAATCCAGGTGACAGGTTCCCTTTAAGGGACAAAGAGGGACAGAGGGACCTGTGTCAAAAAGAGGGATTGTCCCTTTAAAAGAAGACACTTGGGAGGTATGGGAAAGGTGTACATGTTTCGAACTGTTAGTTCTTAATCCTGTCTGGGTGCTCTTTCTTTCTTTTAGTGTCTCCTGGTCCATGATCTGGACTTCCGTGCACAAGCTGCCTCAGCACATAGGAGTTGAGCGGGGTTATATAGTGTTTTGTCCCAAACTTTAGGTTCCGATGATATTGATATAATGGTCAGCTATAGTTTTTTCTCCATCAGGCTACTGTATAGTGCCTACAGTTTTGTGCCTACAGTGCCTAGAGTGGAAATGACAAGGGCTGTCACGTGCCAGGGGTCCAAGGCAGACCACCGGGGCGTACTATGAGCAGGTCACAGGCAAACAGAACAGACATGACAGAAAAGCAGGTAAAAAGAAGTGGTAACGATACCACAGGACCAAGAGTATCGGAGGACCACAGCAAAACCCGGAGGGCGGAGCCAGTGAACCCCGTACTCCACAGAGCCCCGAATGGTGTGGATGACTGGGCCAAGGGCTCACTGGTCGCACCTCCAGGAAGGTCCCAGTACACTTGGTCCCTACCTGCCAGGAACAGGCTGGTGGAACCTCCAGTGAAACAAACAACCAGAACAGAGGTTAGCAATTCCCCCTCCAGGGAAGCCAGGGACCCCTTCCGGAGGACTACATGGAGAGACATGAACAGAAGCAGTTAAGAACTGCCAAACTATACAGGAATACCGACATGACAACAGACGCAGTTAAGCACTGCTAGGCTAACATGAATACAGACATACAGGGCAGAAACAGATAGCGGACACAGTTACGCACTGCTAGGAGCTCAGATGCAGATACGCTCTGCTAGGTGAAAACATGGAACAAAACAGGAACAAATGACATAATATGGAGCAGGAACAGATCAGAACAGGACATACCAAATACACCAGAACAGAGCAGGTAAAGACGAACAGAGACTAACAAGGCAAAACCAGACGACACCACGCAGAAGGGTAACTGAAAACCCACAGGAATAGAAGCGAGGTGAAACACCTAGCAGCATAGACAGGACAATGGACAGACTGAACCAAGACTGAATAAACCAGAACTGACCCCCAGAACCACAGCTCACAGGTCTATATAGCTGGGTAACGAGGCACCTGGGAAGAGACACCCAGGCACAGCAGACAGGGGAATTAACCCCATCAGCATCAGAGCTCAGACAGCAAAGACACACAGTAACAGAACTGGACGTTGCCCTGGGCAACCAGGAAACATGAATACAGAACTGGGCGTTGCCCTTAGTAACCAGGATACACAGATACAGAACTACAGACAAAGTCAAAGCCAGCATGCAGCCAAAAGCAACCAGCCTGCACGGAATCACCCACAGCCAGTACGCAAAAGGCGTGCAGCCTGCACGGCAATACACATCACGGTGAACCGCACAGTGACAAGGGCAAGGTCCAAGAAGGCATGGGCGTAGGGATCACCATAGCAGCCATAGCAATGGCTATGGGGCCCTACACCACTGTGGGCCCGGGCTGCCTGCTGAGGATTATTATAATTTTTTTAATTTATGTGGTATAGCTGCAGTAGTGGCAGGCCCCTCCAGGACAGACAGAGAAAGCGCTATCTGCAGGGCCTGTAGGCTGTGGGCAGTGCGATAGGGGGCGGCTAGAGGCGTACCTGCAGTGAGGAGAGGGAGTGGTCCCGCTCCCAGTCTGGGCGGCAGTCCTACTGGCCGGAAGTGGAAGAGGCAGAGCATACAGCGAAGCTGCGTGCTGCTGGGCCTGGCAGCACTGCTGGAGTGTGGGGGCACGCAGATGTTCAAGTGGCTGTGAGGTGAGGGCTGGCTGACTCTGGGACTGGTAACATTTACTCTGGAGTCCTGGACCATTATATCTAGGGAGGAGGGGGGAGCAGGACCCTGGAGGTCTGGACCAGTACATTTGAGGAGAAGGGGGGAGCAGGACCTTGAGGTATGGTCTGGACCATTATATAGGGTGGAACACGACACTGGACCATTATATCTGGGGAGGAGGGGGAGCAGGACCCTGGAGGTCTGGACCAATTTATTTAGGGGGGAGCCGCAGGATCTCCAAGGTCTAAACCATTAAATTGTGAGGGGGAGCAGGACACTTGATGTCTGGACCATTATATCTGGGGACTGGCGGTGGGAGATTTAGGATGGGTGTGGGAGGTCTTGGAGGAGTGTGGGGATGCTGGGGTGGGAGGTACTGGAGGGGTGTTTGGGTGGGAGCTATGGAAGGGGTGGGAGGTCTGAGAGATATGTGGGGATGGGAGATCCGGGAGAGGGGCCCATACATTTTTTTGCTATGGGGCCCAGTCATTTCTAGCTACGCCCCTGCAAGAAGGTACTTAGCCAGCAAATAATGAGAGATTTTAGCTCTGAAGTCTGAGAAATTGTTAATGCGGCTCTTGGCTCTTCAATATAACACATGCTGTAACACAGGATAAATAATAGGTAATGCAATTAATTTGTAAAGTTACAGTTTATGTATTTATATATAATATATTACACTTTCCCACCTACAAAAAATTGAGAGGTCTGTAATTTTTATCGTAGGTACACTTCAACTGTGAGAGACAGAATCTAAAAAATGATTTTAAAATATGATTTTAAAATAATTAATTTGCATTTTATCGAATGAAATAAGTATTTAATCACCTACCAACCAGCAAGAATTCTGGCTCTCCCAGACCTGTTATTTTTTCTTTAAAAAGCCCTCCTACTCCGCACTTATTACCTGTATTAATTGCACCTGTTTGAACTCCTTAGGCTTCGTTCACATCACTGTTCAGCCTTTCCGTTCTCCTGCTCTGTTTAGGAGCAGGAGAACGGAAAGGACGTATTCGGTACATAACTGAGCCGAACTGAAGATTTTTGAAGCGGAGACAAAAGTCCTGCATGCACTACTTTTGTCTCCGCTTCAAAATCTTCTTCTGAGCGGAAACCTAACAGTCCCCATTAGAGTCTATGGGATCCTTAGGTTCCGTTCTGATCAGTTATGTGCCGAATACGTCCTTTCCGTTCTCCTGCTCCTAAATGGGGAAGAAGAACGCAAAGGCTGAACGGTGATGTGAACGAAGCCTTACCACTCAGACCTCTCCACCATGGCCAAGACCAAAGAGCTGTCTGAGGGCACCAGGGACAAAATTGAAGACCTGTAAAGGCTGGGATGGGCTACAGAACAATAGGCAACAACTGTTGAGAAGGCAACAACTGTTGGCACAATTATTAGAAAATGGAAGAAACATAGGATGACTATCAATCTTGCTCGGTCTGGGGCTCCATGCAAGATCTCACCTCTTGGTGTAAGAATAATTCTGAGAAAGGTCAGGAATCAGCCCAGAAATACACAGGAGGACCTGGTCAATGACCTGATGAGAGCTGGGACCACAGTACACTACCATTAGTAACATGGTAAATGGGTATTGGAATTGGGTGGCTCTACAAAATAGGTAAGATGTATGGGTGCTACTATCAATAGAGCTCCCTATCAGTGAAAAATAGGTATTAACAATTGGAGATAGGCACACCAAATATCCGGTTCACTTGGAATTACAATATATTTATTCAACATCTGATTATAAAAATACTGTTACATATAAAAAGTATTGGCGACAGTCAATATCTATAAAACAACAATAAAACACTAAAACAAGGAGATAAATTGAATCACCATATGATGTAAGCGGTGACACAAACCAAGGTCATATGTATGTAATAAAAACGGATCAGAAGTAGTCTCCAAACCCTGTATGGTAAAGCAGAGTTGGATCTAATAATTGTCTCTCCACTAGCATCACTCCATGTCCTCCCCAAAGTTTGCTGCGGTGGGGATATTGGATATACTTATTATTCGTCCACAACAAAATAACCCCTGATTTTTATAGTTGTAATATCGGCATCACAGGGTACTCACAGTTCCAGACCGCAGATAATGTTGTATGCTGTCCCACCTGTGTTCAGCGTGACTGCGGCTCCTTGCGTAGTGAGTCTCGTGAGTTATCTCGTGATTTTGGATATTAACCCTGTTCAGGGCCGGCGCCACCCATAAGCAGAGTAGGCAACCGCGTAGAGTGCACTCTGCCTGGAGGCGCCGGCCGCTGCCTGCGCCCCGCCCCCTACTTGTGTCATCCATCTGAGATCATCTCATCTTCTTCTGTTCTTGCCGGCCAGATGCGCTCCGATGAGTTCACTACGGGCAGAGAGAGCGGCACGCAGCTGAGACACCCTGGTGTATTTAAAGCTCATCTAGGCTTTCTGTCAGAAAAGTTTCTCGTGGGATTCGAACTCACAACCTTGACACATCTGAGCCAAGGCATTTACCCTCACAGCCATGAAAGCTGTATTACTAGTTGCTTTAAAAAAAAATAAAAAAAAATAAGACTTCTACTGTAGGTAACTTTGATACCTAGTGTACATCCATACACATGTCAGCTGCCCCAACACACCCAGCTCTAATACATCCATACACAGTGTACTGGGGCAGCTGTCATGTGTATGGATGTACACTATCAAAGTTACCTACAGTAGAAGTCTTATATATTTTTTTTTTTTTAAGCCATTGGTAATACAGCTTTCATGGCTGTGAGGGTAAATGCCTTGCCTCTGATGTGTAAAGGTTGTGAGTTCGAATCCCAGGAAAACTTTTCTGAAAGTGTTTTTTTTTTTTTTTTTTAATACCGGACTGTTACTTTACTGCCACGGGGGAGGGAGGGGGGGGTGCTATTGGCACCATGATACTGGCACATGGAGGGGGGAGGAGAGAGGCACTTTATACTGGCACATTAGGGGGCAGGGGGAGAGGATGGCACTATGATATTAGCACATGGGGGGGCAAGAAATGGTCATGAATCATGAGGGGCAGAAATGTGAAATGATGGGGAGGGGGCAAGAGATGGACATGAATCATGAGGGGCAGAAATGTGATATGATGGGGGGGGGGCAAAATGTACATTTGCTTCTGTTGACAAAAATCCTTGCACCGGCCCTGACTTCGGGCGCACTATCCCGCGATATTATATATAAATGACCATAGTCGGACTAGCACAGGGTACACGACCATAGTTAAATGTTGCATGCAATAGGTGGCTGAAAAAGGGGCGGGAAAAGGGGTGTGGTCAATGGGCGGAGTCAAGGGGGCGGCAAAATTAGCTTTTGCCTAGGGTGGCAAAAATCCTTGCACCAGCCCTGACCCTGTTATACTTGCCGGCTTTTGGCTTTCGAATTTTTAAAATAAATAAATACTTTACTGTAACCTGATATCTGGATGTGAGTGCTCGGTCCATATTATTAGCTACTTTTTTTTAGATTCTGTCTCTCACAGTTGAAGTGTACCTACAATACAAATTACAGACCTCTCCATTCTTTGTAGGTGTGAAAACTTGCCAAATCTCCAGTGTATCAAATACTTATTTTCTCAACTGTATATATATCCATGCAAATGTTATACAGGCAATGTACCTTTCCGTCGCATATTGTATTCCATGACACTGGTAAAATTGAGTAAAAAAAATATATTTTTATTTATAAAAAAAAGAACCAAATTTACCAACAATTTGGAAAAATTAGCAAATTTCCAAGTTTCAATTTCTCTACTTCTATAATACATAATAATACCTCCAAAAATAGTTATTACTTTACATTCCCCCATATGTCTACTTCATGTTTGGATCATTTTGGGAATGCAATTTTATTTTCTGGGGATGTTACAAGGCTTAGAAGAAAAGAGAAAATCTTGAAATTTTTCTGAAATTTTCAAAAACCCACTTTTTAAGGACCAGTTCAGGTCTGAAATCACTTTGTGATACTTACATAATAGAAATCACCCAAAAATGAATTTAAATTTTTGGGCAAATTTTCCATTTTAATCCATTTTTTCAAGTAACAAAACAAGGGTGAACAGCCAAACAAAACTCAATATTTATTGCCCTGATTCTGTAGTTTTTAGAAACACCCCATATGTGGCCGTAAACTGCTGTACAGGCACACGGTAGGGCGTAAAGGGAAAGGAGCGCCGTGTGGTTTTTAGAAGGCAGATTTTGTTGGACTGGTTTATTTACACCATGTCCCATTTGAAGCCCCCCGATGCACCCCTAGAGTAGAAACTCCCTAAAAGTGACCCCATCTAAGAAACTACACCCCTCAAGGTATTCAAAACTGATTTTAAAAACTTTGTTAACCCTTTAGGTGTTCCACAAGAGTTATTGGCAAATGGAGATGAAATGTAAGAATTCAAATTTTTGGGCAAATTTTTCATTTTTATCCATTTTTTCCAGTAACAAAGCAAGGGTTAACAGCCAAACAAAACTCAATATTCATTGCCCTGATTTTTTAGTTTGCAGAAACACCCCATATGTGGTCGTAAACTACTGTACGGGCACACGGAAGGGCGTAGAGGGAAAGGAGTGCCGTGTGGTTTTTGGAAGGCAGATTTTGCTGGACTGGTTTATTTACACCATGTCCTATTTGAAGCCCCCCTGATGCACCCCTAGAGTCGAAACTCCATAAAAGTGACCCCATTTTGGAAACTATGGGATAAGGTGGCAGTTTTGTTGAGACTATTTTTAGGGTGCATATGATTTTTGGTTGCTCTATATTACATTTTCATAAGGCAAGGTTACCAAAAATAGAAATTCAGAAATTTCATCTCCATTTGCCATAAACTGTTGAGGAACACCTAAAGGGTGAATAAAGTTAGTAAAATCAGTTTTGAATACCTTAAGGGGTGTAGTTTCTTAGATGGGGTGACTTTTATAGTCACCCCATCTAAGAATAACTTAAGGGGTGCATCAGGGTTTCTTCAAATGGGACATGGTGCCAAAAAAAATCTGCCTTCCAGAAGTGATATGGCATTCCTTTCCTTCTGCGCCCTGCCGTTTGGTCAAACAGAAGTTTACGACCACATATGGGGTCTTTCTGTAAACTGCGGTATGAGGGTAATAAATATTAAGTTTAGTTTTGTTGTTAACCCTTGCTTTGTTAGTGGAAAAAATTGATTAAAATGGAAAATTTGCCAAAAAATAGCTATTTTGGCACCGTTTTTTTTATTTTTTTGACAGTGTTCATCTGAGGGGTTAGGTTATGGGGATTTTTATAGAGCAGATTCTTACACGGACGCAGCGATACCTAATATGTCTACTTTTTTAAAATTTATTTAGGTTTTACACTATATTATCCTTTTTTAAAAAAAAAAAAACATTTTAGTATCTCCATTGTCTGAGTGCTTTTTTTGTTTTGTTTTTAGCCGATTATCTTAGGTAGGGGCTAATTTTTTTCGGGATGAGAGGGCGGTTTTATTGGCAATATTTTGGGGGGCATATGACTTTTTGATCGCTTGCTATTACACTTTTGTGATGTAAGGTAACAAAAAAAAACTTTTTTGCACCGTTTTTATTTTAAAAAATTTGACCGTGTTCATCTGAGGAGTTAGGTTATGGGGTATTTTTATAGAGCAGATTTTTACGGACACAGCGATACCTAATATGTCAATTTTTTTTATTTATTTTAGTTTTACAAAATAATATTTTTGAAAAAAAAATATTTTTTGTTTTAGTGTCTCAAGTCTGAGAAACATAGTTTTTTTTTCGATTGTAAGTGGCTAAATGGATTAAAAATTGGGGAAGGGGATTATAAATTTAGTACTCCATGGAAGTGTGGTACTTCTGAAGCAACCGTCAATGCAGAGGCCCGGATGATCGGGGCACGTGTCACACTGAGTGGTGGTGTCCTTCCGTATCCCCCTCCTGTTACACACTCTGCACTTTTTGGGGGACCGTCCCTTCTTTCCAGTATGGGGGACCACACCTGGAAAGTGTTGGCCAGGGACGATCCGGGCGCCTCCAGTTCCCGAGGTACTCCGTCCTGCTCTTCCCCAGGCAGAAAATGATCAGGTCCTTGAGGACTGCCTCATAGAACTGGAGGAATTTCCCTGTGTTGCCAGTGCTCTGGGACAGCACAAAAGAGTTGTAGAAGGCAACCTGCACCAAGTAGACCGCACCTTTTGTGTACTATGCCCGGGTTTTGCACATGGCGTTATATGGCTTGAGGACTTGATCAGAGAGATAAACTCCTCCCATATACTGATTATAGTCGACGATACAATCAGGCTTGAGGACCTGTTGCCGCGGTACCTCGCACAGGGACAGGGGTGATGCCTTACCGTGAATTGTGGACAGTACAAGGACATCCCTCTTGTCCTTATATCTGACCAACATCAGGTTTACACTGGTAAGGGCACGGGTCTCACCCCTGTGGATAGGTACCTGGAGGGGGTAGGTAGGGAGGCCGCGTTGATTTTTCTGCGCGGTCCCAATAGCAGACGTGGAACTGGCGGCGAGGGACTGGAGCAAGGGGATACTAGTATAAAAGTTATCCATGTTCAGGTGGTAACCCTTATCTAGCAGTGGGTGCATAAGGTCCCACACAAGTTTCCTGCTAATACCCAGAGTGGGGGGACATTCTGGGGGTTCAATACGGGAATCTCGCCCCTCATACACACGAAACTTGTAAGTGTACCCTGAGGTACTCTCACAAAGTTTGTACATCTTCACGCCATACCTCGCCCGCTTAGAGAGAACATACTGGCAGAAAATTAGTCTCCCCTTTTAAGCAATGAGAGACTCATAAACCACGACCTCCCTTCCAGGTACATAAGCCTCCAAAAATGTGGCCCCGAAGTGATCGATGACCTGATTTTGTACAGGCGGTCATAGGCAGGATCACTGCGGGGGGAAGGGGGGGACATGCTGCATTATGCAGGCATTTCTGAGTGGCCTCAAACCGGGTACGTGTCATGGCCATAGAGTAGCGTGGGGTCTGGTAGAGGACGTCCCCATTCCAGTAATGCCTGACACTCGGTTTTTTGACTAGGCCGATGTGCAGCACAAGGCCCCAAAACGTCCTCATCTTGGCTGCACTGACCGGAGTCCAGCCACAGGCCCTAGCCAAAAAGGAGCCCGGGTGTTGAGCAATGAACTGTTGGGCGTACAAGTTTGTTTTCTCCACCATCAGATTCACAAAGTGGTCACTGAAAAAAAGACTAAAATAGTCATATTCAGTGAAGCCTACTGTGGGAATCTGGATTCCTGCTTGGCCAACAAAATCAGGAATCACAGGCTCAAAATCCTCTGGGGTACACCAGACAAGTTCACCGGCAGGGGGCTCAGGTGGACTTATCTGGTGGGCCGGAAAACTAGTACGAGCCCCAGAGCTGCTCGTACTAGTGTGGGCCACAGGGTTTCCGATGCCTTGGGGGCTCATCATCATCGCTAGATGATGAGGAGGACATGGATGACATAAGGAAAGTGGGGTCATCCTCGTCCTCACTGGGGCTCTCAGAGTCGGAGGAAAGCTGGGCCATAGGGGAGTGTGTGTGTGTGTGCGTGCGTGGAAAGCTTTATTCAGTGTGCGTGTGTGTGGAGGACGGGTGTTCGTGTACTTTGCCCTACACCTAACAGAAAAAAAAAAAACTAACAAAAAAAAATTGAAAGCCCCAAAAGTGTAAAAAATAAATAAACAATTCAAACGCGCTGATCAGCGGTGGGGTGGACGATGCGCTAAGAGTGGCCGGACGCTAAGCGTGCCAGCCACAGTCAGCGCATGCAAAGAAAAAAAAATAAAACACAACTTGCGCCCCAAAAAATGTGTGTGTGTGGGGGCAGGGGGGGGCAAGCTGCAGCACCCCTGGGGGGTCTAGGGTCGCACAGCTAAGTGCTGTGGACCCCAGACAACCGATCCGGGTGCTAAACCACAAAAACTTTTTTCCCCTATCTCTCCCTCACTATCCCTGCCTAATCTACCTCTCCCTACCTCTCCCTCACTGTCCCTAATATGTTGTTTTGTTCCTGATGGCACAAAAAACTTACTTTATGGGCTCTGCAGCCGGAGAATCCTCTCTTCACGGACGTGTATGAGAGGGGAGAGGAGCTCCAGCAATTCAAATCTGCCGCTCCGCACGCCCACCTGCCCAGCCAGCCAATCAGAAGCAATCCTGAGAGGTGGCGTGACCGCCACCTCTCAGGATCTAAGGACGGTGATTAGTGGTGTATTATCACACGACCGATCACCATCCTATTCTGGGTTATTCGGGTCTCTGGTGGACTTCTAAATTGACCTGCGGTTTGCTGCGATCGCCGACACGGGGGGGGTCACAAGACCCCCCTGGGCATTGTACCAAGGTGCCTGCTGAATGATTTTAGCACGCACTTTGTTCCGATCACCGCTTGCCGCACGCCCTGTGTCTTTAAGTACCATGACATCAGGGCATACCTGTACGCCCTGTGTCCTTCAGAGGTTAATATGCAAATAAGGGCTTTGGTGGAATGAGGGCGTTACTGTTGCTCCATTCATTTCTGTGCACAGCCCCTCCCTTGCTACTTTGATTGACAGGAACAGGAAGTGGCAAAGCAGTAAAGGAGGGGCTGTGCATAGAAATTAATGGAGCTTGGGTGCAACAAGAGAAATGGTGACACCTTCATTGCACTAAATGCCTAATTTGCATATTAGAAAAAGCATTATAACTCTGGAACATAGCCTGACTGCTGTTCTGTGAGGTGGTCCAACAAACATAGACAGACTACTCTTTTAGGGGAGATCTGCATGATATAGCTTCACTGCTATATTTGAAAACTAAGAGACACTTCAGGAGACAACCTTGAAATGCTCATGCAGGGGGAGAAATCTGCTTATGTTCCAGGTTTGCCAGCTTTTTATTAGAAATCATGTTAACCCCTCTCCACGCCACAAATGTACACCTCTGGCAGCTATATACAGTATTAGCCTAAGGAGCCATCCATTTAGAGATTTCTGGGAAAGGGATATTACACTAACACATTGATTGTCCATTTTCACAGACCATTACAAACAGCAGATACCAAAGACGTATTCCCAAAGACTCCAGAGGAAGGGTCATTTTGTGGTAATGCAATATAATAATTCCTGTTTAAACTAACCCTTTAATGTGTCCCTAACCCTTTAATAGAGAGACTGAGCCTTACTGATTACGCTTATGTACATTTTTAGGAGGAAAAAATATATATATGTTTCTTGTATAGAATAGCATAAATTCAATATCAATTGAAAAACGACACATGAATATAAACCTCATGCATGTGCACAGGATAATAAATCTATATAAATTCTCTAGCTCCTTCAGGAACGGGCTATTTCTGTTCTTGTATTTTTGTTTTTCACTCCCTGCCATAACTTTTTTATTTCTCTGTACACATAGCTGTATGAGGGCTTTTTTCAGAGGGACAAGTTGTCCTTTCTAGGGATCGACCGATTATCGGTTTTAGCCGATATTATCGGCTGATATTCAGGATTCGGACCGTTATCGGTATCGGCATCTATTTTGCCGATATTCCGATAGCGTATGGGGAACACAGATCGCGCTGCTGACAGCGCTCTCCGTGTTCCGTTAGCAGCACAGGGGAGAAGGAAGCAGTGTCTCCCTCCCCCCTGTGATGCCGCTGCCGTCAATGAGGAGACAGATGAGAAGAGAAGGGGAGGAGCTGCAATGTAACAGCTTCCAGATCTTAGCCAGGGGAAGCTGTTACCAGTTGTGGAGCACGTGGCTCCCATATTTTCACCGCTCAGATGCTGTGGTCACGTTTGACCATGGCATTTGAGGGTTTAAATGTCTGCAATTGACATTATCGCCGATCATAGACATTCGCTCTGGGTCTTTGAGGTGTAAAACTGCACTTGCGAGTGGGCGCCATATTTAAAGACTGGACTTCGGCCGTACATGTACAGTGGATGTACTGAAGGGGCTAGAATTGTGGGACAAGGATGGTAAAAACCCCAATGGAACTTGTTACAGTCTTCATAATGGCAGATTAGAAGCCATGGCCTATTCAGAGTGCAGGTTATTGCAGCCACTAGCTGATATTAATGGCCTGAGAATAAGCTATCAATATTCTGAACACACAGAAAACCCTTTCAAGAGAAGCAGAGGATTTGGTGCTCCAACATATATCTGTTTAGATATTAAATGTCATCTTATTTTCTGCAGCACAAGACAGTTCTTAACCACAAAAACCATCCTAAAACAAATAGTAGTATTATATTACACAGCAAATCCTCTTAAAAAGGACCTGTCACCTTTCCGGACATATCTGTTTTAGCAAATACATTACTCACGTAATAACAATTCTGGAACATATTTTTTTTAGCACTGTATCTTATGCCATTCCTCTATTATTCCTGCTATAAGTTTATGAATAAAACTACAACTGGGGTGCTACCCGATGGTGGTGTGTCCCTGCACAGTCTGACATGCCAGCACTAACTGGACAGTGTCAGAGTGTACAGGGACACATCTATAAACTTCTAGTAGGAATCACTGAGGAAAGGCACAATATACAGTTACATGAAAAGATACTACCGATTTGTCATTTCAGGTGGAAAACAAGTATTCACTGTAAGAGATCGGTCAGGAGAGTTGACAGGTTCTCTTTAGATGACCTCCTAAAATTGCAATAAAAGGTGGTTGTCTCATAATATATGATGGGACTAAAAGTCTGTCATAGGAAATCTGGTCTGGATAAGGGATCGAAGTCATGTGCATCCATGGAGACTTAAAAGACTATCCCACCATCCTGGTGTCTCTAACCACAGGGGCTGGCAGATGGACTCACGAAGTGGCAGTTGCCCCAAATGTACACTACGAACTTATAATAGGGAGAGACTTCCCGGGCTTCCTGGCACTGTGGCCTGCTATAAGAGTGACTGATTCCCATGAGGCAGGGGTAACCCTAGCAGAGTGGCCTGGCTCAGGGGAAAGACCAGAACCCTGGGAACCTGAAACCGACGGGCCAGCGGTAGGGGTTGCAATGAGCAGGACACTGGTACAATGGCCAATGATGCAGTGGGTCAGGATATGTATATATATATTTTTGAGTAGTTTGTGACGCCAATTGCAGCTTGCGCAGGTACTGTAGCAGGGCCCTTTTAAGATGTTATAGCTCACGTACCAGGTGAGGATTGCCTGAGGGGGATAATGGCTCTGTGTAGTAGATATGGTAGTGTCAACGGTGTCTCCTATCTTGGTACGGCTGGACTCCTGGATCCTGGCTCACTTGCAATAAAATGAGTGTTGTTAATAGAAGTAACTGAGGAACTTTGGTAGCAGTAAATGAGATCCAGACTTGAAATATAATCCAACTTGTCTTTACTGAATGGCAGTTTTAAATCCATGCAAGTTACAGCAATAGTCTTGGGTCCCAGCAGGTATAGGCAATGTATGGCAGGGATCAATATCTCTTCTGCTTCTATACTATGTGCCTGGAGAATCTGGCAGGTATTTATCTTCTGCTCTATCTGTCTTCTGCTTGGTATGGGCCTGACTAGCTGAGGAGGAATTTGGCTTCTCCAGGACTCTGGATATGTACTCACAGCTTGGCTCACAGGGAATGCTTCTTCCAGGAGGCTGGAGATGACTGCTTGCTTGTCAACCAGCTGAGGCTGATGACTCAGGCTTGGAAGCGTGATCTTTGGCCTCAGCCGAGGCAAGAGCCTGTCTTGGGATCCCTGTTTTCTGGGAACTCCTATTAACACAGCCTACCCCAAGCGGGGGTAGCTGGTACACTAATTAGAACTTCCTTCACAGAGGAGGGGGAGCTAAAACTGGAATGAACTATTCCAGTCTAGCAATACTAAACTGGCTGTGGACCTGATCACACATTGCTTCCACCTGTTGGAGTACAGGGAAATTACAGCATAATATTAAACATTAATGACAGTATAATTATACAGACGGACAATAAAATTACACTTAACATGTTGAAGCAAGGGAAGAGGGTTTAGTAACATACTTCAGGGATGTTACAGGGTGACCTGCTACTTTGGTGGAAGAGGGGGAGATATCCCCGCTAAGTGTGATGGTGGGAGACGTGGAGAACTTGCCACCGGGTCCTGAATTGGCAGACCTCAATGTTTCCGGGGATAATTTTGGTACTGCCCAATGTCGGAACCCAACCCTATCCCGCGCCTGGGAAAATGTGTCAATAGTAGATGGTGAACCACAACAACCTGGGGCAGAGTCAGTGTTTCCTCGTTTTGTGGTTCATCAGGATATGTTGTATCGAGGGTCACCTGGGGCTGCAGAAAACTCAGGATCGTATTCTACAGGGGTTTTACTGGCCCAGCATATTCAAAGAAGTGGAAAAGTTTTGTAAGTCTTGCCCAGCCTGCCCGATAACTAGCCCCCAGCCACATTTCCGTAGTCCCCTATTACCTCTCCCGATTATCGAAGTACCGTTTGACCAAATTGCTATGGATCTCATAGGCCTAGTACCGAAAGTCCGCCAGAGGGCATCAACACATCTCAGTCATTCTAGACTACACCACTCGGTACCCAGAGGCGGTGCCACTGCGACATACCTTGGCCAAACTTATAGCTAAGGAGTTAATGGATATGTTGTCCCCGAGTAGTACTACCTAAAGAGGTTCTGACTGACCAAGGGGCCCCTTTTATGTCCAAGGTGATGAGGGAACTCTGTAAGTTGCTGCACATAAAACAACTATGGATGTCCGTTTACCATCCGCAAACAGACGGTCTGGATGAACCGAACATTAAAAAATATGTTGAAAAATGTAGTGTCTAAAGATGGGAAGGAGTGGGACCTCCTTCTGCCCTATCTCATGTTCGAGGTGCGAGAGGTACCCCAGACCTCTACTGGGTTCACGCCCTTCGAACTGCTATATGGCAGACACCCTCGCGGTCTCTTAGACGTGACCAAAGAGGCGTCGGAACAACAACCCACTCCACATAAAAGTGTCATTGAGTATGTTACCCAGATGCAAGATCAGATAGAAACAGTGTTGCCTCTTGTTAGGGAGCATATGGAGGCAGCTCAGCGAGCCCAGAGTCAGGTCTATAACTCGGGTCCCGATCTTTAACCTAGGTGATCGGGTTTTGGTTCTGGTGCCAACCGTGGACAGTAAGTTCAACTTCCTGGCTAGGTGGCAGGGGCCCTACGAGGTACTTGGAGATGTAAACTACAAGGTACACCAGCCAGGGCGGCGAAAGCCGGAGCAGGTTTGCTATGTGAATTTTCTCAAACCGTGGAAAGATAGGGAAACCTGTACAGAAGACAGTCCTGTGGCCGGGTTTTCTAGGAGAAGAGGTACCGGTCCCTCTGTCTGATGCAATAGAGGCGGCTGCCACAGTAAAAATTGCTGAAAGCCTCTCCTCTAAACAGACTCAGGAGGCCATGGAGTTTGTTAGTCGGAACACGGATGTGTTCTCGGACCTCCCTGGACGCACACTCCAATAATCCAGCATGACATTGTCACTTAGCCTCAGGCAAAAGTCAGATTAAAACCACACCGGGTACCCGAGGCTCGGCGACAAGCCATATCGGGGGAGGTGCAGCTAATGTTGCAGCTAGACGTCATTAAGGAGTCAAAAAGTGAGAGGGCCAGCCCTATAGTATTGATACCCAAGCCGGACAGGACGTTGCGGTTTTGTAACTGACTTTTGAAAACCTAACGATGTTTCCAAATTCGATGAGTATCCCATACCCCGGGTGGATGAGCTCATCGAGAGGTTAGGACAAGCCCGGTATTTTTCTGTTTTGGACCTCACGAAAGGGAACTGGCAGGTGCCCTTTACTGAGGCTAACAAAGAGAAAACTGACTTCATCACTCCTGAGGGGCTGTATCAATATAAGGTCTTACCCTTTGGTCTGCATGGCACCCCCGACACTTTTCATGCGACTAATAGACATTGTCATCCACAAGTACCGACTGGGAAAGTCACCTACCCAAAGTGCAGGCTGTAGTGGACTCCCTTCGGAAAGCTGGCCTAACCGCTAACCCCAAAAAATGTGCAATAGGATTAGAGAAGAAAAACTACCTGGGGTATGTCATTGGGCGCGGAGTCATCAAACCCCAAGTGAACAAAATAGAGGCGATATGGAATTGGCCCCGACCTGTCACCACTAGGCAAATAAAGTAATTCCTGGGAATGGTGGGCTATTACATGAGGTTTGTTCCCCACTTTGCTACTCTTGCCGTGCCCTTGACACGGCTCTTGAAGGAACGAAAATCAATAATCGTTCGCCGGGGTGATCGGGTGGAAGAGGCTTTTGCCGCTTTAAAGTCGGCCCTGTGTAGGTCACCGGTTTTGGTGATGCCCGACTTCAAAGAGTAGTTTGTGATGCAAACGGATGCCTCCGAAGTAGGCCTCGGTGCTGTACTGTCTCAGGCAGTCAAAGGGGAGGCGCATCCTGTTGTCTTCCTAAGCCGCAAGCTCACCCCAGCCGAAACCAGGGACAGTAGAGTGGAGAGAGAGTTGCCTGGCTATCAAGTGGGCACTCGAGTCTCTCCATTGCTATTTGTTGGGGAGAAAGTTCCACCTGGTGACTGACCACTCCCCTCTCAAGTGGATGAGCCAGGCCAAAGACAGGAATGCCCGGGTCACCAGATGGTTTTTGTCCCTTGCAGAACTTTAAGTTAAGTACATAACACGTGTTGAAAAGATATCACAAAATAGCAGTATGCATAAGATGGTGGTTCAACTGTTTAATCTTGCCATTCAACATAAAATGGTGGATATATTTCTCTCTTGAGTATCTGTACTCTCACATTAAGTTATTTAAGCACTTTATGATCACTCTGAGAGGTATATTTGAGGTCTAACTAATAGTTCACTTCCTGAATTTGGTCGCAATTTGCAATATGAAGTTAGCAGTAACTATTTGCAGATTGGTTGAGTATGATCTGGTATGGTTGTATGCAATTTAGATTTGCAATATGGAATTTCAATTTGGATTGTGAACGTTGTAGTTTGCAATTGAATTTGGTGGAACTGTAAGTAAACACACATATATCTGGTTCAGTATACAGTCCTAATCACTATATTAACAGTAGGAACATTATATAACTGTTTTAAATACCTATTTTGGCCTCTCTGCTTCCATAAAACACAGCTCTTAGTAAAGTTCAGCTTCTCTCTCAGGTGAATAATAATTTCTAGCAGCTACTGCTAGAGAATTTCCCACACAGGCTAGTGTGTGAGGCTGGCTGTGATTGGTCTAGACTCCTGCCCAGCAACAACAGTTTAACTCCTATGCTTTCTGTTGCTTCTGCTGTGTCATTGAGCTTACCTCACATCCATATAATGAATCTTAAAGGCATATTATCTTTTCTGCTTCTGTGAACACAATATATATAACAGTTATATGACATCCAAA